>NC_134732.1:17997640-18300671 GCF_049634645.1 Pelodiscus sinensis | reverse complement strand
GAGCCTGCAGCCCCACGTGGAGCCAGCAGCAGGCAGAATAGAGCAGCCCCTACCCAAACCCTTCCTCCACCCACCCCCGTTAACTAGTTACACTTAACTAGTTACCCTTAACATTTAACCGCTTAGCTAATTAAAGGGGATTTTACATCCCTTGGCCTGACGTAAAAGGAACCCTTGATTTTGCCTAAGAATAAAGCGAAGGCTAGTTGGGCTGAAGGAAATTATGGCAGAAATCAGATACCGGCAGAAAAAGCCTCACTCTTATACACACAACATACACACTTTGTGTCCAGACTAGAGACGTGAATGCTTAACCAGTTAACTAGTTATGGTTCACTGGTGGAGGGAAGGAGCAGTCAGGCTGGAGTGCCCCATCCCCATCCGTTTAACTGGTTAAACATAACGTTTAACCAGTTAACCAATTAAACAGGATTTTACATCCCTAGGGTATGTCTAAACTACTTTTTTTTTTTTTGAAAGAGGATATGCAAATTCCCAGGGAATTTGCAAATCTTCTTCTGATCCCTTTTTCAAAAGCAGGTCTTTCGAAAGTGAAAGTAGTCCGGACGCAGATTTTTTGGGAAAAAAACCCCTATTTCGAAAAAACCGCTGTTCCTAAAAAAAAAGGGAGATTTATGCTGTTTTTCAAAAAAGGGGGTTATTTCCCGAAAACACCGCGTCCAGACTACTTTCACTTTCAAAAGATCCGCTTTCGAAAAAGCGATCGGAAGAAGATATGCAAATTCCCAGGGAATTTGCATATCCTCTTTCGAAAAACCCCCTGTAGTTTAGACATACTTCTAGTGCAGACATGGAGGTAACGAACACAAACCGTACAGATATGCTGTACGGCCGCTCTCTATTATGCCGGTGGCAAGACGCAGACCCCAGCCATCCTGTTTTATCCGCGATCAACAGAGAGATGGCTCCTCTGCGGACAGAAAGTGCCATAGCTCTTCTCCCCACTGAGGATCTGCCTCATAAAGTTCATTTAGACATAAATGCAGACACATACACACCACAGCCAGAGCGCAATCAATACCCATTTATTTCCACCCTTAACACCATCCCGTTCTGCCTTTTCCAGCGCGAGCAGGGTTATATCATTCTCCCGGCAACAACGCCAGCATCTAATGCCAGCGTCCGTTTATTTATAGTCTCGACACAAGTAGAGTGGCGAGAGAGCAGGAAGTATATCTTGGGAGGGCGATGAAAATGGGCGTATGAGTGAGGGCGATGATTGTCCCTCTCTCTGGGGACAGATGTGTGTGTCTACATTGTAATGCTACAATTAGAGAGAGAAGGTGAGTCAGGTGTTTTAAGTGGGGAATTACCAACAACTATCAGCACCATTAAAGATCGTTTACATTATTGGAGTCCCTCTGGGCTCTAATGACGTCAGGGCCCCGTTGTGCTCGGCTCTGTGCAGAAACATAGAAAGAGACACACCTTGCCCGGAAGAACTTGTAATCATAGGGGAAAGGAAGCAGGTGCGCCCTAGGGCGCAGCCCCAGCAAGAGCTGGCTAGGCTGCGGCAAAAGCCAGCAGGGAGCTATTTTAAAAGCTGGCAGGGACCCAGGTTGCAACAGGACAGTACCTGGAAATTTTAAGTTACTTTCACCACTGCTGACAATTAGCTATCTCAGAGCTGGGGAACAAAGGCACGGAGTGTTCTGTCAAGGGATGTAAGAGTTTAACCGGTTAACTGGTTAATTTTACTGGTTAAACTCCGGGCTCCCACTGGGAGCCCCTGGGGCCGGTAGGCATTACCAGGAGCCCCCAGGAATCTGCAGGTCTGGCAGCCACGGGGAACCCACAGGACCAGCAGAGCTAGCAGCCCCCTGCGAGACCGGGAGCCTCTGAGAGCCTGTGGGTCTGTCAGCACCAGCAGCCCCTGGGAGGCAGCCGCGCCAGCAGCCCGCGAAGCATTTAATTTCATTTCAATCGGTTACATGTGTAGTGATTTTAAATAAATTTGACATCCCTAGTTCTGTCTACACTACATCGGGGAGGGGGACTCCTCACCTGGGTCCACAGACCCCAGGTTGTGGGACTTGTGCTAGCGCACTGCAAATAGCTGAGTAGGATCTCCAGCCCCACCCCGAAGCTGGAATGCCTACCCTGCTGTTTTTAGTATGCTAGCGTGGATCTATGACCCAGGGCTAGGTGGTGTGCTCCCAGACACAACGCAGACAGAGCAGGAGGTTAAGAGGAGTCTGTGGCAGAGCTATCAAGCCAACTCAGATCTTCTGCTAGCCCTGTGCTTTAAGCACAATCCCACATCTCTCTCTGTTAGCAACAGGTAGTTGTCAGCAACTGGTCTCAGGGTATGTCTACACTAGCCCCCTAGTTCGAACTAGGGAGGCTAATGTCGGCATTCGAAGTTGCTTTTTTAGACATACTTCTAGTGTCTTTAAATATCCCGCGCTTGATTTGCATCTTCCCGGCCGGTTGCCATTTTTTGAAATTTACAAGTCCGGACTAACTGTCCACGTCTACATGCGGCAAGGACCCGGTAGTTCGAATTAAAGCCCTAGTTCGAACCACCTGTTATTCCTCCTGGAATGAGGTTTAACAGGTAGTTCGAACTAGAGCTTTAGTTCGAACTACCAGGTCCCTTCCGCATGTAGATGCAGGCAGTTGGTCCGGACTTGTAAATTTCAAAAATGACAACTTTTAATGCCTACATTAGCCTCCCTAGTTCGAACTAGGGGGCTAGTGTAGACATACTCTCAGCCACTTTATCAAAACCATTGGCTGTCATCTTCTAAAATGTTCTGCTGTGAGGCTGACATTTCCTAGATTTGGCCTCTGCATCAAGAAGTGTTGGGGAGAAGGGGTGTTAATCTTTTGAGGGGGTAAATCTCTTCCCTCATTATTTAAAAAAAAAAAAGGCTTGTCTCCTTTTGGTTTTAAACAGCTCCACCTCCATCGTGGCTGGGAGCAGGCTGCTGATGCTAGGCCTGAAAAGAGCCCTGGCTGGGGAAAGGTCACTGCTGGAAATCTGCCTTCGTCAGACTGACTTCCAGGCTACTGCAAAGAGGCCATGGCCCATCAGCAGGGTCTCGTGGATGGGACTTTTTAGGCTGGGAAAGAGCTCGGTGCAAAACCATGTGAAATCAACAGGTCTTTCCATTGCCTTAGAGGGGGGTTGGATCTGGCCTCAAAGCAGGACAGGCTGCGGACAGGCAGCAGACATGCAGGAGAGGCGGTAGACACGTGCATGGCCGGCCAGCACAGAGAGGATAGCACTGCTCTGCAGAGCGCACAGAACTTCTGCTGAGGCCTAGACAGAACCTCAACAGATGGATCTTTGGGCCTCCCCAATCGCCAGCTGTCTGGATCACAGGCTTTGAGGTGGAACCTTTGCGCCAACTCTTGGGACAACCCAATACAATCGGTCTGCATCAACTCAGACTCGGTTTCCCGACATTGTGGGATTCCCTGGAGCCATCCGAAATCACCACCTGAGTGCCCAGTCTTTGCAAGCTCAAAGCACAGCCCTTTCGGTCTCCCTCCTTATTCCTCTCTTGGGGCATGTCTACACTGGAAACATGACTGCAGCCTGCTTCAGAAGAGATGCTACATAACAGGAGGGAGCTGGGAGAAGGTAATCCACCTCTCCAAGAGGCCGTAGTTAGGTTGACGGAAGAATCCATCCATCCATCTAGTTCTGTCTACACCTGAATCTAGGTCAGCTTAACTACTTCACTAAGAGGTGTGGATTTTTCACACCCCTGAGCAACACCACTGGCTGGACCGAACTTTTCTGTGCAGACCAGGCCTGGGTCCCCTACTCTCTCTTCTGCTTCATTAGCAAGCAAAACGACTACTCCCCCATCACCACCATCAATGAAGCTGATGAAGATCTTCCAAATGTCATGCGGAGGGAATCCCCCCTCCAAAACAGGATGCCTGAGATAAATCCTCCAATGAAACTTCCATGCCATTTAGCCAAAGCAGCGGAGAGGAGGGGGCGGTATTTCTCCTGGGAAGAAAGAATGCAAGGCTGGGTTTCCCAAGCTGCCTCAAATGCGCTTTTGTGAATTCCTTTAATGCCTCCAGCATTTCTGAAGTCCTGGTTTTCCATGCAGACCGTCGCCCTCCTCCCCTTGTTTTCCTTCTCTGGCTGCTGACCCAGATTTAGTAATGAATGAATCCATGCAGCACTGTTCAGACTTTAATTATTTTTTTTCCACTTTTTCTCATCATACATTATGCATCAATAAAAAAAAAAGCACAATTAATTTAAGCTTCAGTGGTTAACTCCTGCCTATCATAAACAGCAAAAACGTCTGGAAATTACAGCTCTTTCATTTTAGATCTTCCATTGCATATTTGGAAATCAAACTAAGCATTCTGAAGGGACAGATGCAGGCTGGTTAAGACAGCGGGAAGAAATTGTTATATCTTTGTAAATACGTTTAATTTCAATGTTTTTCCCTGCCATATAGGATCTGATTCGTCCCAAATTCTCACACTGAGTAGTACCTCTCTTGCAGAGTGCGTAATTACAGCTCGAACCTCTCTACTCCAACACCTTTGAGACCTGACTGGTGCCAAACCAAAGAATTTGCCTAACCACAGGAGGTTAATATTGTCTAGCAGCATTACCAACACTTCTACTGCTCACTGAGCTCTTAGAAGACATTGAGGGGTAAATTAGAGCTAAATAACAGCTCAGAACACTGAGATCCAGGACTAGTGGCTGTAAACAAACTTTATGTGGGAAACTTGGCCATATCCATGATAAGTGGACGTCCTAAGTGGACGTCCGGCTAACTACAACCATGCTGGACCATGGATGTTGCCAGACCAGAGAGTGCCAGACTAGAGAGGTTCAGCCTGTAGTCTGCACTACTCAAGAAGTTAGACACGGCTTCATACAAAGACAGAATCTGGCCCCAAATACTTCTTTTCACCTAGAGCACTGCCCTTCTGTTTTGGACACTCTCCATAAATAAACTATAAGTCAAATTCTGGAGGCTTTATTCCCATATTACGGCTACGTCTACACTGGCATGATTTTCTGGAAATGCTTAAAATGGAACAGTTTTCCGTTATAAGTATTTCCAGAAAAAGCGCGTCTACATTGGCAGGATGCTTTTCCGGAAAAGCACTTTTTCCGGAAAAGCATCCGTGCCAATGTAGACGTGCTTTTCCGCAAAAAAGCCCTGCTCGTCATTTTCACGATCAGGGCTTTTTTGCAGAAAACACTACTGTGCTGTCTACAATGGCCCATTTCTGGAACAGTTTTCCGGAAAAAGGACTTTTGCCCGAACGGGAGCAGCATAGTATTTTCGGAAAAGCGGCTGATTTCTTACAGTAGATCGTCAGTGCTTTTCCGGAAATTCAAGGGGCCAGTGTAGACAGCTGGCAAGTTATTCTGGAAAAGCGGCTGATTTTCTGGAACAAGTGGCCAGTGTAGACACAGCCTACGTGTTTACTCCAGGCAAAAATCCCTTTGATATCAATGGACTAAATCCTGAAGTCCAATACAGGCAGTCACCGGGTTACGTACAAGATAGGGACTGTAGGTTTGTTCTTAAGTTGAATTTGTATGTAAGTCGGAACTGGCGTCCAGATTCAGCCACTGCTGAAACTGAACAGCGGCTGACTGCAGGAAGCCCGAGGCAGAGTTGCTCTGCCCCGGGCTTCCTGGAATCAGCCGCTGATCAGTTTCAACAGCGGCTGAATCTGGACGCCTGGGACAGAGCAGCTGGGGCGCTGCCAGGTAGGTCCCCCCAGCGCCGCACCTCAGCGCTGCGGGGACCAACCCGGCAGCACCCCAGCTGCTCTACCCCAGGTGTCCCCAAGTCAGCCGCTGCTGAAACTGATCAGCGGCTGATTCCAGGACGCCCGGGGCAGAGCAACTCTGCCTTGGGCTTCCTGCAGTCAGCCGCTGTTCAGTTTCAGCAGTGGTTGACTTGGGGACACCTGGGGCAGAGCAGCTGGGGTGCTGCCGGGTTGGTCCAGTAGCGCCGAGGAGCGGCGCTGCAGGACCAACCCGGCAGCACCCCAGCTGCTCTACCCCAGGCGAGAAAAGCCTGGTCTGCTGGGGGGGGGGGGGGGAGCGCAGCTAGTGCGCCCCCCCCCCCAGCAGACCAGGGAGACACGGGCGGCGGGACAACCCAGACACGCTGCGGTCCCGCCGCCCGCATCCTCCGTGGCTTTGCTCCACATCTCCCTGGTCTGCTGGGGGGGGGGGGCAGGACCGCGGCGCGTCTGGGCGGTCCCGCTGCCCACGTCCTCCGAGGCTTTGCTCGCATCTCCCTGGTCTGCTGGGGGGCCTCCCACAGCAGACCAGGGAGACGCGGAGTAGCTTTTCTCGCCCCGGAGGACGCGGGCGGCAGGACCACGGCACGTCTGGGTGGTCCCACCGCCCACGTCCTCTGGGGCGAGAAAAGCCCCGTCCGTATCTAGGGATCCGACGTAAGTCGGATCCACGTAACTCGGGAACTGCCTGTACTACTCAGGCAATATTCCCATTGACTTCTCCAGGAGAACGCCCCTAATGCCTTCCTTCCAGATGCTTCGCTGTCCACATCTGTGATAGGGGCTGCACTTTGGAAGCAGCTTTCTGAGGCCTGAGTTTAATAATAGAGATGCAAAGGCGTAACTAGTTACCCGGTTAACCAGTAAGTATCTCCCCTATGGGATGATACCACCTGGAATGATTAACCAGCATCCCAGCCACGCTGCAGCAGCCCCTGCCCGTGGCACGGTGTGTCCAGTCTGGCTCAAAACAGGGTAAGAAAGCTAGCCTCGTGGACAGAACTAGTGCTCAAGAGAAGCGGGTCCCATTCCTTTCTCCTTCCAGAGTGACTTTGGCCAAGGCACCTTCTCAACACTAAGTTTCTGTTCCTCATCTGTGAAACGTGGATAATAGGTCCCCGCCTCACAAGGCGTTGTGAGGATGGAACCTGCTAATGGCTGTGATGTGTTCATGCATTACAGCAGGGAGGGCGCAGAAGAGAGTCCTGTGAGAAGCAAGAGACGGTCGTGGTCCCGGCCTTCATCCATGCTCATACCATTCTGGCACCAGCATGGCGATCTCTCCCCAGCAAAGATGTCCCTATGGAGCATCACACTTCCCCACCCGTGTAATTAAAAGCACCCCAAGTGTAGCATTAGCAGAAGGCAAGAATTCCCCGTCTTCCCTGGGCCCTTTCTGCTCTGGTTTGCTCGGCTGTTAGTGCCAGACGAGAAGTGCAGTCAGGCAGACAGTCGGGCAGCTCCCTGAAGTACAGTAATGGAGTGATTGCAGAAAGCACCAGGAGCCCACGCTGGTTGAAAATGAAAGTAATGGCTGGCCCATTGGATCAGCGAAAGAGCAATGTAGTGTTGTGGAGCAGGCTCCGCACGGAGAGACGAGATGGAGACCGCGAGAGCAGAGGCGTGCAAGGCATTGCTTTTTAAACTTCACTCTTATTCCTTTCTCGATTCTGGAGCGGGCTTCCCCTTTCCGCCCTCGACAAATGAGGGCCCAGTCCTGGAAGGTGCTCCGCACGTCATACAAGGTGCCGGGAGCCTTTAGCTCCCCATGGTTTCCAAGGGAACTGTAGTCTGAGTGGAACTAGAAAAAAGGGGTCGGAGTCCAGGAGGATTCTAGTTGACGTTACACCAAGGCCACAGCGGTTCTCTTTCCTCCACTGCCACCTGCTCATGGCATCCCTGATTGCTAATGTATAGGAAAGATTGAGGGTGCTCAGCTCCCTGAAGGATCAGACCCTTGGTCTGTGGTGGCCTTGGGAACGGTCGCTACCCCATGTTTCCTTTCTCTCCCTTAGTCCCCCCTCTCCATGTGAATCCCGTGCTCACCAGTCAAGGCCTCATATTATCTCCCTTTGGCTTCCCCTTTCCCTTGTCACATTTCCAAGGAAGACCATCCACCACTATAGGCCCCAAAACAGACACAACTCCCAAAGTCGTCTCCTAGACAACCATGAAGGGCCAGGCAATGACCAAACCATGTAACCACTGATGTATTTTTCGGTGACATGCGTGAAATGAATTTGGTGGTTTCAACTGAGTCGAGGGAAACCACAAAGCCAAACGATACCTCCCCGCTGCCCTGTTGTAAGACTCAGCAGAGAAGCCAACATCTCAGTAGGCCCCGAAGACTCACTCTCTCAGGATGGGAAAAAGGGAGGAAAGTCACATTACCACTCTCTGCACCAATGCAGACGTCGCTGGCTGAAATTCTAGCCTTCTGGAAGTCAAAGGGAGTTTTGCTATTGACTTTGGCAGGGTCAGGATTTCATCCTGTATCTTCAGAGCTCTTACTCTGGCCACATGAACACAAGCACTAAAAAACTTTAGAAAAATTTAAAAACGAAAGACAAAACTACCCTAATTTAAAAATGAAAGACAAAACTACCCTAATTTAAAAACGAAAGACAAAACTACCCTACTGTGTTACTATTCCCCTGTAGAACATTTGGGCTAAATTTCCACCTGTTAGGTTGGAATTTACCCTATCTGCTACACTTCAGAGTAGACGTACTCAAGCACACAAGCGGGTGTTAGCAGGTTATGTAGTCATCAGGGAGGCTATTCATTCACGTGCACAAGAGAGGTTATCAGAGTTGGTGACATTAGGCGATTGCTATCTGCTTCCTGGCTGGTGGGAATGGTGAAAAGAATGGTGAATTATGGGCTTAATTGCTTTGTGGCCAGCATTTTGGGAGGGGAAAGGGAGGAATGGCTGAGTTCACAGCTACCATGGTTACTCTACTTTTCCCCTCCCTCAACAAAAAGGAAGGTGGATCCTAGACCGTCTTTCCCTCCCCCCCTCCCCCCCACAGCCTTGCTTCCCTCATGCTTAGCACAACAACCTGTGGAGCTGGGTCTGTTTAATTTTTAAGAGGAGACCAGGCCTGGGCCTTTATCGCTAAGTTTTCACTTCTAAACAGCCAACCGGGGATTGGACATTGTGGTGGAGAGGTGTTTGGGTTCGTGGGAGGGGAGCATACAACTGAAGTAAGACATGATGGACTGCGAGTTGCTCCTATGTTCTCGTTAATCAGCTGTTACAGGCTCCGAATTTGTCAGCACCTTTGTGATGGGCTTCCTGAGCTGAAGGGAGAAAGGCGATTACCAAGTGCTGACAAGTCCATAGGATGTTTTCAAGATGCCCTGCTAGCTGCTAGCTAATAATGAGGCCTGTTCCTTCCGAGTCTGCTCCACCAGGAATGCTCCACAGAAAGGAGAAGTGAATGCTCTGGGGATTAACTGTGAGAGCCCAACACAGCTCACCATCTCAAATCATCTCAGATTCTTCTTTGGAAGCACGTGGGACACAGCAGACAGAGCAAGCCAGGTGGAGTCGCCTGGACCCATCGGCTTTAATCGACCGTCCTGGCAGAAGGAACAATTAATCCTTGGGGAAAGATGTTTTTGGAGGCTGCTGAATTATTCTTGGCATGGCTCAGGAGCATCAAGAAAATGCCAAGCATTTTAATATAGCCAGAACATTTGCTTACGGGATAGTCAGCTCAGTGAAATGCTTTCCAGCCTGCAAGGGGCCAGAGCAAAGTGAGAAAACCTCTCTTGGGCGTCTCAGGTGCGAGAGGAAGGATACCAGGAACCAAGCTTTGGATCATCTACAAAAGGGCACTCCACAGACATAGCACAGCAGTGCCCCACAGTCACTGGTCTCCGTGCCACTATGGGAACTTCAGCCCTGAGTGCCTACTGCTCTAGCATCCCCTTCCTTCCTGATGGCAACCTAGCCTAGTGAGTAGGCCGCATGAGTGGCCCTCCTTCATCCCAGTAGGCCGCAAGATTGTCGTATCCAAGACGATCTCCCCGGGATAGGGTAGTTTTGCTCACTGCGCTTGCGTACCTAGTGTTGACTGAACCGTAGCAGCGCTGTAATTGGATGCGGCGGGAGCGCCCAGCTCACAGTCAGCGTTGTGTGCAATAAGTCCTCACCTCACTGCACGGGCCTTTGTTTTACGTGTGTGTTACTTCAGCAATACCTGAAGGAAAAAACTAAGCAGACAGAAGCCAGCAGAATCTGGCAACTCTGCACGTGGACTACGATAAACAAACGGGCTCGTGGGCCGCACATGGAATGCTGATGGACTGTGTGTGGCCCATGGGCCGAGGTTGCCCACCACCATGATGGTCTGTTCTCACTCACACTGCCGGCCAGGGGCGCTAAGTGCTGCTGAGGGGAAGCTAGACGTGGCTCTGATGAGGAGCGCACCCCGGCATTTAGCCTGTTATGATGCAGCAGGTTCTCTAGTCCACCACTGGCGCTAGCTTCGCGTCTCCCTGGTCTGCTGGGGGGGGGCGCTAGCTCCGTGTCTCCCTGGTCTGCTGGGGGAGGGGGGGCGCTAGCTCCGCGTCTCCCTGGTCTGCTGGGGGAGGGAGGGCGCTAGCTCTGCGTCTCCCTGGTCTGCTGGGGGGAGGGCGCTAGCTTCGCATCTCCCTGGTCTGCGGGGGGGGGGGGGGGCGCTAGCTCTGTGTCTCCCTGGTCTGCTGGGGGGGGGGGGGGCGCTAGCTTCGCGTCTCCCTGGTCTGCTGGGGGGGGGGGCGCTAGCTCTGTGTCTCCCTGGTCTGCTGGGGGGGGGGGCGCTAGCTTCGCGTCTCCCTGGTCTGCTGGGGGGGGGCGCTAGCTCCGCGTCTCCCTGGTCTGCTGGGGGGGGCACTAGCTTCACGTCTCCCTGGTCTGCTGGGGGGGGCGCTAGCTCGCGCCGCGTCTCCCTGGTCTGCTGGGGGGGGGGGGGGCGCTAGCTCCGCGTCTCCCTGGTCTGCTGGGGGGAAGCAGCTAGTGCGGGGTTGCCTCACCCCGTTTGTAAGTAGGGATCCGATGTAAGTCGGATCCATGTAACCAGGGGACTGCCTGTAGTCAGAACCAAGGACAAATTGCGGGCGGCGTGTGCTGTTTATTTAGATTCATAAATCTGTGATGGGAGGGACCCATCCCGAAACCTCTGGCTGCCCAGACATGTGGCTAAACCACCCAAGGATCATCACAAATGACTTGAGTGACTTTTTTGGAAGTGGCTTTTCACCTTGGTTTCCTGGAGGCTACTCTCGTTGCCGGCAGGTCTGTGACCTAACGCCATGAAATGGTTGGTCTGTACGAAGAGGTGACAGTGAATCACTCCCACTCCATCCCCACCCTGCTGCAAATCCCTTAGCACAGGGAACCAACCTCCTGGCTGCTGGGCAGTGTTCCCTGTAAGCGAGGTTTTTGTTTCTTGGGGTGGTACACATCCACCCAGGCCTCGGTGCACATAACAAAATGTATTCCACACCCGAATGGAAATCATTTGAGGGCACATGGGTGCTGTGAACAACTCTGAGACACTAATCACACTGATTCTCACATAGCCAGGATGATGACAGGAGGAGTCCTGAAAGGTGCTGAGTGACCTCAGCTTCCGTTTGATTTCAAGGAGATGGGAGAGAGAGGAAGAAAAAGCAAAGAAATAAAGTGCCAAAGGCCCATGGGTGGTCGTAGGTGAACAACCATCTGGAGAAGGAGAGCCCCAGCTCCACCCCTTCTGCCTGAGGCCCCGCCCCTTCTACAATCGCCCCCTCCCACATGGAAGCAAACCCAGCCCCCACCCCAGCTTTCTGACCCCAGCCCCTGAACATCCCCAGACACCTTAGTCTCACCCCTCCCAGCGGGCATTGCAGCCCCACCCTTCCTAGATGGCCAGAGCGGCTGGTGACCAGAGACCTGGGCAGCTGTGACTGAGCCTGGACATGTGGGTGGGTGGTCCCAGAGCCGGGCAGCTGCACCGGGAACCAGCTCTCCCAGGCTGTGGGAACGTGGGCAGTTTTGGGAAGGCAATGCCTTCCCCTTCCTATGTTACCCGCCGCCCATGCAAAGGCCTGTCTGCCTTGGAAGAAACCACATCCCACGACTAACCCAGTTGTGATCATCCTTGAGACGCACTCACGCACAATGGTGATACTTGGCTGCACGAGCAGATGGCTCACCAGCTCGGTCCTGGTTTCCAATATTTGCTGTCTCGTCAAGTCCCAAGCACCTTCCCAGGGATCCCTGCCCCCCACATCACTGCCAGGGAGCAAGGTCTGGAGGACAGCAGAGCTTTGGCATCCCTACAGACGTTCCGAGGGAAGAGAAAACGCCCTTTCTGATGCCCTGTGACGCACCCAAACACCCTTTTGGTCCTTAGCCCATTCCTAACGGAAAGGCCCCGTGTGGCCAACATGACCCTACAGATGCCCTGAGGCTCCTGATCACTGGAAAGGAACTTTAAGACCCGTGTGGTTACGGACGCTCCACCAAGCCCTGGTATGATTGATTCAACAGGGATGTTTTCTGTTGTGTTCTCAAGCTGCCCTTGAGGACGGCTGGCTCTCTGTCTTGTTGACGTTGGTTGACCACCTGCAAGGCAGCCCTGGGGAAGAGACATTGATGCAGTCAACTGATGTCGGCTGAATATTTTCTCTTGGCTCATGGGGAAATCCATTCTCCTTTCATCTATTTTGACATCAAAGAAACTAAAATTCTGGTCGCACAATAGACCTCTGAGTTTTAATCCCATCCACAGACAGAAAGACATACCAGATTCAACAAGTTTCTATACGCGAGCTTTTCATATAAAACATTTACGCCACCAAAATAAAACATAGTAATAAACCCTGCACGACACACTTCCATCAAACGGTGCTTTAGAAAGAAACGTACTGCACACTGTCTCATGGTTATTATGTGCAGAAAGCACACAAATAAACCCATTTATGTCGTGCCTTTCCTATACAAGTGACACCACTGAATTCCAGCCACTTCTGGGGCGGCGAGGGAAAAACTGATAGGCACTAAGCTTGCTAAAGGGGAATATTTACCAAGGGTGTAAAAGCCCTCCCTTACGCTTACAGAAGGTGATGCTGGATTGTGAACATCCCAGGCAGACAGAACCAACATCTGAGAGATTCACACACTTTACATTGGATGGGTCGCAATGTACTGATCTCAGAAAGATGGGAGTGAATTGACTGTGTGGGGATTTGAACCCCTGGTATCAGCAGCCTTGTGTGTATAAAGCACAAGTGTAAAAGAGAGGAGACTTTGGCCCATCGGCTTTAATCCGAGCTCTGACATTAAGGCAGTGGTCTCCAACCTTTTTATACCCAAGATCACTTTTTAAATCTCAGAACAGGTGAAGATCTACTGCCCCGCCCCTTCCTTGAAGCCCCACCTACATTACATGAGGAATTCTAATGTAAATGTACTGCACAGGCACGCAGTTCAGAGAGGGCTCAAGAGCTACTCTTAGAGCCCCTGAGATCTACCGGGAGATCGCGATCTACTGGTTGGTGACCACGGCATTAAGGCATCTATATTGCGGAACTATTTTGGGACACCAGAAGTATCGCAAAATAGCTATTCAATGTCTTTTGAACAAGCCCATTATTCCAAAATATAGTGGGCTTGCTGTTCCAACATCCCTGTAAACCTCATTCCACGAGGAGTAAGGGACATTTCGGAATAGCGGTCTATTTTGAAATGAACTCAAAATAAGCCGCGCAATTTGCATTGCTCAAACAAGCTTATTTCAAACTCCGGGTGCAGTGTAGATGCACCCTAACAGGCCTTGGCTGTCACGAGCAACTGCCTTACCAGCTGCCTCAGTTTCCCTGTCTGTGAAGAAGGGATCACTGAATGTCTTGACCTCCTTTGCAGCGGCTAATTAGCTCACATTTGTAAAGCCTTCTGAAAGTTCAGTCCTCATTAATTATTAGGATGCACAAGCTTGGTTTTGACCTTGAGGGCTTGGTTTCAAATCATCACGTACTTTACAGGCGAAAATGACTCTCTATGGATGTTTAGGGCACTGGCCACCTCTTGACACACCTTATAGGACCGGGCTCGGTATGTGGCTTTTCAGTGCAACACACACCTGCCAGTCTAGAAAGACTCCAGAGGCCGGGTGTGTTACACATCGCCACATCCATGTCAATACAGATGTCATCTGATTCCGCCCTCTGCTGTTTGCCCCCAAAATATTGATGCCGCCGAGGCCTATTTACTGTACACAGTCACTAGAAACCCGCAGCGAAGCCCTGTTGTGGCTGCGGAACACAGCGCCACGGCCCGCCGTAGAGAAAGCTGCACACGCAGCAAAGTTGTGCAACGCCCCTCCCCGGACACAGCCCCACCTGTTCCTCCTCCAGCCCCCTGTCGCTCCCTGAATAGACACAGCCTGGATTGAAGGCAGCACCTTGCCTCCGACCGGGCTGTACAAAGTGGACGTTTGACATTTCCACAGCGGGACCGCGGCAACGCCGATCTGATGCTGGAATCTGACCGTCTGCTTCTAAGGTTGCAGTGTCTCCTTCCTGGGCAGCAGGAGGGGAGCAAAGAAACCCTGTGGTGCCACATCTTGCTCCTCTCTCTGGTCTGCTTCCCCCACACCAGCCAGTGCACACTCTTCCCGGGCCTCTCCCTGTCTCCTCATGCTGCCAGGCAGGGATTAGCAACACACAGAGATGGGATTCACACCCATTTCAGCATCCTCACCCTCACAACGTCGTCAGCTGCATCACAGCCCCCTTAATCAGTCCCAAGATGGATCCTGCGTCCTTCTGCCATGTTGGCTAAGCAGCAGGTGGAGAGTGACCCTGCCCCTGTGATCTCTTGGCACCAGCAGGCACTAATCGTGAGCGGCCCATCCGGCATCCTGCGGGGCTGCACTATGGAATGTCGGCACCCCTGTGCGCATCTCACTGACATCATCACGACAGTGGAGTGATGTCATCAGCTCACCAGCGTGACCCCTCGGGGATCACACCGGGAGACTGGAAAGTTTCCAGCTAAAATCCGCTCCTCCTTCCTGGAAAACTGACACGGTTCTCCCCTGAGGCTATTGCTAATGAACCCCACCCTCCAGATCAGTGTGCAGCAATGCTATCTCCCTGCCTCGGCTCACACTCAAGTTTCACCCACCCGCAGGGCAAGGCAGGGCAGTATCCCACTCAAACCAGCAAACTACAGCTCTGAACAAGTTCAGATTGGCTGTGGGTCCATCTCCCCCCTGCTAACTGGAAGCAAAGCCGGCTGCCCGGCTTCAATAAGGATCCAATGTTTACCACCAAGCATCCAGAAGCAACCCTACATCAACTCATGAACATTTATCACCAAACATGCAAGAGAGACTCTACCATAGCAAATCAACGTGTACAGGTCAAGTGTCATGAGCAACCCTACAATAATAAACCAGCAGGCACAGTCCTGCATTCAAGAGCAAACCAGCGCATACAGCTGAGTTCTCAGGAACAAGCCAACAATAATAAAACTCGTGCATGAGCGACAAAGGGAACAATTTAGTAAAAAAAGCAATATTCGGCTGGACTCTTTCAAGAGAATATTATGAATAACGAGCTTACATTTCTTATTTGTTTTAATTATGAAAAATACCTTGGACTTTCCTAATAAGTTGTGAGAACTCATGTCTATCTACTAAGACAGGAATGAGGACTCTACATCTGCACCGAGCCTCAGGCTATGTCTACACTGCCTCCGTTTTGTGCAAAAAATATACAAATGAGGCGAAGTGTGGAATATAGCCACACCTCGCTTGCATAATTAATGAGGCTCCATTTTTGCGCAAAAACCGCCTTTTGCGAA
Source organism: Pelodiscus sinensis (assembly GCF_049634645.1). Classification (NCBI taxonomy): domain Eukaryota; kingdom Metazoa; phylum Chordata; order Testudines; family Trionychidae; genus Pelodiscus; species Pelodiscus sinensis. The sequence continues at coordinate 18,285,055 of NC_134732.1, read as the reverse complement.
GGAGCCTCATTAATTATGCAAATGAGGCACAGCAATATTCCACGCTTCACCTCATTTGCATATTTTTTGCGCAAAACAGGGGCAGTGTAGACATAGCCTCAGTGCCAGGAGGCTGCCACTTCTCCAAAGAGAAACAGCAGCTCTTCTGGGTTTGTTTTCTGAGTTCATGCAAAGCAAAGAGAAATCTGCTGGCAGAGGAACGATGGTCCTGCTGCTAAACTCAGGAGATCAGCATTTCATTCCTGGCTCTGCCACAGATGCCCGTTGTGACCTTGGCCAAGTCACTGAATCTCTCTGTGCCTCAGTCCCCCATCTGTAAAATGGGGTTAACAATCTTTCCTATTCCTAACCTTTGACTGCCTTGCCCATCTAGATTGTAAGTGTCCCTTACAATGTACAGCACCTGGCACATTGGGTCCCACCTCTTGATTGGGGTGCTACTGTGCGATTAATGAATTACCCTGGATAATGAGTTCTGGGTTGGTCACTTGGCTGGAATAAGTCTTGGGTTTTATGCCCTGTGAGCTTTGCTGGCACTCAGGTTTGGATTCAGAAGGAAGCACTCAAGCATAGCAGGCTATGGCTCCTCTACAGGACCGGAGTCCAAAGGGCACAATCAGAGGGCTGGGTCCCACTTCCCCAGACGTCAACAGCAAAACACCCATTAATGAGAACGGCTGTAGGTTCTTGATGGAGCGCAGGCTTCCCGTGCTATCTTGTTGTTACAGGGCTGCTTGTGAGTGTTGGCCAGTGGGGGCTGCTTTGCTGTTGTAGGGTCGCTCATAAGCCCTGGGCGGCACGCCCTGGTTTGTTGTCATAGGATGGCTCCTGCCTTGTTATTGTAGGGTTGCTCAAGACAAACTGGTGTAACCCAACATGCCAGCATGTTCTCAAGCTGAATGCAACACCTTTTTCCCATGCTGGCTGTCATTGGGAACAGTGCCTAATAAAGTCAGAGTCTTAGCAAAGCACCCCATCCCAACCACACCCCGTCTCCAGCCCATTGCCCAGAGCTCTGCCTTGGCTGCTCTAAGAAACCCCAAGTCTCTGGGGTCCTCCAGAGTTCCCGTCCCGAAGTCTTGCTTGCAAGGCAGGGAGGAAAGGGAGGGGATTCTCCGCTCAACCTGGCAGGAGCCTGACTTCTTAGCAGCTGCCCAAATCAGCCTGCCAAGGGCAAGAGGATGCACTTGGCATCCCCTGCAAGTCGAGGCTGTAAGACAAGAGCTGGTTTCAGGCAGGGCTGGAGGGGCAAAAGGTTCTGGGGCAAGCGTTTGTAACCCAGGGAGTGTCAGAGCAGAATGGCTCACTGGAATGGCAACCCTACAGCAGGGCAGTTAATGGGATAATTTGCCCACAAGGAAGCCTCTTCAGGTACGTCTACACAGCGGGGGTATTTCGGGATACTTCCGGAATCCCAGAATAGCTATTCCGCGTCTTGATAACGTGTCTGTTATTTCAAAATATCTTTCGAAATAATGGGCACACTATTCCGATGTCTCTGTCTGACTCCTTCCACGAGGAATAAGGGACATTTTGGAATAGCGGGTTATTTCAAAATTTGGCGCTGTGTAGACAGCACCAAATTACAGAATAAACTGTTTTGAAATACTTTAGAAATAAGCGACGCGATTTGCGTAGCTCAAATTGTGTAGCTTATTTCGAGCTAAGGGCACAGTATAGATGCACTTTTCCTGACCTCAAGTCTCAGAGGGGTCGCCGTGTTAGGGTACGTCTACACTTGCACCCTCTTTTGAGAGAGGGATGCAAATGAAGACATTCGAAATTGCAAATGAAGCCGGGATTTAAATATCTTGCGCTTCATTTGCATAATCGCGTTATGGTGCTATTTCAAAATAACAGATGCTGTTAAGACGTGGTTATTTCGAGAGAAAACCCTTCTCTCGAAATAATTGGTAAACCTCATTGTATGAGGAATAAGGGTTATTTTGAGAGGTTTTTCTGCAGCATCCTCCGTTGCCTCCTCCGCCCCCTTCTACCCCCCTCCCAGGGGCTGCCTCTGATAACCGGCATGTGAGGAGAGCCATCTTAAAAGCTGGTTCCCCATGATAAAGAGGCAGCAGTGTGAGGAGGGGGGGGTTACTTGTGTACTCAAGTACCTGTTGACATCCCTAGTGCTAATGAAGCTAATTGAGTGGGCTGGAATTGTCCCATACTTTGCTTTTGGTGTCAATTGGGTGTTGACTGTAAGGAAAGCAGGTTTTATAATGGCCCATCCAGTAGTTAGAGGCTGATTTAAGCCCTGAAGCTTGGGAGGGGTTGTATCCCTTCCAAAAGTCTTTTTGCATTTTTTAGGATTACAACTCTGGATGTGCTAATTATCCTTGCACATGTGCAATCTCTCTTTGAATACTACTAAGTTTTGGGCTTCTAAGACATCCTGTGGCAGTGAGTCCCGCAGATCAGCTGAGTGGAAAATCTCTCTCTTTTCCTCTGTGTTAAATTGACCACCTCATCCTGGTGTAAAACAAGTATTTCCTGTTCTCCCTCCTGAACTTTCCACCTATCTCGGCTTCAGGTTTGGCCCTAGGTAAGACATGTCTGAATGCCAAGCAGCTTCTGACCAAAGAGCACCCATGGGAAACAAAGGCAAGTCTCAGAGAAAAGGACTCAGACCAGGGTAAAGCAAAACAAACATACAATTGCAGGGCAAAACTCAGTCCCCAAACCAGTCACAGAACCAGGGGAAAATGCAGCAATACAAGCTGGTGCGGACGTTCCGACCTCAGAACCCTCCCTCCTAAGGAATCCAGTGAAGATTCTTAACTAATCCCCTCGGTACACACCGTTTCTTTCTTTTATTTTATTTTGTTCCATCTGCTCAGCAGATTTTAAGTTCATCTTAAATAAACTAGCAGCCGGGAGTGTGCTGCACTGTGGCAATTTTCATCTGCGTCGGGACGAGCCCCGTCTGAAAATGACACAAAAGCACGTGACCCAGAAATTGGAGATGGTGAAAGGTCTCAAAAAGGAAAAATCACCCAGAGTTGGGGAACGAACTTGGGACTTGCCACAAACTTTCCATGGCACCTTTGTTTAGTCGTTCAGCCCATCCGTGCCTCTCTTTCTGGTCATAGGAAATATAGCCCTGCATTCTCTTAGGGTACATCTATACTTGCTCCCTAGTTCGAACTAGGGATGCAAATGTAGCTGACTGAAATTGCTAATGAAGCGGGGATTTAAATATCCCGCACTTCATTAGCATAATCTCGCCCGCGCACTATTCCGCTGGCCAGTTGATTCAAACCAGGAAGTGCATTCCGGGACATGTTAGAATCAAACCTCTTGGTTCGAACTAACGTTATTCCTCATTTTTTGAGGCTCGCAAAGCTGCCCTTGCACCCCTAAAAACAGCCCCCTGAACTCACCAGGTGCCGGGGAGCCGTCCGGTGCGGCGAAGCAAAATGGCAACGGCCAACGGGAGCCTGATGTGGCCAAAAAGCCAACCTGAAACTTTTTTAAAGGGACAGTGTCCGTCTTTTTCTTTTTCTTTTCTCAACAATTTTTTGCCCTCAGCTCTTTGCGCTATAGGCCAAACTATTTTGGCTCTTTGCCTGTAATGGGTTGGCCAGTGCTGGACTACTGGATTAACTGGTTAATCAAAATTTAACATCCCTAGTTTCCACCATTGGTATCCAGGGCTGTGCTAGGACATGACTCATGCTGTCTCTGAAAGGGAACATAGCACAGGACTCAGGGTCTATTCTGTGGTCTGATGCCAATTCAGTACACAATTTCAGGCAAGCCCTTCCCAATCCCTTTGCTTCACTTTTCCACCACAGTCTCATGAGGCTACATTTCATTGTCCTCTGGAAAGGCTCCGAGAACGCTGCATGGAAGGCACTAGCAGAGTACGAAGTGTTCCAGGGGTCCCCATGGGTCTTACAGCCCACGCCCAGAATGACTAGTCAGTGCAGAAAAGATTTCATTTGGCTGCCTCAGACAACCTCCCATCTACTCACTGACCCAAATGTAGGCAACCAGGCTTATTTATAGGTCACTTTAAATAGCTTCCACTGCTCTCAGAGCTCAGTTCATGTCCCACTTGTCATGGCAAAATAGCAGCGAGTCCATTTCAGACACTGCATCACGTGATTCAGATCAGTGAGTTCCTGTCAGCGAGGTCTTTTAACTCTCCGTCCATCTCCGCTTGTTGGACGATTGACGCTCTGGCGATCGATCCTCCGGGGTTCGATTTAGAGGGTCTAGTAAAGTTTAGTGGCTCTAGTCTAGTAAAGACCGGCTAATTCGAACACGGAGGGCCCCTGTCAGTGCTGGTACTCCTCACTGTCCTGAAGAGGAAAGGAAGTTGAAGGGAGCATTCCTTCTGTAGACCTCCTGCCAGGAGGCCACCCCAGAAAATCGAGGCAAGGTACGTCAACTCCACTACGCAATTCACATAGCTGAGGTTGCGTATCTTGCATCCATTTTCTCTGCCAGTGTAGACCTGGCCTCAGGAGCTTGCTAATTCCTTGGCTGGACGTCACTGGGAGACAGATTAATTTCCTAAATTACAAGTGACTAGCTGGCCAGTTGAGTGTGGCTAGTTTGCTCCAGAACTGGTTGGACACCACGGCACCAGGAGGTGCAGCAGGTGAGTTTTCAGGCCAACGGAGAGGCAGTTTGAGAATCTGGAGTGACTCTTGACTAGGGATGTTAAAATGCATTTAATTAAGACATTTGCAATCTAAGACAGTTTCCCGCAGGGTGGCAGTCAGCCCCCCGGGCATATCGGGAGCCTAAGTGTAACACTTCCACATCCTTGCTCTAGACTGGCCTCTACTTTTCTCTTGTCCTTCCCCATCAGGCAGGAAAATAGCATCCCAGAGACATGTTGTACCCAAAGGTCAGGGGAGGAGGCATGAAAGCTTGCAAAGTGTTTTACCAATGATTTTGGCACCAAGTCCTGCATCCCTCTGCGGGGCAGGTACATACCACCACCCTCATTTTACAGAAGGGGAAACTGAGGCACGAAGCAATTACACGGCTTGCCTAAGAAAGTCGGCAGCAAATCTATGACCAGAACCTAGGAGTCCTGTCTCCTACTCCTCTGCCCCAAACTCTTCCCAGCAAGGGAATACATGATTTACCAGGGCAGGGAGAATTCCAGGCCAGTCGCTCAGAATGCATAGAAAATCCTGAGTTTCAGAAAAACCCTTAACTGCCTCAAGACCTGAAATCCTTTTGTGAGAGCTGATCGCCCGGCCTTGCCTTTCTCAGAAAGGTGCCCATCCCCCACCGGTTCCCAGAACCAATGGAAAGAACAATAGTTGCTGGTGGCAAGAGGCCATAACAACAAGGAGGATAGTGGCGATGCGCTTGACGAGATGCTTGCAAAATCCTAACTGCAGTGATGACAACCAGAACGGAACAGGTCCCTGATGGAAAAGGAGGTGCAAATGCTCATAGGAAAGTAACACAGAGCTTCGATCAATTTCTTCTTTGGCCAGACCCCCATAGGCCTCCGAACGTTCTGAGCATGTTCTCACAACTCTCCGGTTCCTGACCCTGCGCAGAAGGTTTTGGAATCAATGCACTGCACTAGGGACCTGGGCTCTGGCCATGCCTCTGCCACAGACTTCCTCTAGAGCCCTGGGCAAGAAACTTAAATCTCTTGGTGCCTTCTGCTCCCCACCGTCCAATAGTAACAATACCCCGCCTACCCGGAGCACTGTCAGTCTAACCAAGGGCCAGGATTTCCGCAGGTAATTCTGATTTCTGTTCAAATCAGAGCAGCTGTTTTGAGATTCCGCACCATCCATCGCCGAGGCTCTCATATACACGTGATGGGCACCGTGTAACGACATATCTACATTGACAGAGGTTTCTTGTCCCAGCTGCCTCCTTTCAGACCTGATCTGCACCTCTGGGGCCTCCTGAAGGATCCCTGATGATCAACCCAGAGCAACAGCCACCCTCTTAGGCTAAGTCTACATAGGGTTGCCAGATGTCCGGTATTGACCAAGACAGTTTAGTATTTTCGCCTTCTGACCAGTAAAAAGAAATTCAGAAAATACCGGACACCTAAAATGTCCGGTATTTTCTGATTTTTTTCCCTGCCAGGAGGCGAAGATACCAGACGCCTGGCAACCCCACGACACACTCAGCAACTGGGCCCAGCTCCCGCCCCCGCCACCTGGGCCCCCAGATCCTCCCCTTACCTGGTTCCGATCAAGAAAACAAGATGGCTGCCAGCAAAAGGCCTGAAGACTTTTCTTAAAGAGGCCATGATGTTTTAATTTTTGTTTTTTTGGGGGTTTCTTTTGCTCAACAACTTTGGTCTCCCCTCCTTTTTTTTCCCCTCAACAGAATTTTTTCCCCGGTGGTTGTTTTTTTTTTGGGGGGGGGGGTGTATTTTTGGTTAAACCATCTGGCAATCTTAAGTCTACACAGCAGAGGTATTGACATTATTCTGCAATAACATAGTCCATGTCTATACTGCAAGCCACTATTTCAACATAATGTCGAAATAATGTCAAGCTGGAGGACTTCTTACTCTGACTCCTGTAACTCTCCTTGTATGAGGAGTAAGGGAAGGCAGAGAAAGTGTGCTATAACTCGGACTTCCGGCTGTGTAGACAGCCCCCAAAGCTGAAATAAGCTATTTCGACTTCAGCAACACAAGTGTTTCTCAATTGGTGCTCTGCGGAACCCCAGCGAAAGCAAGCGTTCCTCCACTGTCCCCTTAAAGCAGGCATGTCCAAAGTCCGGCCCGCGGGCCAATTGCGGCCCGTGTTCCAGTTTCATACGGCCCCACAGGTAATTTGGCAATATCTATCTTTTATGGCCCCCAACGAATCCATATGTATTGAAATGAATACATTGTAAAACCTCAGTTAATGTCAGTTGGTCTAAATCAGTTATAAATATATTTGGACACAACATGTATACTTGGTGTTATGTTCCTGTTCATATTTTTTTAACTTAAAAGTTGACAACCTTTATTACCAATAATATGTAATGTACTTTACAATGTTCCTGACATATATTTCAGCTTCCTGGATTTTTTTTTCATCTGGCCTTCAGATATGAAAGGCAGAGTGATTTAACACCTATTTAGATTAGATTTAACACGTGACGAAATGAAAGTATGCCGTTTGCAATAAACTTTGCATAAAATAGTTAATTTGCATTTAATTTTAATGGTTCAAAGAATGTCAAGCAAAATGGTCGGCCCTCACGCATGTTCACTTCATCAAATCTGGCCCTCTTTGAAAAAAGTTTGGACACCTCTGCCTTAAAGAGACAGAGCCGTGGCGGGAATTTTTTTTTTTTTTTTTTTTTTTTGCTCAACAAAACACGGCCAGGGCCTTTTTTTTAAGGCAACCCTCGGGGTTCCGTGGCCAAATAAAATTGGGAAACACTGAGCTATGCAATTGACGCAGCTCAAGTTGTGTCGCTTATTTCGGCCTCTGCCCTGCTGAGTAGATGTGCCCCCCTGAGAGACCTAGGATGGAAGACACCAAGTCGGCAACATTCAACTCAGGGTTAGTCCTCCCTGCTTCCTTCTACACCAGGGTTCTCAAACGTTTTGAGCTGCCGCCCACCCTGCTCAACACAAGCCTTTCCATGGACCACCAGCCAACCGCCCAGGATGACAGTGGGTGCAGGATGGGGTGGGCGGGAGGTAGGGTGTGTGGGGGCAGGCTGGCCGGGATTCCAGCAGCAGGGAAAGCCTCCAGGTGAAGTTGTTTCCTGCACTGCCAGCTGGGGAAAACGGGAGCAGCAGCGTGTGGAGCATCTTCATCCCCCCATGAGCTGGACCTGCCCTACGAGGCTCAGATCGCCCCCCTACCCCGCAGCGGGAAGCCAACCTCACATGCTTCTGGGGGGCATGCAAGGCTGGAGTGCCTGAGTGGGCTCCCCATTGCGGGAGGGGAGAGGGCTAAGCCCTAAGCCCATGGCCCATCTGCAAGACGGTCCCCAGACCACACTTTGAGAACCTCTCTTCTATACTGATGTCATTGCCAGAGAGGAATTACCGCCTTCCAGTCAGCTGCGAGAGTTTGTTTTTATTCCCACTGATACACCCTTTAAGGAATCCTCATTTCATTAGAGTACAGGAAAGTCTATTTAATTATAGGTATCATGTTGGCTTCTTTCTTTTGCAAGAGCCATCAGCTGATTTCCTGATCCCCGGTAGCTGAGACGGTTTTATGAATCACTTGCTCCGTTTGCATACAAAGAGTGGCAGGTTTTGGCCAAAACGTGCCCGTCGAGACAGATCATGGACTAATGGGGTTTTGAGTGTTATACGCTCTCTTCAGAGACTAGGCAGCTGTCTTCAAAATTATGGTCACCTTGTCTCCCTCTGCTGGTAAGAAGAGGAGCAGACTTACAGCCGGTTACTCAAGAATCAATTACAGACAGTCCCCAGGTTACGTACAAGATAGGGACTGTAGGTTTGTTCTTAAGTTGAATTTGTATGTAAGTCGGAACTGGTACATATTGTAGGGGAAACTCTAGCCAAACATTTCTCCAGAGCTCAGTTTTATTCTCCCACACCTCACTTCCCTCAGTCCTTTATTCTCAAGCTGAAGTGTCTGCTGAGAAAAGCCGCTCCGCGTCTCCCTGGTCTGCTGGGGGGGCGCTAGCTTCGCGTCTCCCTGGTCTGCTGGGGGGAAGAACCTAGTGCGGGGTTGCCTCACCGCGTTTGTAAGTAGGGATCCAATGTAAGTCGGACCCATGTAACCCATGTACACAGTTTCGTATCAAATTACTCACAGGATCATAACCACAGAAAGACAGTCTGACATATTCCTTATATCAGTGGTCCCCAACACGGTGCCCGTGGGTACCATGGAACCCGTGGGGGCATTTATGTGCGCCCGCCAAGTACTCGGGGCTGGTCTGGCCCGAGGCATGTGGCGCACGGTGAGCGCCGGCCCCGGGAGCGCCGCGGATTGGCTGCCCGTGCTCAGGGCGCACGGCGCATGCGGGGAGCACCGGCCCCAGGCGCGCGGCGCTTGGGGGGGTGGAGAGTGCTGGCCCCGGGCGCGCGGCGCATGGGGGAAGGGGCGTCGGCACCGGGCGTGCGGCTATGGGGGGGCCCCACCCCGGGCACGCGGCTATAGGGGGCCCTGCCCTCTGGCACCCGGCGGGCGAATGGCCACACACCCTGGTGCCCGGCGGGCAAATGGTCACGCCTCCTGGCACCCGGCAACCTTAAGTGGTTGGGGACCACTGCCTTATATGTTCCTCACAGTCTAGCCAGAGTGGGATCTTTCTAGGACAGTAAAACTAACAACGCTTTCCTCACGCCCTCACACTGTTATAATCTAAGGTTATAAAGATGGCGATGGTTTATTCTTAGATTGGGGTTAGATTAAGATTAGATTAGGATTACTCTAGGATTAGGTTAATCTTTTGATACCTCAGAAGCTTACGAATTGCCATAGCTTGTTGAAAATCTTCAAAACGTCCCAGGACACTTTCATCACCATGTCAAATTTCAGCTCAAAACAAAATATTCACCAACATTTTCTTCACAATTTCATCTCGTTTTTCTCTCCACTCTAAGAAGGACTCGATCACCAAATGGGACATTAAAAATGTGCATGACTTTTTTCACGAACATTTCGCACATTTGATTTTTTTTAAAGCGACAACTTCTATAGGCACTAATTGCCGTGTCTTGCCTTTTCCAGTAAGCTAACCGTTCCCTGCCTTTTCCCAGAATAGATGGAAAGAAGCAATAGTGACCAGCGGCAGGAGGAAATAACAGTAGTGATCATAACAGTGCGGCTGAAAAGTTCACCTTACAGCCACCTTACAAATCACACAAACAATAACCCCAGTTGGAGAAGATTTTTTTTTATCAGACACATGGAACACCTCAATGATTTAGAAGCTGGACAAAATTCACCTCCAGGCATAAAACCTATGCAAAGTGCCCTGCATCACTAAGACTCCCTATGCAGCATTCAATGGATGAGAAAAGTTTGCATGAATTCCATCCTAAACAAACCAAAATGTTTGATCACATGGACCAGCTAAAACAAAATACAGGACTATGTAGCACTTTAAAGACTAACAAGATGGTTTATTAGATGATGAGCTTTCGTGGGCCAGACCCACTTCCTCAGATCAAAAAGCTCATCATCTAATAAACCATCTTGTTAGTCTTTAAAGTGCTACATAGTCCTGTATTTTGTTTCAGCAACACCAGACTAACACGGCTACATTTCTATCACTATGGACCAGCTAATTTGTATTCAGCATCCTGAGCTAACTCAGTATTGTCACCAGTTCAGTTTTAAATACAGGCAGTCCCCGGGTTACGTACAAGATAGGGACTGTAGGTTTGTTCTTAAGTTGAATTTGTATGTAAGTCGGAACTGGTACATATTGTAGAGGAAACTCTAGCCAAACATTTCTCCAGAGCTCAGTTTTATTCTCCCACACCTCACTTCCCTCAGTCCTTTATTCTCAAGCCGAGGTGTCTGCTGAGAAAAGCCGCTCCGCGTCTCCCTGGTCTGCTGGGGGGAAGCAGCTAGTGCGGGGTTGCCTCACCCCGTTTGTAAGTAGGGATCCGATGTAAGTCGGATCCATGTAAACCGGGGACTGCCTGTATATCAAGCCGTTGGGTTTCAGCCACCTCCTCTCGGTGGGAGACTAAAGTGGCTCTCATTTAGCAACTTTGCTTCCTGAGTCAATTTTTATTTTGCCCATCTTCATGAAAGTCAACGAGTGGCCACAATTCAGGTGGTTGCAACAATTCTATCTCGTGCATAAGCTTTTGATTATCAGCCCCTTATTGGATCAGGATATTAGTAATGATCTCAGAACGGTTGGCCTCCATACTTGAAAATGCATCCAGTCCCTCCTGTGATACACTAGCAGGTAAAGAGAATGAGGAATATCCTTTGACAGGTGGTTCATATGATTAAATCAGTCTGGGGGGAGGAAGGGTTATAAATAAGGCATCTGGGAACAAGAGAAGACAATCACAAGAATGGCCAAGGAGAAAAGGTCTGGGATCCTTTCCAAGGACACCTTTGGAAGACAGTAAGGCTGTGTCTAGACTGGCATGATTTTCCGGAAATGCTTTTAACGGAAAAGTTTTCCGTTAAAAGCATTTTCGGAAAAGAGCGTCTAGATTGGCACGGACGCTTTTCCACAAAAGCACTTTTTGCGGAAAAGCATCCATGGCCAATCTAGACGCGCTTTTGCGCAAAAAAGCCCCGATCGCCATTTTCGCAATCGGGGCTTTTTTGCGCAAAACAAATCTCAGCTGCCTACACTGGCCCTTTTGCACAAAAGTTATGTGCAAAAGGGACTTTTGCCTGAATGGGAGCAGCATAGTATTTCCGCAAAAAGCACTGATTACTTACAGTAGGAAGTCAGTACTTTTGTGGAAATTCAAGCGGCCAGTGTAGATAGCTGGCAAGTTTTTCCAGAAAAGTGGCTGATTTTCCGGAAAAACTGGCCAGTTTAGACGCAGCCTAAGAGAGCCAGGAACCACTCGAAAGGTTGGAATTGAGGCAACAAGTTGGGTGAAGAAAAAGCTTCCTCAGGGAGTTTTGTTTCTCTTTGAACTTGATGTTAATAAACCCAACACAAAATGGGAGGTTGCTACTGGACCCATGAAAACCTCTGAGTTAATGAGAAGCCCATGAGGGAAACTGAGGCAGCGGCTATCTCAAAGCCAGCAGAGGTAGGCAGTGCTTCTGCTACAGACATATACATGTTTATAGCACTACCCAAACATTCGCTAATTAACTGCATATCTACTAATGTGATATCAGCTATCATGTGCCACCAATGCCCCTCTGTCAGGTGCATTGGACAAACCCGGATTGTATCTACACAACAGAATATATGGATACAAATCAGACATAAAGAATAGTAACATCCAAAAACCAGTGGGAGACCATTTTAACCTCCCGGGACAGTTAGGGTACGCCTACACAGCGGGGCTAAGCCAAAAAACAGCTACGCAACTTGAGCTACACTAATTGCGTAGCTTAAGCCAAAACAGCTTATTTCAAATTTGGGCACGTCTATACAGCACTTATATGGAGCTAGAGCACTCTTCCCCCGACTTCCCTTGCTCCTCATAAAATGAGGGTTGGAGCAAGCAGTCCTCCAGCTCAACATTATGTCGAAAGAACTGCCTGGCAACGTCTACATTGGCCCCTTTTCTGGAAGGGGCATGGTAATTTTTGAAATTGCAATAGGGAAATGCGCGGGGGATTTAAATATCCCCCGCGGCATTTAAATAAAAATGTCCGCCGCTTTTTTCCGGCTTTTAGAAAAGCCGGAAAAGAGCATCTACACTAGCCCCGATCCTCCGGAAAAAAAGCCCTTTTCCGGAGGATCTTATTCCTACTTCAAAGTAGCCCTTTTCCGGAGGATCTTATTCCTACTTTGAAGTAGGAATAAGATCCTCCGGAAAAGGGCTTTTTTTCTGGAGGATTGGGGCCAGTGTAGACGCTCTTTTCCGGCTTTTTTAAAAGCCGGAAAAAAGCGGCGGACATTTTTATTTAAATGCCGCGGGGGATATTTAAATCCCCCACGCATTTCCCTATTGCGATTTCAAAAATTACCATGCCCCTTCCGGAAAAGGGGCCAATGTAGACGTAGCCCCTGTGTGTAGACGCAGACTATGTTATTTCGGAATAACGGCCGTTATTCCGAAATAAGTCTGCTGTGTAGACATACCCTTCCAGACTTGAAAGTTGCCATCCTCAAGCAAAAACAGGCTGCAACATGAAACTGCTGAACTGGAATTCATATGCAAAGCTGGAGCTATCTGAATGGGACTGGAAATGGCCCGCTCATTACAATTAGTAATTTTCTACTTTAGGTATTCACACGTTCTTATCCACATCCACGCTGACTGAATGATCTCTGATATAACACTCCCATCTCTGTACCCCTACTGTCCGTTACTTTTTCTTTCTTTCACTTCCTGCATCTGAGGAAGTGAGCTGCAAGTCACAAAAGCTCGTGCCATCATAAAAATGTTGGTCTTTAAACTGCCACCAGACTCCTTGTTGTTTTTATCCCCTGTGAAGCAGTCAGTCAATCCTGATTTTCCAGCTGGGGAAAGCCAAAACCCAGAGGTGAGGTGGCCTGCCCAGGGACACTCATTTGCAGAGTCGGGACTAGAGCTGTCATGTTACCAAACTCTAGTCATTTTTCTCAGTCCTTTAGATCAGTGTTTCTCAACCAGCGTACCCTTAGGGGTACTCGAGAGAGATCTGGAGGGTACGCCAACACAACTGAAATTTACAGAAAAGTGAATTTTTGTTTTAAGTTTTACAGCGCTTTATTATTTTTGTACTGTTAACACCCAAACATTTCATCACCCGCCTGGCTACGATTAAGTTGTTTAAACAAATGTGTTGCAACGGTAGAAAAAATTTTGTGTGTCTGAAAACTGTAGGTACTGGGGGTACTTATAATTTTTTGTAAAGGGGTACTTTATAAAAAAAGTTTCAGAAACACTGCTTTAGATCATGCTACCTCGCAACGGTAGCGTTGTGTCTAATGGCGTTTTCCTTCCAGTGGTTTTTAAAGAAATTTATTCGCTCCAATATAATGAGGGCTTTCCTCAGACGGCATAACCAATATCCAGATCATTGTTAATGAGCAGATAAATCTATACAATTTATCAGAGGATCACTGGGGACAAAGCCCATTAGTCTAGCTCCCCTGACGGAGCAGGGCAGTTGCTAATTGTTTTGTTCAGTCTAGTTTGAAAGGCATCAAGCGACAAGTTTCCTGTGAGACGGTCCTGCAGCCTAACACATCTCCCTGACTGGCAAGCTGATCGGATATCCAGCCTAAATACTGCCCAAATGTCGACCTGTCTGCCCTAGCGCCAGCTCTGCTCCTTACGCATCCCTTCTCCCTTACTCACATTGCCAGAGATTAGCGCTCAGGGTCACATCCCTCTCCGGCACCAAGATGCAACTTCACATCTACCCAGAGGGCCAACAAGTGGTCAGTGCTGTCCCAGCCACTGGACGGTATGGGGTGGCTGCCCCGAGCCCCGTGGGGCCCAGGGCAGCCGGGAGGATTACTGGAAGGTGCCTGTGGCTGCTCTTGCATGGGACACAGGTTAAACCATCTTTTCCCCGCCCCCAGCTGCGTGGCAGGGCTCAGCTCTTATGTAAAGGCGCAGACTGAGCAAGGCGGGCAGTGTAATGTGGCAAGCAGCCTCCTCAGTGAGCCGGTCACAGACCTCACAGTCCCCGCAGGGCAATATCGAACACACCAGGCCGGGCAAAGGGTCTCCAACCAGTCTCTGAGTGGCACAGAGAAGGGATGGAGCTGTCATGAATCCGGAGAACTCCAGGCTAACCCTGGCAGACAGTGTGGACAAGAGACACAGCCGCCTTCACCGCACCCGAGCCTGATCCTCCTCTCGCCTCGGTGTGACACTAGGCAGCACTCCCCCCAGGCGCAGCACACAATGCACCCTGGATTTCTGCTCCCTCCCGGATGGGAGTCCTGCCGCAGGACTTATGGGGCGATCACCTTGCCGAGTAACAACCTACCCCACTCGCCATGTCGGCTCAGCCATAACATCTCGGCAATGGCCCACATTTATTTTCCTTCTCAAGGGGCTGCATCAGCTTGAAATCTTGTCCCTTCACTCACACAGAACCGTAAAACAGTTCCAAGCCAGGTACTACATGCGTGCACCAACTTCCCTTCACAATTTTGGCTGAGCAGAGCTAGGGTGCACTCAGGTTTTCCTTTCTCTGAAATTGATTTTTCTCTCTCCGGCTGGAGAGTCAAAGACCCGCCCAAACAACAGAGAAAAGCATCGCTTTCATCCTGCAACGATTCAGGCATAGGAACAGCCCCGTTCATTTGGATGGGCTAGTCACAGGTGTAAAACTAAGTACCTAGCAGAATTGACTGTACAGAGAAAACAATGGAACTGAGTCCTGTTGTCAAAAGCGCTAAGTAAACAAAGGGAAATAACAGAGAAATAATGTGTTTTTCTTCTCTAATCTCTCTCAATTACAGTAATCTTCGGCATGATTTGTAACAACAGCAGGGTTTTCTCTTTAAAATTGCCCTCAACCGCGTGATAATTTATTTTTTTTTAAGGTTGACAGTGTCCCTTTAAACTACCGAGGAAACCAGCACAATGACCCTTGCCTCTCTGGCGGCATCCGTAGGAGGAAGTGACATTTTGAAAAATAAATCAAGTTACAAAAAAAATACAAATTCTTGGAAAACCAAGAAAATCAGGGGGAAAAAAAACCTGAGCAATTCTCCAATGCAGAAAATGCAGCTAACTTGACCCAGTAACAAAGGGTTCATGTTGGTAATTTCTCACTATGAAATAAGTTTCACTTACGGAGTAGCTCATGCGACTAGCAAGTAGGCGCAAAACCTTTCTCCCCCCAGAACAAGGGTGTGAATTCAAAGCTAAGAATCACCAAAATGTTGGTCCCCTCTTATGTTGTGTGCAGCATGGTTGCAGCCAGGATGGTCCAGTGATAGTAGACTGGGGGGGAGGTAAAACTTGTTATTGGGCCAGCAGGTGAAAGAGACAGACCCAGCCATGAAGTCCCAAACTGAAGCAGGGCCGTATGCAGCCTGAAAGCTTGTCTCATTCACCAGCAGAAAGGAGTCCAATAAAAGGTATGATCTCACCCGCCTTGTCACTCTGGTGTCATTGCATGGCTGTTCTGAGTAACCGCTGTCAGATGATTTCTCAGACCCTATTCTAGTCCAGGGGCCAGTCCCTCCTAACCCCTCAGCTAGTGTAAATCAGTAGCACTCCACGGACTTCAATTACATCCGTTTACCCCACCTCAGAATCCAGTGGCAGGCGTTGACCAACATCACAGACCCCTCCAACATCAACCAGCAGATCCAGTGGTGATCCAGCTTATTACCCATTGTTCTGGCAGCACATGACTGGGATCGACTCAACATAAATCGGGCTCTTCCTGCCTCCCTCTATAGGGAGTTGTGTCCTCTTTGGACTTCACCCGATTCGGGATGAAATGTACAAGAGCTTGTCCATTGACTTCCCCAATCCTAGAGCAGTGTTTCTCTGACTGTGCTCTGCAGAGCCTCAGGGGCTCCACGAGACATCTTCGGGGCTCTGCGAGGCTGACAAACTGGAAACATCGATAGGTACAACACATACAATCAGTGGACCGCTGGGGCGCCGCAAAAGTACAACACATACAATCAGTGGGCCACTGGGGCTCCGGATAATTTTTTACGCATGTAAAGGACTCCGGAGCCCAAAAAGTTTGAGAACCGCTGTCCTAGAGGAAAGCCAGGCATGTCCGCCGTTCCTGGCACTCAGGGAAAAACCACGTGTGAACGTTGTACGAGTACAGACTGATAAAAAAAATACTCCCCTTAATGTCCCCACCTCAGATGCAACAATCATAGATTCATGGACTGCAAGACCTGGAAGGGACCTCGGGAGGTCATCCAGTACAGGCCCCTACCCTCCCGGCAGGACCCAGCACCACCTACTCAGCAACAAACAAAAGTCGCGCATTTCACATGACTCTGGCCCTTAAAATGCCAGCGGTGCCTCCTCCCCCGTTGGAGCGACATAGCCCGCTAACGCATGTGGCCGTCCGCAGCTGCTGCAAATTGATTGATTCCCCCTGTGATGGTCAACACAATTGGCCCCAGCATCAGAGAGAAATGCTGCCTTTTGATTTCGTTTCCTGGACTAACTTGAAACCATTCCTCCCCCACCCTCCCACACACGCACACACACGCTCCAATTTGCTTGCACATCTGCACGGACTTCAGAAACGTTCCTTAGAACCACGTTCCAAGTCTTATGGGACGCTCATGGTGGGGAGCAGCGCGGGTCTGCGTGATCGGCGAGAGCCTTCCACCGGAGCCATCCAAAGAAAACAAAAGTTGCAGCCTCCCCCCACCCCCGTAAAACAAGTTGGGGGCCAAAAGAAACCACGGGAAGGGAGCTGGAAGGACAGCTCCGAAAACTCCAGTCTTGTCCTTGCAGGCAATGCATGGGAACCTCCTGACCAGGTGGGTTCTCACCCCCGTCTTCCCCACCCAACGTGCCTGAGCCACAGCCGAGACATCTGTAAGAGTGGGAAAGTCGCTTGGTCTCTATGGCTCGTTCATCTTCTGGCCTCTCTGCTGAAATCAGATCATGCATGGTTTGTGCGACATGGATGCCTGCCCACCAGGAAGCGGACGCACCCCCGCCCCATCCCCAACTTTTCTTGTAATTGATGTCCCCAACAGCAAGGGGGCCCATTAATTCCAGGCTATCCCATGAGTTGGGAGAGCATCAGGCCCACCGGTTCGGGTGGCCCACTTCATCCTGCTGAGCGCAAATAAAACAGGCCTTCAGCTGTGCCCCCCGGCCCCCCAGCTGGGGAAATGGCAGCGCAGGAAACCACTCACCTGGAGGTTTTTCCCACTGCTCCTATTGGCTGGAATCCCAGCTAGATCTCCCACCCTCCGCCCGCTTCTGCACCCAAGCTCCTGGGCAGACCCCCCACCCTCCGCCCGCTCCTGCACCTATTTTGTCATCATGGGTGGTTGGCTGTCAGTCCAACTGAGGCCAGATGCATTAGCTGAAAACCTGGCTGCAAAAATCAGGTTCCCCTCGAGGGCAGCGGGGCAGAACATACAGGAGTGTGTTTGGGCGGTTTTAGCCCCTTTCACCATGAACATCATACTGTGTGCCCACCCCTCAAAAGCCACCCCCCATGTGACACAGGCTGCCCCCTCCTGTGGGGTGCCAGGGGCTGAGTGGGTCAAGGAGATGTAATTCTTTGGAATGCTGCCCCTCCTCAGCAGGGTAGAGGGGTCTTGGAAACACATGGTTAGGGATAACCAGAATTGTCAATACAGCCCCTTGCAGCAGGGCTACACTTGCCTTTTTTTAAAAAACACACCAGGTGATGTAATGAGAAGCCGGTATTTACCATTCTGAAAGTATCCCCCCGCTGCCAAGCACACGCTGTACTCTTAATAACATAATTGAAATGATGAATAGCCCCTTCTAGCTTTCTCCTTCTCCGGCGCCTGGAAGGGTCAGCGATGGATAGAGTATCCTTCTTAGCTCCGTTTCAAGGCACGGGGAGGATTTCACCTTTTCCACAATGAGATATACCATAAAAAATGGACGCGTGAATAGTAACCATGACGATCGTCAGGCTTCCCCGGTGCCTTTTCTCTGAGGATTTCAGCACCGTTTACAGATGTTAATTACTAGCACACCAGTGAAATCATTGTCTCAATAATAAAGTCAGCAAATCACTACAGGTCAATTTCATTTCTTACTTAGGCTCGGTGCGAGGCGGAATCAGTTCAGCAGAGCCAATTCCGTCAACCCTGCTGATTTGAATGGCATTACAAAAATCACACGCCAATCCCTGGCCAGCTCACACAAACTCCTGCACGAATGTTAGGCCCTGAAGAGCGTGCCGTGAGTCACTGGAAAGCCGGTTTTGAAATAAGGCATCATATTGGATCATTTGCTGCCAAGTCATGATGTATTGAGGATTTCCATATGGATAATTATCCAGGCAAGCAAACGCACTGTTTTTAAAGCAGACTCGCCCCCTACCTTATTCATTTGCACGGATACGTTCAGCGGGGGGTGGGGAGGGAGAGACACTCAGTTTCAGGTTTTCAAATCAAATCTCTCTTTTAGGAGGACTGGAAATTTCACTATCCTAATTCTTGTATGTCTGTGGCACTTGCAACTCTGGTGTCCAACCAGTTCTGAGGCAGTAGCTCCTATGGTGGCTACTGCTGTAGTGAACTAGCCACACTCAACCAGCCAAAAAGCCACATGTGGCTAGTGGCTCGCATGTTGGACCCCACAGACCTAGAAGAATGTTGTTCTAGGCACTTTTCATGGTACACAACTGGGGATAGATAGGTATAGGTATAGATAGGTATAAGGGACTTGACCAAGGTACAGAGAGAGTCTGTGGCAGGAATATATACTGAACCCAGCTCCCCTTAGCGCCTAACCACTAAGCCACCCTTCTTCTCACTATGCTGCTCTATAAAGTGCATTACTGGACACCAACCAAAGTAAAGCTCTGGCTTCCTGGAATCCACTGATTGTTCCGCGTCCCCTGGTGTCAGCTCGTTAGCAACCAACTCCTCTGCCTTGAGTTCCAGGCCTTGAGCTCCCAGGACTCCATGGACAAGCAGAGCGGCTGGTTTTTCGCTGTCCCCAGTGGAAGGTGGCTGAGTCCGGCAGGCATCTCCCTGAACTGCAAGGCACGATGCTAAGCTCACTCTTTTTGGTGGCCTCGCCTTGGCTCGGAGTCTCAGTCTCTCACACTCCCGGGGAGCCATCTGCATCTGGGTCTCAAACAAGGCCTGGGACGGGATTGGTACGAGGTTTGCAGCAAGCACTAGTGGGAACTAGGGCCCAGGCACGGCATGGACAGTAGCTGATCCTAAAACAGCTCACTCCTGCCATGTGAGCAGACCTTGGGGCTTCTCTGCTCTGGCCAGCCCAAGCTGCATGCCCGATCCTCAGTTACTGTGTGCCTGCACTGGGGGCTCTGAAGCTACCTGGGCACTCTGCACTCCACGAGGCTGCTCCAACCTCCCCTCCCATTTCTCAGGCCCTCTGTGGGTTCTGAGTGCACACACGACCTCCAAGGCACTGCACTCTGGTCTTGCCCTGACATACCCTTGACGCTGGGCGCTGCGATACACATGGCACAGAGCTCTTACACTAGGTGGGGAGGTCCCTGGGCACGAAGTATCCGCCACGGGTCATTGTCAACAGCGTTCTCTGCTCAAGTAGGAGAGGCCTGGGCGTTTGGGAAGAGCGTGGCTCAGAGTGGAGTTTACATAGGCCCTGTGTCTGTCATCTGCAATCTCAAATTAGTTGCACCAGGCTGGCAATAAATCTTCCTCCGTATCACTACACACGTGCGTGGGCCCGGCTCTCCCTCACTGGCACCTTTCCCCCAGATAGGACCCCCCATTGTTACAGCACAGCCGGCTTCTGCCCAGCGCCTCCAACTCCTTGGAGAGGCAACCCGGTGCCCGTGGAACAGCTGCGAGCCCGGCTGTACACAGGACACCTCTCAGAAGGAGGAGAAGCAGCAGTTGGGCATAGAGAGAAAGCCGAAGGAGGCAGAGAGAAGCTAGAGCCAATCCTGAATTGGTGCCTCTGGCTTTCAAGGATGGAAGTTAACCCATTTCTCAGATAAGATAAAACTAAGGATCTGGCCACTAAATGCCATGGAAAATTGGTGGAGTCTTTCTGCCCGAAGAAGGATGAAATTGGAGCGACCACATTCTTCCTGACTAAATTCCTCCTGTACTTCCCGTTTGGATGCAGTATTCTGGGCCTAAACAGCTGCGCAGTGTTCCTGTGTGTTATTAAACAGCTGCTAACCAGAAGTGGCTGCACTTTCTTTGTGACTGAGAAAGAAAGAAAGAAAGAAAGAAAGAAAGAAAGAAAGAAAGAAAGAAAGAAAGAAAGAAAGAAAGAAAGAAAGAAAAGATTCTGTGAAGCATTTGGAGATCTTTGGGATGAAAGCAAGATCGGATTTTTATATTTAGCACTTTCCAATGCCTGACTTAACCAACGTTTTGGACAAGGCTCTGTAACACCTGTCTGCCTCAGCTTTCCCATCTATAAAATGGGAACAATTATATCGTCTTCTTTCATAAAGCACTTTGGGATCTCCTGATAG
The DNA here is from genome assembly GCF_049634645.1 of Pelodiscus sinensis. Classification (NCBI taxonomy): domain Eukaryota; kingdom Metazoa; phylum Chordata; order Testudines; family Trionychidae; genus Pelodiscus; species Pelodiscus sinensis. The sequence goes on along the minus strand of NC_134732.1, from coordinate 18,264,380 downwards.
AAAGGGCTACAAGATGGCATTGTTAGTCAGTTGAGCTGGGAGTGTGGCTGGCTTAAGAAGACAGAGGAAAGGCCTTCATCTCTCAGAGCACAGCTACGTTTTATCTAGGTTTCTTTCTTCTTTCCTCTCTTTTCCCATACACACAACTCCATTGCCATCAATACCACTGTGCTTGATTGACCCTAGCGCACATGACACTCTCCGGCAGCCTGCAAATCTCTTTGCATGTGAGAAAACTCCTTCCCTGCAACTCTTCGAAGCACCCTCTTTCGTGGGGAGAAGCACAAAGGCAAGGCTAAAGTCCAGTCCGGCTGCATCCTATGAGCTGCGAGCTGTTTGCTTTGGGGGCGGGCAGACAATGTGCAATTATGTGCAGCCAGGGGAATCTGTGTCCTTTGCATCTGGCTGGGAGGTAGTGGACAATACACTGGAGCAGTTAATCTGGGACCTCAGGGGTAGGCCCAACCAACAGGAAATCAGCGACTGAATTTTACAGGGCCTTGGAATGCAAACAAACATGAAAGGGAGCGACCCCGGCCTCTGACATGGGCAAATAAAGGACTAAGGATGCCTCTGTGGTTCATTAGCAGAAAAGGAAGCACCAATTGCAGCCACAATGCACCAACTGTGTCCTCTGAATGGGAGACAATTAGAACCAGGGGCTGGAGGTGGGGGAGGATACAGGGGAGGGCTTGTCACTTTCAGAATGCTGGATCAGCTGGCAGTTTGAATACACCATGCTGACCCAGCACGAGGAAATACAGCACCTACCCTGACTAAAGCTGCATCCCTGAACTCAATGAGCTATGTTGATCGACACCAGCTGCGGATTTGGCCTATGGGCTTCAATGAAAGCAGGATCCAGCCCTTTCAAGAATAGGGAGGGCTTGATTCCCAGCTGGTCGAATTCAGCCTAGTTCCATCCACTTTAAGGGAACTTTGGTCAATTTATACGGGTGGGGAACCTAAGGCCCAGGGGCCAGATGCGGCTCCCGGCTTGCCTAGATCCAGCCCCCCACCCCCTCAACATTGGAGAGTCTGCGCTGGTGCTCCACCCCACACTCTGCTGCCCCAGCATGGGGCTGGAGCACACAATCCATGAGCCTGGCCTCCCCTAGGCTCTGGTGTGCGAGGGGAATGTGGGGAGTGTCTTTCTCCTCAGTTGGGGGCCAGTGACGTTTTGTTTTTTTTCTTTGCTTCTCACTTGTGTGCGGCCCCTGACTGATTTTTTTGTGGGTCAGCGGCCCCTGACCCAAAAAAAAGGTTCCCCAGACCCGATTTACACCATGCAGGGACTGCCAACAAGTTAGACTAAATTACAGCAGCTGGGGACTATGGACTTCAGAGGAGAAATGCTGATTTACACCAATTAGGGATCCCGCCCATTGACTTCTATGGAGCTAGGCTGGTTTACACCAGCAGAGGACTTGGCATTTCCCAAGCACAGATGCCGGGACCTTCTGAAGCTGTTTCATTCCAGAGACACGCTTCTTGCCACCCCCGGGCGGCAAAATTACCACCTTCCATGCTGTGTCTCTGAGGGAGTCCAAACTAACAGGTTCCCAGGGCTGGACAGGGCTGGTGCAACGGAGTAAACTGGCCCAGCCTCTCTCAATCCATGGAAAACATCTGATAGCCCACCCGGGCTGCAGAGACAGCCGACAAAGCTCTTAAATATGGACCCTGAGGTTGTTTTTTTTTCCTTCTGGGGGTCCAAAAATAGTGCCTGGTTTAGTTGACTTTTTACACCTCCCCATACCAGTGGGTGTGGGTTGGGAGTTTTTTAATAGCAACACATGGACATTTCCAGCCAAACCAAGGCAAAGCCCCTCTGAAGCCAGGCTGTGTACGGGCCTCAAGGAGCGGGCAGACGCCCGGGCAGAATTAGCACAGCGACTGTGAGTCTTTGACGCCGGAGGGGTGGATTGCTGTGGGCACCACCACACTGGCTGGGCGCCCACTGGAGCGACCGAGAAAGCTCAGCAACATCCCACGGAGAGGAGGAAAAGTGCACCTCGGTGCCAGACCAAGGTCTGGGGTGACAGAGACAGGCAACAGGGAATCATAGAATCATAGAATAATAGGACTGGAAGGGACCTCAAGAGGTCATCGAGTCCAGCCCCCCGCCCTCAAGGCAGGACCAAGCTCCGTCTACACCATCCCTGACAGATGTCTATCTAACCTGTTCTTAAATATCTCCAGAGAGGGAGATTCCACCACCTCCCTTGGCAATTTATTCCAATATTTGACCACCCTGACAGTTAGGAAGCAGAGAGCTGACTGGCGCTCCCCAATGTAAGTTGATCGTCACCTAAGGGCCTCATGGGGTGGGCAGATTAGCTACTGATTCCCCTGGTGGGTTGCATCTCGCAGCAGAATGAGAGAAAGGACGTCAGGGAACATGGACGCCCCCACAGAGCTAATGAAGGGAGGGCACCGGGCCCCTCCAGGACAGAGGCCTGAGGAGAAAGGCAGGCGGTCGCTGGGGGGGTGAAACCGAGGAAGGGGCTTAGTGGACCAGTTGGGGAGCAGGAATAGGAAGGGGATACAGTGGGTTTATTCCGGGGACTTGCTGATGACCAACCCGGGGGCAAGTGCTGGGCTCGGCCATGAAGACTCATTGAATTTGACAAGCCAAACCGACAGGCCTCCCTCTGCATGTGCGGATGGGGCCGACCACGTCTGAGGCAGCAGTTCTCAACCGGTTTCTCTCGTGACTCAGGTGAAGAAAATTTGTGATGCCCACGACCCAACCTCATTTGACTGGAGTCTGGGCTCTGGGGTGGGGCATGAGGGTTTTGGGGCGCAGGAGGAAGCTCAGATTTGGGGCAGGTTGGGTACAGGCTTCCCTCCGGTGACTCGCAGCCCGCAGAGCAGCAGGGATTCTAAGGCGGCTTCCTGCCTGCCCTAGCACCTCAGACCACGCTGTGGCCCAAAAACAGCCACTCGCAGGTCTGAGTCTCAGGCAGAGGTGCGCATGCGGCCCTGTGTGCGGCTCTCACACTCGGGCACCATCCTCCCCAGCTCCCATTGGCCGGGAACCAGCCAATGGGAGTGTGGAGCCGGTGCGCAGAGGGAGCAGGGCCGACGATCCATTAGGCACCGTAGGCACGGTGCCTAGGGCTCACGATACTTTTAGGGGCCCACGAAAATGTTTTAATTTCGTTTAAAATCAGAAGGAAAAAAATGACCTTTTAGGGTCGAAGAAAATGTTTTAATTTTTTTCTCACATCAGAAAAAAAATGAAACTTTTAGGGCCCACGAAAATCTATTCAAAGTTGCCTAAAACAGAAAAAAAATAAAATGTTGAAGGGTTTAAAGTTATATAAAAAATATTTTTTAATATTGATATTATTATGGTGGGGGGGGGCTCCCAAAGGCCTAGGGGCCATGAAAGTCACAATGCGGCCCTGAGAGGGAGGGCAGTGCGTGGAGCCCCCTGATCCCCCATCTAGGAGCTGGATCTGCTGCTGGCCACTTCTGGGGGGCAGTGCGGTCCGTGGTGCCATGGCAGGGAGGAACCCTGCCTTCCCAACCCCCACTAGTCACCTGGTCACCCTACAGCAAAGCGACCCCCTGCCTGGCATCCCACCACCCAGGACTGAGTCGCGACCCGGACTTCGAAATCCACAGGTCTAAGGAACCGGACAGGCAACCACTAGTTGCTTGCAGAAAGAGGAAGCCGGCTGACCGCTCTATGCAATCAATACCCGGGGGCTCAGGCAAGCAAAGAACAGAAGCTGGCTGAGCCTGAGGGGAAAGCAGCCTGTACCCAGCCTGACACAGAGTCTCTCATGGGGCTGCTCCGTGACAGCAGGAGCTGGTCAATAGTCACTGGGGCTCGGGAGTTATCCCGCTCTCCAGGGCAGGGCCTGTGGAAGTTACACAGCTCCCAGCGTGACAGCCCTTAAAGGAGTTCCCTAGCTACGGCAGTCAGATCGCTCAAGGGCAGTAACACACAGCACAGCCGCCGCCTGGTACCCAGGGACATCGCTGCGGCCAGCCTACAGCTGAGGGATGCTGCTGTAGCCACCGGCAGACTGAGTTCAGTGGAGCCATCGCCCAGACAAGGGGAGGGGCAGACCCAACGGGCTGCATTGATTTGGGGTTTTAATTTCATGCCACGGTTGGCGCTGAACTCCCCACAGGTCCATCGATCCTGTTAGTTATCGTCTGTAACCGGCTCGGGGATCATTTCCCCTGACGTTCCTGGGCCCGCTCACACGGGGGGCATTTCATGGGGAGTCAAGGGGAATCCCATGGGCCAAATCCAGACAGCCCGATGCTTTTTAAGGGACCCTGAAAGCTTTCTGTTTACTTATGACTATTGTTTCGTAATACCCTTCGAGAGTCCTGGTGTTCTTGTTATTATTTTTGTATTACTTTCTCGGGATTGTGGAGTTTAACTATACTGTGAGCATGAAAAAAAGCTGATTGTCCCTGGTGAGAAGCCAGGCTCTCTCTCTCTCTCTCTCTCTCTCTCTCACACACACACACACACACACACACACACACACACACACACACACACACAGTCTCTGGGCCAGACCAAAGGTCCATCTAGCCCAGTCTCTCTCTCTCACACACACACACACACACCCTCTCTCTCTCTGCCTCTCTCTCTCTCTCTCTCACACACACACACACACACACACAGAGTCTCTGGGCCAGACCAAAAGTCCATCAAGCCCAGTGTCCTATCTTCCGACAATGGCCAATGCCAGATACCCCTGAAGGAGTGACCAGAACAGAGAATCAAGTGCTCCCTCTTCTGTCACGCATTTCTATCCTCTGACAAACAGAGGCTACGGACACCGTTCCTACCCATCCTGGCTAATAAGTATTGATGAACCTATCCTCCATTAATTTATTCAGCTCTTTTTTGAACCCTGTTAAAGTCCTGGTCTTCAGAACATCCTCTGGCAAGGAGTTCCACAGGTAGACTGTGCGCTGCGTGAAGAAAAAACACATAGACCAGATTTCTCACCCACCCTATATACACAAACAGGCTTCATCTTCAGCTTGTATCAATCAGCTCCCCTTCACTGACTCCCGCACAGCTATGGGATTTTGCACCAACAGTGAATCTGACCTACAAGAAGAGAGAGCAGGCAAAGACAGCATCTTGCAGCCTAAATTGTCCATTGGACCTGGCATGCCACTTACTAACCAGCACCCGCTTCCAGCACTCCCCGCATCTGCCGTGCAGCCACAGCAGAAGGGAAATGGAGTTGCAAAGGTTATCGTTTGAATGTTTGACTGAGCATAAAAATCCAGCTCTGAAAACAAAAAAGGGAAAGGCAGAATGGGAATCGGAAAGGGGGGAGCGTAAATGGAACGACTCGCTCCCCCCATTACATGGACGTTCTGCTAAAAAAAAAAAAAAACCCAACAAACTAAACCAAATCTCCATGTTTAAGAGTTTCTATAAAAATAAATGCCAGCTCTGTTGTAAAAGTTGATCTGTCTCCGTGTGTGTGTGAGAGTGAGCGAGTGCGTGTCTGACTACAGGATCTAGATGTCATTATTTTCATGCATCTGCCTTACCCAATTTTATTTAGTTGCTTTCTGCACCATTTCATGCTCATTTCTGCTGCTGAGCTAGACAATTGCTTTATAACTCTAGGGGGCAATTTCACTGTCTGTGAGCCACACACACATATGCGCGCGCCCAGGCAGGTTCGGGGCTGAGACAAAGCCACGAAAAACACTCGCCCTTATTTCCCGCCCCCCAACATTTTTCTTTCCTTTTCAGTGTCTTTAAAAAACAGGGAAATGAAAATCAAAGGCCAAGCCACCGATCTTCACTGATTGTGATCTGAAAGGGATTGTGCAGGGGGAACGAAGGAGAATAGCTCTAGGACATTCCAGTCTCTCTTTAAGAATAAGGAGGATGCATTGGAGAGCAATCTTCTCTCTCATGCCAGGTATACTTGGATGGAGTGGGAGTGAGAGAGAGAGAAAGAGAGAGAGACAGATGCATGTTGCAAGCTGGAGGGCAAAAGCCGGGTGAATCACACTGGATTTTTATGATCAATTGAAAGTCGCACTTGAATAAGTGCAGGTCAGATGCTAGGGCTGGGTTTCAGGTGTTTTGTGTTTATTAAACCATCAGAAGCTCCAAGAGGATTATTCAGGTGGCTAGAGTTTCGGTTGGTTTGGATCACACGGTTTTCTGCATCCCCTCAGGAGCCACTGTGTTTACCTCACCGGTATTCCTTCATTTTGTCCTCCGTGCCTTGACACCCCACTCTGGCTACGTCTAGACTGCAGGCTTCTTTCGGAAGAAGCTTTTTCCGGAAGAGATCTTCTGAAAAAACTTCTTCTGAAAGAAAGCGTCCACACTGCCAAAGTGCATCGAAGAAGCGATCTGCTTTTTCGAAAGATAGCATCCAGACTGAATAGAGGCTCTCTCACATGTAAGCTGTGAATGCTATGGACGGAATGGCCACTAGGGCACCTGTGCTTTTTCCTCTTTCCTCTTCTTCCGAAAGAACTCCCTCTTCCCTGTCCACACACACCTTTCTGCGAGCTTTCGCAAAAAGGCTTCTTCCTCACAGAATGAGGATTACCAATGCCGGGAAAACCCCTCTGTTCTTTTGATTTTCTTGCAGAAGAACGTAACTGCAGTGTGGACATTCCTCAAGTTTTGTCAGAAAAACTGCAGTTTTTCCGACAAAATTCTGTACTGTAGACATACCCTATGACAGTCACCCACATACGACTCTAAGGCTGCATCTGCACGGCAGAGTTTTTGCACAAGAAGTCCTTTGCGGAAGAGTTCTTGCACAAAAGCGTATCCACACCTCAAAGCGCACCGCTTTTGCACTGTGCTTTTGCGCACTGCCATGGATGCTCTTGCACGAGAATGGCCATCAGAGCAGCTGTGCTTTTTCGGATAGGCTTTTTTGGCGCAAGAAACCCCTGTGGAGCATCCACACATGCCTTTTTGCGCAAGAACTATAGCGCAAAAAGGAGTTATGCCTCGCAGAAGGAGGTATACCTACACCGCAAAAAGCCCTCTGTTCTGTCAACTGTCGATTTACCTTGTGCAAAAACGTGCTTGAAGTGTGGACGCTCCGCAGGATTTTGCACAAAAACAGCTGGTTTTGCGCAAAAACCTTACAGTGTAGACGTAGCCTAAGCAACCTTCACCTTCAAGGGTGGTCTCTACTGCATACAACCCCAGGGGCTGATAACCATGCACAGCAACCTGTAGCTGTTTTCCAGATCCCTCTTCCCCACATATAATGGTCAACCGCCCACCAGACACATGAGATGCTGTTGAGATGTTGGTACTGAGAGTCCACCTGTGTGATCCCTGCCGTCTCCAGCTGAGGGGAGACTGGAGCAAGGCTTGAAGGGAGCACCTGGAGCTGCCTGGTTGAGAGAAAGAAGGCCACTGGGCTAATTAAAAATGGGGCTCAAGACGGGGAGGGGGGAGTTGTTCTGACTTTGTTTGCCCCACGTGGCCTGGCCCCACCACACCTGTTTGCCCAGTGGGTGGTCTACACGGTATCTGGGGCGGAGGAGCACTGAGGGCACCTCAAGCCAATGCCTGCCCAGGAGAGCCGGGACCAGGCCAGAGAGAAGCTGGCATGCGAGGGACAAAAGTAAGGCCCCTGTTGTAAACAGGGATGAAGGAGGGGAGAAAGCTGTTCATTGGAAACCTGAATAGAAGGAGCCATGCCTGAGGAGATTAAGCAGGCTCAAAGCAAGCACTGAAAGGCAAAAGAGTTAAGGGGTAGCTCCAGTCCTGGGGAAGGTTCGGGGCTCGCCGTTCGCAGTCCCATCTGTGGTGGCGCAGCCTCGCTCCCAGAGGCTGCTACAGCTGGCGGCGGGATTCCATCGGCTCTCGAAAGCGCGGCGGCACCTGACACGCAGCGAGCCGAGGCAAAGAATCAACCTCCCTCGAGCTAGGAGTGGGCTCGGGCGAAGTCAGTGATGAGGCTGCTTTTGGCAGATTGAGTTTCCCCCCCTACTGTGACACTCCAGCCCCGCGCCCCCGGCCTGCTCTCCCGCTACTTGGCTCTGGCCTGGAGTTTGCAGATGGTAGCTCGCCCTTGGAGCGAATGCTGCCCCTTGCCTTCTCCGGTGTGTGTGAAGAAGTGCAGCCGCGCCGACTCACGGTCCTTCCCAAGCGTCCCCATTCCCTCCAGGGTCCGGTTCCCTCCTTGTTCACACGGTTCCCCGTGGCTTTGCTCCTGTGTCTCCCTCGCCAAGTTTCCTTCTGGGCCCGGTTACACTTTCACCTTCCCTAAGGCCAGCCTGCTTTTTTCCCTCGACACACTCGCAAGGGTTGGCCTGTGAACCTTCTCCTTTGCATCCTGTGCCAATGCAGAGCTGCCTCTCTGAATCTCTCTCCATTTCATCAGCTCTCCCTCGTCTTTCAGATCTCACCCGCCTATATTCCCTGATGCCAGCACTTTCTCCTGTCCAGTATACCCTGAGCGCTTGAGCAGCCTCCCAGGAGAGATTCAGTTGCTGCTCAGCTGAGCCCACAGTGGGCAGCATGTATTCCTACTGGTGGTGCACATCTGCACATGTCTCGGTGCACCCAACAAAAAGTATCCCGCAACCAGATGAAAAAAATAAAGAGAACACTGCTCCCACCTCACCCTCTTATTACGAACCTTTGCCATTGACTGCGGAACGTGTTTGTGCGACACGCACCACTCGTGATGAAATCGCACAGAAACTGCTCACAGACTTCACAGAAAAACTTTCCAGCTGTAAACTGCAGCCAGTACTATGATGTTTCTGACTTAATCCCGAGAGTCTCAGGGCCGAAACTAGACAAGATTACCACATCCAGCCCTCACATTCTGGGCAGCTCTGAAAACAAAGGGTTCTCTCTGCAAGCTAAGCAGAGCTGTAAACCTCGGGGCGGGGATGCTTACAGATTTAGGTTTGTGTTCTCCTCTCCCTTTTTCTATCCTTCCCCACCCCCCACCTCCCCAGTTTCTTTCTTTTTATTTTTTCTTGAAAGTCTATAAAAGGCTGATAAAAAGACAGGGCTCCGCAAACAGAAAGCAGCCATGAAAAGTAACAACCAAATGAGAATCCCATTTCCATTTTATTGGTCACTCTGCACCTTTTATCTCTTTGCCCAGCCGCAATCTCTCTCTCTCACACACACACAAACACAGACACACACACCCCACACGACTCAGTACAAGGAAAACGTTCACAGTTCAGAGGAGACCCAAATCCAAATATACAAACAATAAAGGAACCTGACCGCTGTGATGGGAAATCCATCCGACAAACTTGATTCTGTCAGTTCCCTCTGCCAGCCCCAGCAAGCAAGTAATTAGCCAGAAAGGTCTCCAAAGCCACATTTTCTTCCACTTAAAGTTAAAGAGCGAGGTTGAGATCAGAAAAGCCACTCTATAAAAAAAAACCCTGACACCTGGTAAATTGCACTTATCTTCTTCCCTGCTCCATTAACTAACCAAAACAAGATTTTACTGCCCAGAAGCCTTGCAGAATTGTCAGGGGCAGCAGTTAGTCTCAGGACAGCCAATCCCAGCATTTACAGACCATGATGTGAGCTCCCCCCCCCCCCCCAAAAAAAAATCATGAGATTAGCTTAAAAAGCATGAGAATTTTATAAAATTATACCATAGCTGTCTGTTTCCTTTGCCTTCCGGTTTTTTAAGCCTTTAGTTTTCATTCATATTCATATTTTCTCCCCAACCATATGGAATAGAAACTTGCTTTAATTTTTAAATGAAAGTCAAGATTCTCACCTGACTGCAGATTTTCACCTGACTGTGATAAAACGAGAGCCAATTGCTCTGCCTTCCCACACACCAAAATCTACTCACCTTTCCCCCATCATGCAAAATATACACCAGATCCCGACTTCAGTTTTACCAACCTGTGACTCCATTAACTTGAGGGATTACTCCCAGTTTACACTTGTATCAATGAATTCCAAATCAAGCCTAACTTGAGTGTAACATGGATGGGGTGTGGGAAGCACATTTTACCCTCTTTTGGGGAGGGAAATGCTGAAGACATCTTGTTCTGGCTGCCCTGCACAGGGAGGAATTTCACCCCTCGATTCCATCCGGCCCCGTTCAACCTCCAGCATTTCTCTCGCCTCTCAACAATGACGGGGAGCAGAAAGAACACTGCTCCCTTTCCAAGCGCTTGCCCAAGGTGCCAGGGGAGGTGGCTAGAAAAATAACAACTGCTGTGATTCGTAACCAACGCATACTCAAGGCAGATTCTGACATTGGGAAATCCCAAAATCCAAGCTGCCACCAGCAGCCATCACGTAGACCCAAGTTACAGGGAATCTGCCAAACTTAACACTTCAGCTTGGTTCTCTTCTCGCTCACCATGCTAAATCAGGAGTCATCTATCAAAGTTAGTGGAAGAGTCCACTCAAGCTCATCTGAAGAAGTGGGTTTGGCCCACAAAAGCTCATGATGCTCTCTATATTTTTGTTAGTCTCCAAGGTGCCCCAGGATGTCTCGTTTTTTAGAGTTAGTGGAGTCACTCCAGTGTGACACTGGTGTAAATGCCGGGAATCAGACTCCACATGCACACCGGTCTCCCATGCCGATTTCTCAGAGCTCTTTACAAACAGAAATGAAGGCACCTGAACAACATCAGTGTCCCCGGACCCATGCAGCAGAACGTGATGTACAGGTCTCAATCCAGCGTCGCATTAAAGCACACAGCTGAAGAGGCTGGGGGATTTAGTACCTAGGGCACTAGATTGGGAGTTAAATGATCTGGCATGAAACCCTGGCCCTATTGATGGGAATGGGAATTTTGCCAGTGATTCCAACGGGACCAGGAATTCATCCATGGGATCTAATCCCAGCTCTGCCATGGAGTGACTGTGGGGATTCGAAAGTCACTTCTCTTCTTCGTGTCTGTTTCCCTTCTCAACTTTTTTTTTTTTTTTTTTTTTTTGCCTTGTAGATATTTCAGCTGTAGGCTTTCCAGGGCAAGCAAGGGCTGTCTCTCCCTATGAGTACATACCGCACCTCACACCATGGGACTCTGATCTCAGTCGGTGCCTCTAACGTAGACATTACTGTAAAACAAACCATTTTCACAGAATCACAAGAACTGGAAGGGACCTCGAGAGGTCATCGAGTCCAGTCCCCTGCCCTCATGGCAGGACCAAGCACCATCTAGATCAGAAGTGGAGAACCTAAGGTCCCAGGGGCAGGATGCGGCCCGTCGCTTGCCTGGATCCAGCCCCTGAGGCTCAGAGCTGACCCCCAGTAATGGGCTCAGCCGTTCAACCATGGGGCTGGGGCACACAAAATCTACTAGCCTGGGCCCCCCCTAGGCTAGGGGAATGTGGGGAGGGTCTTTCTCCTTCTCAGTCGGTGGCCATGTCGGTGAGGGCTCATGTTTCTACATCTTCAATCATTTTTGTTGCTCTTCTCTGGACTTTCTCCAATTCCTTCCTATCTTTCCTGAAATGTGGTACCCAGAACTGGACACAATACTCCAGACTGAGGCCTAACCAGCGCAGTGCACAGCAGAAGAGTCATTTGACTTAGTTTCCACTTTTTATACGACTCCTTTTACACAGGTAAGTCGTCCTACCTGAACCGATAACACCCCAGGTTTGGAACTCCCAGTCCAAGGCCTCCCATTACCGCAAGACCATGTGGCTACATCTACACTGGCATGATTTTCCGGAAATGCTTTTAACGGAAAAGTTTTCCGTTAAAAGCATTTTCAGAAAAGCACGTCTAGATTGGCAGGATGCTTTTCCGCAAAAGCACTTTTTCCGCAAAAGCTTTTTTGTGGAAAACACTACTATGCTGTTTACACTGGCCCTTTTGCGCAAAAGTCTTTCGGGAAAAGACTTTTGCCCAAACGGGAGCAGCATAGTATTTCCGGAAAATCACTGACGATCTTACATGAGATCATGAGTGCTTTTTCGGAAATTCAAGCGGCCAGTGTAGACAGCTGGCAAGTTTTTCCGCAAAATCATTTGATTTTGCGGAAAAACTTGCCAGTCTAGAGACAGCCTGTTTGTTTAAGTCAACTTCAAATAAAAAGAGGGGATTCAGGCCAGAAGACCAGAAAACACCTTGGCAATGTGTTCAAACCAGAGCACATAATCTGAGGGAGAACCACTCTGCCCTAGAATGCAGGCGCAGCACACACACCACCTGCCCCATCTTCTCTTCTAATGCTGTTTCATTTCGGCTACATCTAGACTACAAGCCTCTTTCGAAAGAGAGCGTCTAGACTACATGCAGATTTTTCGAAAAAGCGAGACGTTTTTTCGAAAGAGAGTCTAGACGCTCTCTTTCGAAAATGCACAGTTTGCATTCAATAGCACCTTTTTTCGAAAGAGTATTTTCGAAAAAGACGTTATTCCTCATAAAATGAGGTTTACTGCGATCGAAAAAACTGCGGCGTTCTTTCGATTTACTTTCGAAAGAACATGGCTGCAGTCTAGACGCAGGTGAAATTTTTTGAAAAAAGGTGACTTTTTTTCGAAAAAACCCTGTAGTCTAGACACACCCAGTCTCTTGAGGAAAACTGGTCAAATCCCAGAATTTCCGTTCCCCAGGGAATTCTGACACAGCAAAATGTGTTTTTGTTCCAACTCTGGGCATTGGAAAATATGTCCCGTGAGATGAGATTCTCAATATTTCATTTCAGCTCCATTCAAATGTTGATTTTGATAAAACATTTTGTTCCAACGCTGATGTTTTTTAAACGTTAGATTTGCATTAGTAATATAATCTCTTTCTTTTTTTTTCAAAATGCTGCCTTTCGGGGTTTTCTGCCCCCTCTATGCTCCTTCTCCCCAAAAAAAACCCCAAACAAAATGTTGTCAGATAGACACATTGCAATGGAAAGTTTTGATCTTAATGAAGCAGTGTTTTCTGATGAGAAAATGTTCCTCCGGAAGATTTTCAAGCAGCTCGAGTGGCTGGGAAGAAGAGGGAGCATGTGAAGGGTGTTTAAATTCTTATTTGTGATCTCCTTTCAACTGCTTCACTCTGCCTTTATGTCGGGAAGCCTTTGGAGAGACACAGTCTCCGCTCGCTTGCACTCTGTCCTCCCTCCAGCCATCTCCTTTTCTTTGAGAAGTAGAAGTGGGGGGGAACAAAAGACCCCCAAAGAGGAACATGTCAGAAAGCGGCTGGTTTTGCGTGCATCAAATGTTCAAAGGTGTCCCGTAATCTAGTCTTTCAATGCAATAAAATACGGCAACTCCCGACAAAAACAATTAAAATAAAACCGCTCAGGCAGCTTCCTCGTCTCTCTGGAGTTACAGAGAGGATTACAGCCCACCTGGGTCTTTTAGGAAACAGGATAGAGCTCTCCTACTGGGTTGGATCCTGCGCTGACACACTGCTTAGTTCTGCCAAGCACCTTTCCATTCATAAGATCCCACACTTTAGCAAGGAGGGAAAGGCTAGTCATTAAAGAACTCGGGAGATCTGAGGTTAATTCCTGGTTCAGCCTCCACTTCCTGGTAAAACTTTGGACAAATTACTTCTTTGTGCTGTGCCTCAGTTTCCCTAGCTCTAGACCTGAGATCAAGCTACTTCCTCACCTCCCAGGAGTGCCCTGAAGATGGCCAACAGGTGCTCAGATACAATGGTCCTGAGGGACATGGAAATGGATAGTAAAAGTCCTGCAAGGTTAGCTAACGATAAAGGACCATCCCCTACAACAGGCCCTGCTCTCCCCAGCCTACTTTTAAATGTGCTGAGCCAGGCTCGGCTGTTCTCTGAGAGGCAGCATGATTTAGTGGTTAGGACATTAGAATGCAAGGAGGTGGTGTTTGGGAATTAGCACAGTCCTTCTGATCAGCAGCCCCTCTCCCGGTTCAAATTCCAGGGTGTGCCCCCTGTGGGAAGGAATCCCATTTCTTCTGTGCATAACAAAGTTACCATCAGGTCAGCAGCACCACGGGCATTTGGGGGGCACTGAGATGGGACTTCTCTGGGGTACTATGGCTCGTGGTGGGGGTGAGGAGGCAGGGCTTGGAGCAGAGCAGCTGGGCATCAAACAGGTTCAAGCCCAAAGAAACGGTACCCAAAATGGGTAAAGGCATGTTTGTCTGAGCAACACCAGAGCTGCCCTGCCGGAGCTCCCCAGAAAGAACTTCACAGCCTTGTGCTACGTTGTTGACTACTGGGCGTATCCAGCAGACTGACTTCAAGAATGGAGTCACGGGTGCTTTCTCCTTATCTTAGGCCAGGTCTACACCAAAAGGGAAGTGCAAATCAAGATATGCAACTGAAGCTACATTAATCACATAGCTGAAGTCTACGTACCTTGTTTTGAGGTTCCCCGCTTTCCCCACAGCGGGAGGCTCCCGTTAGCTTCCCTTACTCCTCGCAGAAGCTGGAGTACCCGCTGCGGACGGGGGTGCCCTCTGAGATCGATTTAGTAGGTCTTAACTAGACTCACTAAATCAAACACCGGAAAATCGATCGCAGCAGTGTAATCCAGAAGCACTGAGACCATTGGCGAGGAAGAGTAAAGTCGGCACTACAGCCTTAGCTATGGGCCAGCTGGCTTTTAGCTGATGTTGTAAAAGGACATGGCTTTAGCACCTAAGTCCCAGGTTCAATTCCACCCTCCAGCAACCTGGGTCTGTCGACATTACGTTAGTCAGGGTTTCCCAACCTATGTGTCGTGAGCCAAATACGGGTCGCAATTACATTTTAAAAGGGTTGCCAGGTATCTCCCCTGGTGGCTCTGCCCTCCCTCCTCCCCCCATTTTTGAATTGCCTTGGGTCACCAAGTCTTCCTGAATTGTCAAAATGGGTCCCTATCTGAAAACTTTGGGAACCGCTGCGTTAGTGTTTACCACCCCCTGGCTAGTAAATAAAGGCCAGTCCTTCAACCAAACCCTGCATGTCCCTGGTGTCGAGAATTGCTCTTGGCGTCGGGGGCTTGGCCCAAGAATGTAATATGACCCTAACATTTGGATGACTCCAGAACTTTTGTGAACTTGGATGGTGGAGGGTCGTGACATGATCTGGACCCAGAGGCCCTGCCCCGCTCCCGCCAGGAGCGCGGCGCCGACACGGCTCTGTTTGTTTATTTTGGTTCACGGTGCCACAAAAAACTCAAATGAGTGGCAGCGCCATGGCTGCCAGGAATCTGCCCCCTCCACAGGCCGCCCTGCCACAACACTCGACTCAACGTATTTTTTAACCCATTTCTCAAAAACAAACAAAATTTATCTTCTCCTTCAAAAGGTTGCAGGATAAACTCATAGTATATTTCTCCAGCAAGATGTTTTGATTCTCCCTGGGTTTGTGAACAGGCTGGATAGGCCAACAATAATATTTGCAATGAATAACTAACATTCTGTGGAATTCTCTCTGAGCCCCTTTCTTTTAAATACAAGCAGTCCCCGGGTTACATGGATCCGACTTACATCGGATCCCTACTTACAAATGGGGTGAGGCAACCCCGCACTAGCTGCTTCCCCCCAGCAGACCAGGGAGATGCGAAGCTAGCGCCCCCCCCCCAAGCAGACCAGGGAGACGCGGAGCGGCTTTTCTCAGCAGACACCTCTGCTTGAGAATAAAGGACTGAGGGAAGTGAGGTGTGGGAGAATAAAACTGAGCTCTGGAGAAATGTTTGGCTAGCGTTTCCCCTACAATATGTACCAGTTCTGACTTACATACAAATTCAACTTAAGAACAAACCTACAGTCCCTATCTTGTACGTAACCCGGGGACTGTCTGTAAAATAAAACGCCCCTAATAAGAGAAGAGCTAATTCTGTTCTCCATCATTGGTGGGTAAATGTGGAGTCCATTCACCTTCGGGGAACTGAGACCACATTTATAACAGAGATCTGAGTCCAAACAAAGCATGTTGTTGACCAGAAACCCCCTTTCCAACTTATTTTGCCTGTGTAAAGTCAGAAGGCCTGCACCACATTAGATTCAAAGATAAAAAAGCTGAACAGAAAAATGAAAAATGACTGTGCATAGCTCATGCCCTTGAGGGCCTGATTCTGTGCAATGCCAATACCAGGAGAAGATGCTAAGCACCTTTGTTTGTCCAGGTCACGGGATTTTATTTCAGTTACCAGCACACTCAAAGCAGACTCAATTGTCTTAAGATCTATCAAAACGAATAATTTAATAAAAGCATGGTCTGTCAAAAAATGGATTTTTTTTCCTCAAAATCGAACATTCTGCCACTTGGAGTTTTTATTTACATTTTTCTTCACATTTTTCTGCCAAAGCCTTGTTTTCATTTTGCAGGGGAAGGGGTTCTTCTTTGGCCCTCTCTTTTCTTTCCCCTCCTTGGCAATATAATAAAAAAGGAAAAAAGGAGAAACACGTCCCCAGGAAAAGGAGAAAACAAAAAATATAACCCCCCGCCCTTTGCACAAAAAAATTGTTATAAATCCATCCCTTTCACATACCTGAAAATGAAAACAGGGTTGACCTTTTTCATTTTAGTTTTGGGAGGATTCCCCCCACCCCCTCATTTTCCACCATACTCTAGGTTTCCAACTCAGAAACCGTATATCGGGATCGCGTGTGGGCCACAAAGAGGAATAAGTGTGATATCTCTCCTCCACAACACCGTCTGTTCACATAACAAAATCCAGCAGATAATTCTGCCCAAAGACCAGTCTTAGACGGTGTCCCAGGCTCTGCTTAATAGAGATACAAGCAAGTCAAGATGAAGACGTGTTGGTTGTCCAAAAGTTTACACGCTTGGTAGCCTTTCACCGCTCTGTAAAGTTACTTACTCTCCCCAGCCATATTTTTTCCCTTCAGAACAAAACCCTTTGTTTCTTTGTTTGTTTGTTACGCTACCTGACACTTTTGCTTATTTTGATTCTGCAGTTTCTTGGACAGCCAATCCAAAAGTCAGATCCCGAGCAGCTGTAACCATCCCGATGAACAGTTCCGATGGAAAGGAGGGCTTTATTAAAATTGCAACCCAATGAACTGAGCTACTCTGTGACCTCGGGTTGGGAAACAGACCTTGGATTCCACAAAAGACTCCAATTTAACTGTTTCTTTCCTCGGGAACCGTGATGTTCAAGTGTGATTTTCCAAAATACACCACACCAGTTACAGCTAAACAGCGGCAGACAGTAAAATGAGGGAGAGAGAAAAACAAATAAACTAAAGGTAGGAACAAACAGGATTGGATTGTAATGTTCAGACAGAGACCGAGCAAACAAAAACAGAGATTAGTTTCGCATCTGCGTTTCTCTTATCAAACTCTTTCTATCTTGGTATTTATAAAGTCCTCGCTCGGCCTAGTGCCGGAACATCACCAAACGAACACAAAGCGTACAGTCCGCCTGGCTGAATGTAATCTCGTCCCACCAGCCCAGGGCTGAGTGAGCATGCGTGATAACATCTTGTTTATCTCCTTCAGCGTGGCTGAGGTAAAGGGGTGTGTCCAAAAGTAGGAAAGTCCCTGCCCATTTCCTATCTTGTAGAAGAGAAGTCTATGGCCATGGCCCAGCTACCACAAAAACCCAGGTGTACTGAGAGGTATTTTGGAGTTTCACTCCAAAGAATAGACCACCTCAGTGTCCCTGGGCAGCACAGCCATCTTGGCATGGCACTGGGGGGAAGGGAGGCAGTGACTCAGCTATTAAGAGCCCTGACACTGGAAGACTTTTTTGGGGGGGTGAATTTAAGGCCTGGTATTAGCTGGCGAGACAGGGCAGTGTGGAGCATCAAGAGGGGGTGTTCTCAGAATCCCACAAGGTTTAAAAGATGGGCCACATGGGGCACTAACTGGAGTTTCCCTATGGCATTCACTGGTCCATAGCTAGCTACACTGAACTACAAGTTTTAATGGGCCCCGCTCTGCCCTCCTTTACACCGGTGACATCGGTGGGGTTACCCAAGCAACACTGAGGGCAGAACTCGGCCAGAAGTCTTTATTTATTGAGCCTCTTCCGGCCAACTGAGTACTGAGGAGTCTTTTGTAGAGCAGCACCGTCCCGGAGACCTGCTTTTGGCCCTTGACCAGTGCATGTTCTCTGTGCTCATCCAACTAAGATTCCTCTCCCTCCCTCCTGCTCCAGTCTGCAGGGAATACATTTCCTGTAGTTCACCCTCTCATGAAACTTCCCCCTTCATCCCTATGGCAAGCAGCCGTCTTTCCAAAACAGTCCCGAGCTCAAACCAGTCACTGCTTCCTGATCCTTACCAATCAGGTTTCCCAAAGCTGCCTCAGAGAGACAATTCTGATCTCACTGCGAAAGGCTCGGCCGATGTTCTAAGGGGTCCCTCTCTCTTCCTTCATCTTGCATCCCTCATCCTCTCTCCTCCCCCGCAAGCTTTGTCCCTACACGGCACTACACACAAAGCAAACTTTTTTGAAGGCAGGTGGAAAATACCTCTGGGAAAAGCTCAGGAATCATTCACACCGGCAGGTCACTAACATTCATCTCCCCTTTCAAACAGCCCCTGAAAGCAGATGAATCTTTTAAGAGGCAGTCACGGCTTGTTTTTATTTTCTCCCCTTCGGGGTCCGTGGATGTGTTACGCTAACACTGCTGCTCTCCTCCGAATGCTTCAGCTCCTGATGGGCTGAAATGTGTGTTGCAAATTTCCACAGAAGCAAACCAGGCCCTGCTCCCATCGTTTATAAATGAGTTTTAAATCAGCTTTTTTTTTTCTTCATTTGCACCCAGGAAAAAATCCTTTATCAGCCTGGATATGCACATTTCGTCTCCCCAAGATCAAATGTCTGTTAATGCTACATTTGGTTAAATGTATATAGTGCCCAGCCATCAAAATACCTCAGGTACTGTCGAACCCCCAAGTATAAGATTTAGGAAGTCAGGGGAGGTTTTGCCTTTGTCTTCAGTGCCTACGTTGTTCCCAGTGTAAAGCGTGAATAAAGTACAAAGCTGCAAATAAAATTAAGGCATTTGGTGGGGAAGGCAGAGATACAGCGACGCAGCAGTCGGCAGAACATGATTTTTAACGGCTTCCGATGTTTTTGTTTGAGCCACCCGAAATAACGGCAATAAAAAATAAATCCGTTAGACTGAAAAAAAAAAAGATGTTGTGAGTGTCAAGCGGCAGAGGAGAGATTTCCACTTGGAAAAACCACTTGAGCACTTTGGGGGCCTTTTCATCTCCCATCAAAATCAATTGCATGTGGCAATAAAACCACAATGGTTTTTAGGACCGTCTCATGTCCAAGGGACCCAGGACTGAGCACAGGCACCGCTGCTGAAGTCACAGAAACTCTTTGGTGTCCATTTGGGAAGGTGCATTTTTTTTGTTGCTGTTGTTTATTCGGCCATTAAAAAAATGGACTCTGCATGAATGAAAACCACCACTCTTTTAAAAGGGGTTTAGTGCACTGATATGAAGGAACCAAGCAAAACCAAGGGACGTCAGAGTTCAGGCTAGCACTAGCAGGCTGCTCTTCCTGTCCTGCCACGGGCTACAAGTCTGTAACTCATGTCGCATGTCTGGCCAGCCTTAGCCCCCCACCAATATACCGGGGTAAAAAGGGGAGATGGAATTTAGCGACTGATCTTGCCTGGGATCTCAGTGACAGCAGGATTGGGCCCTTTATCTGAGCTGCGAATTTTCCTGCCCCTTGTTGCTCACAGTTATTCTCCCAGATTTGTTGGATTTTAAACGCTGGCCTGTAGGGTAAGCGCAAAACAACGGCACTTTTTGGAAATCAAGAGACAAGGAAGCTTTTCCCCTTTCAAGCCAAGACTTGATTCCCTTACTGAAAGGTTGGCAAAGTCACGCTGGGAGGGGGGGGGGGAATTGAAAACACAATAAAACAAACCCAAAGAGCCAACACAGAACCTGTCTGGGGTGACACCTCTTTCTGGAAAAAGAAGAAAGATGCCCCTGAAATACATCTTTTGGATCAACACTTGGCGGTCAATGTATTACAGGCAGGCACCTTTAACCCCAGCAATTACATTTATCTCTGCCAGACTGCACACGGCAAATGCCTACAGAGGAAGGCAAGGGCTGGAGAAGGGGGGGAGAGGAGAAGGAAACAAACAAACAAGTACATAAATACAAAGCAAAGGGGTTTTGCCACATGTCAGCCACTGCTCCAGGAATAAAACAGAGCATTCAGAGCAATGCAAGGCACAGCCAAAGCCGGTTGTGCAAAACAAACCAAGACCTGTCCGGAGTGGGCGCACCCTTCAAAATCTCACTTAACACCCCGTTTCCATTCCAGAATTGCTTTTGTCTAGGTCAGTGGACCAGGGACGGGGGTTCTGTGCCTGACGATCGGGGCCACTCGAAGAGCAAACTTTTAATTCTTTTTTGAGTGCCTGGCTGCGAGTCCCACGTTTGAAAATAGCGCTCGCCGCCGTGCCAAGTCCCTTAGCGGATCTCGCTCGCTCTTGCGCGCGCGCGCATTTTGCGCCCCCCAACCCCCGCCCCGCGCAAAAAAAATGTCTCCAGCGTGTCCGAGCTCCCTTCTTTTCCTCCCCGCGACCCCCCCCCCCCCCCCACGCCGCGGCCCATCCCGGGCCCTCTCCCCAACCCTCCGGCCACGAAGCAGCGCGCACGTATTTCCAGCCCAAAGCTCGCAGCACTTTCAAAAAAATCAACCCCCCCCCCTTCCCTCCTTCCTCAACAGTAGTTTGATCTGTGGTCTCCATCTGCAAAACACAATGACGCTCGCTCGACACGTTGCAGGGGAAGGGAGAAAACAAACAAAAAAAAATAATAATCCAGACGCGCATCTACCAAAATTGGGACTCGCCAAGAGGGAACAGGCCAAATCCACAAGGGATCGGCGCTGTCTAGGGCAGGCGGCGAAACTGACAAACAAGTCCCCGCGCTGCAGCGTCCCCCCCCAGCAATGCCTCCCAGTCCATGCACGAAACAAGCTTTCTCCAGCCAGCCTGACTTCCTGCAATGGTTCGTGGAAAAGGGGGCATAGGGGGTGTCCCGGATCAAACCATCCGCGTTGCAATAAAGCCACTTTTTCATGCCCCCCCCCTCCACACCCCCGCCCTGCTCCACTTCTCCCGGCCGATCGTCTGTCCTTTGCACGCTTGCCCTCTGCCCCCGCCCTCCCCCAGCAAGCCATAGCATTTCAATCCGAATATCTAGCGCCGTCTGCGCGGAGAACCCTTTGCAACAAAACTCACCCAGTGGCAGGAAATGTTTGGTGTCCATATCGGGTGTTTAACTCATGCCCAAACGATTTGTTGAAGATCGGTGGAGGCAAAACACACGCGCGCGCAGAAATCAAAGCAAACGAGAGAAGGGAGGGGGGTGTAAAAAAAAAAGAGGGGGGAGGGAAAAAAAATCAAAGCCCGCAGCTTTGCATTGATTTAAAAATAAGCAGCAGCAGAAGGCACGCAGCACCGGAGCGGGTGGAATAGGAAATCCAGTCACAGTGTGTGTAAGCCCGAGGCAGGGGGAGTTGTTTCAAACTCACCCAACAATGTAACTAAAGTACTTGTGTCTCTGTGTCTCTCTATTCCAACTACAGGAGCTGCAATGCAAAGGGGACCCAGCCAAGGGGGAGCGGGAGGGCCAACCTGGTCGCAGCGACGGCACGGCCAGCTGGGAGCCTGCACCAACTAGTTTTCTCGAGGGCGGCCGGGAGGGGGAGGCGGGTGGCTTTGAAGAGGGGGCTGCTTTCAGAAGCTGGCTTAGGATCCGAACGAGCATAGGGAAATTGCATGCAAATCACGCTGCAGGGCGCCATGGGACGATACAGGTTAAGAGCACATGCAGGGGAAAAGGCCCATCTCAGAGCTTCACAGGTAAAGGTAATTGAGGATGCAGGTGGGAGTGGTACCCCGTCAGGGCTCTTGCTGAAGTGATGCCATTCAGTACTTTGGGGGGGCTTTCATGGGTGGTAGAAGGACTGGTCCAAGTCGTAAAACTTTTGTAAGTGGGGGACTTACAGGGAAGGCGGCTGAGCAGAGCCAGGAAAAAGAAAGGAATTACTTCTGAGAGTAGAAGAGGGAAGATGGGGCCCGTTAGGCTGAGATTTTCCAAAGCTGCCTCAGGAATTAATGTCCTGGGAGGCTGGAATGTTCCTATTCCTGGCTGCGAAAGTCTCTCTGCCTTAGAGGGAAAATTGGTGGGTGGATAAATAGGCTAGATCTGCTGGCCTGCCTATCACGTGTTGGAATGATCCATCAATTTACCACAGACACATGTTACAAAACCCCCGTCTAGGTAACTGACACGAGTCACCAAATGCAAATTTAAGGAGGCACGAAGGAACTTGTGTCGCTCTGGAAAGAGCCGCGAGTAGGGTTGCCAGATGGTTTCAACAAAAATACCGGACACACTTGATATGACATCACAATCTACATTCCGTCTTATTTAGAAAATACCGGACAGTTCTATTTTCTCATTTCTATTGTCTCAATTTGTGTCCCGAGCAGAAAGCTCAAATACTGGACTGTCCAGTTCAAAAGCGGACACCTGGCAACCTGAGCCACGGGCGAATTCTGACTCCAAGTGGCTCTTCCCTTTTCTCTGGTGTCTTACAGACCTTTAGGTCAGAAGGGTCAGGCTTGATCCTCTAATCCAGGGGTGGGCGATGGCGGGGGACCACTTAATGAATTTTGGTATGTGGTCGCCGCCCACCTCCTCCCCCAAGAAGGGGCGGGGCCTGGAGCGCAAGGAGCGGGTCTAGGGACTAGCCTCCTCCCCCCTCCCTCCCCAAGTTGTCTGGGGCTGAAGGCTTTGAATTAAAAACACAGCAAAGGGCTCGGGACTCGTGGTCCTGCTGCTACCGCATTGCCTGGCAGCTGCCTGGGATTGCTGTGGCTATTTAAAGGACTCGCAGCTCTGGTCCCTGCCGCGACGTGAAGTCATGAACCATTTAAATAGGATCCTGCTGCCTGAGCCACCGCCTGAAAATTCAGTGGCACTGGCAACAGCATATCAATAGAAAGTGGCCAGATGCTGTCCAGGGGTGGATGAAAGTGTCAGGTGGGACACAGGAGCAGCCCGAGGCCGGCTGTGGCAGCTGGTGCCCCAGGCGGAACGCACGATCAGTGCCCCCGCCTGCAGGGCCGTGAATGGACTGACGTCATTGGTGGGCGCCCCTGTGACGTCATCATTGGGCGTCCCGGGCGGCGGTGCCCTAAGCGGTGGCCGAGTCTGCCTATAGCCACGGGCTGCACCTGGTGGGACGGATCCAGCCCCCATGCCGTGTCTCAGCCCTGGTCTCGTCTGACCCTCCTGCAACTGAAACAGGATTTAGTTCATTTCCTATAAAAAAGATACAAGTCAGTAACTTGGCGTGCGACTTCCCTGAGAGCTCACATGCCCACGTGTCACCCCCACGGCCTCGCGGGTGCAACCCCCTGCTCCTCCCCGGACCGTCTTCTGGTTTGAACGGTCTGTGCAACGTGCCCAGCACACCGGGGTGTTTCCAGCTTTGAGAAATGGTGCTCAGCCCTGTCGAGAATACGCATTTGTAACTTGATGGACCGGAAAGGCTGGACGGTGTGGGAAGCAAAGTTAGCATCTTACCCACCCGCAGTCTGGACAACCATAGCATGTGTAACCGGCAGGTTTGTGAGCTGGAGTTGCACTCCGACTGTGGGGACAAGGCCTGGAACAGCTGCCATGATAGCTCAGGGAGTCTGGTGTGGTGTTAGACTGATCATGAGGCTGTATGAACTCAGGTGCCTTTGGGCGACAATTTTCCAGAGCAATCCCAGTAGGACACCAGGGAATCCCAATAGGGCAACTCTTGACCAGTCCCATTGAAGAAGAAGGGAGTACCCGTGGGAACAAGGACTGTGGGGGTGGGAGGCATTGAGGAACAGGCCTTGAGTTTTTGGAGGGATAGATGAAATTGTTAGTCTAAAATTAGGAAAAGGCGCACGTGGATGGTTGCTGCTGCCAGGGCATGTCTGTCTGTCTATCTTGTGCCCATCATTGTGGTATCCGAGCCCTTCTAGACAAGGCTAGAGAAAGTCTAGAGTAATTTATCAGGCTAACAGCTCCTCCTGCAAACTTTTGAGCATGCCTGTGTGTCAGGGGACAGGCACTTACCCTCCTTTCTATCCAAAGGGCAGGACTTGCTTGTGATTACACCTCTAGGGCTACTAGAGAGGCAAACTGCTGCTCATACCCAGGACCCCATCCATGTTCCCTGTTAGCTGTGCTCTAGGACAGCCATCCAGGAGAGATTCAAATACTGCCCAGTTGATTAGCAGAACGCCCACAGTCAGCAACATATGTTTATATTGGTGGTGCACATAGGGTTGCCAGATGGTTTCAGAAAAAATACCAAACAAAACAAAAAAAACCACCAGGAAAAAGTTTGTCGAGAAAAAAAAAACCCTGGCCCCTTTAAAATCTATGTGGTGAGGCTTTTTGGCCCTAACTGGCTGCTGGCGGCCTTCTGCCGTCTTGCTTCCCTGCGCCGGGCCGGACAGCTACCCTGCAGAACCCGGTAAGCACTAGGGTTGCCAGACTGCCTCTGTATTAAGCCTGGGATTTTCGCCTCCTGGCCGGGAAAAAATCAGAAAGTATCCAATATTTCAGATGTCTGGTATTTTCTGAACTTTTTTTACCAGACAGGAGGCGAAAATAACGGACTTTCCGGTTCAATACCAGACACCTGGCAACCCTAGGTGCACATCTGCACATGCCTTGGTGCACATAAAAAATTATTCTGCACATGGATGGAAAAAAATTAGAGAGAACATTGATCTCTGTTGGAACAAGCTCTGGTACTGCGAACAGAACAGGGCCCCCTTTATGCCCCTTGCACAGATACATGTTGCAAAAGGAATGAAAAATGCCAGAAGGATGGCCTCACTGAAGCCTGACGCTCATTAGGAGATGTAGACATAAAAACAAAATAGAACAGCATCCTCCTTTTTCTCCTTTGCTCCGTAAGTTAAGCATGTCCAACCAGATTGGTGTGCGTGCATTTATAACTGGTAACATCATTTGCTCCCAGGCTAGGACCTTGCATGTCACGTTTCATCTCCCAGTCAATTTTTATGGCTGAGTTTGTTATATTAACGCCTGGAAAAAAATCCTAACAAATGGGAGTGGGCTTATTAGAGGGGAGCAGATCCAGCTTTTCTCGCTACCTTGCAGCGGTGTGGAAGTCAGACATGTAATACATGCATATGTGTGACATCCAACAATGCAAGGGCAAACATCAGCTTCAGCAAATCTGAAATGAACTATAATCAATTGATTTTCAATGCACAAATCTAACGGGATGTATTCATTTACAGGGCCAGCGAACAGTGTTTCCTGTAAGCTGAGCACTTGTGTGGGTACACAGGAGAGATTCAAATGCCACCCAACTGATTAGCAGACCACTCACCGCTAGGTTTTATTTCTACTGGTGGTGCACATTTTCATGTGTCTGGGTGCATGTAGAAAAACTTATTTCACACATGGATGGAAACAATCTGCACATAGATGGAAAAAATTAGAGGGAATATTGCCAGAAAACCTCTCTCCTTGGAATGAGCGAGTTAAATGTACATGAGTGTGTAGATGGAGCCAAATTCTGCTCTGTGGGTATGTCTACACTACCCCGCTAGTTCGAACTAGCGGGGTAATGTAGGCATACCGCACTTGCAAATGAAGCCCGGGATTTGAATTTCCCGGGCTTCATTTGCATAAGCGGGGAGCCGCCATTTTTAAAACCCCGCTGGTTCGAACCCCGTGCAGCGCGGCTACACGGGGCACGAACTAGGTAGTTTGAACTAGGCTTCCTAGTTCGAACTACCGTTACTCCTCATGGAAGCCTAGTTCGAACTACCTAGTTCGTGCCCCGTGTAGCCGCGCTGCACGGGGTTCAAACGAGCGGGGTTTTAAAAATGGCGGCGCCCCGCTTATGCAAATGAAGCCCGGGAAATTCAAATCCTGGGCTTCATTTGCAAGTGCAGTATGCCTACATTACCCTCCTAGTTCGAACTAGGGGGGTAGTGTAGACATACCCTAACTGACGCCACTAAGTCACTGAGGTCACATCAGCAGAAGTGAAAAGAAAAATTGGACCATTATGAAGCTTACAGGTATGTTTAATTAGGGAGATTGGCAGATAATAATAGTCAATACCTTCGGCCGGTGTATACAGGCTACACCCTTGCATTCCATCCCACAGAACATTAAAAGTGATATACACAGTGATCACGGTAGCCACTGCCGAAAACAGACCTTATAAAACGTGAAATTTTCATATGTAGTATGTTTCTCCTAGCAAGCTGTTTAGAGCAAATTAAATTTTTCCCCATGCAGCCCAAAACAGCTGGTGTTCAGTGCAATCCAAAATTAAATGTTTATTGTGGTAGTGATCATAGTTCTGAGCCCTTGGGCTTGACAGTGGCCACACAGCCAATGGGAAGTTTGTGACACCCAATAACACAAGGGCAGAGATCAACTTTACCAAATCTGAAATCACCTATAAGCAATTGACTCTCAATGCACTAATCTAATGAGGGTGAACTCATTTGTAGGGCCAGAAAACACACACGCATAAGAATGGCCATCCTGGGTCAGACCAAAGGTCCATCTAGCTCAGTGTTCTGTCCTCCAGCAGTGGCCAATGCCAGGTGTCCCAGAAGGAATGAACAGAACAGGGAATCATCAAGTGATCCCTCTCCTGTCAATCATTCCTGGCCTCTGACAAGCATAGGCTAGGGATACCCTCCCAGCCCATCCTGGCTAATAAGCATTGCTGGACCTATCCTCTATGAACTTATCTAGTTCTTTTTTTGAACCCCGTTAAACTTCTGGTCTTCACAACATCCTCTGACGAGGAGTTCCACAGATGAATTTAACCATTTTTCCCCAATTAATTTAAATGTGCATGTTACTTTAATAACCTGCTTCAGGCTGCTTTTTGCTCTCTTGAGCTCTGGCTTTGCATTTTTTAGTAAAGACTTGTCTAATTTTTTAAAAAAAATCCATTTCTAGTGCCTTTGGCTTGTACGTCTGTTTGGCCCTGGGCTTCTTGGAGTTCCAACGCTGTAACACCTTCAGTACCTCTTGGTCTCTCTGTTCATTCTTCGTTGTCTTCCCAATCTTCCCAATGCCTTGAATTTATTTTTAATTTCACAGTTAGAGACTGCCTGGATCACACATCTCAGCTCTTGCTGGTGTAGGATAATTGAGTTTTTGCTCATGTTTAGGGACTTCTTGTTTCCCACATGACAATAGAAAATGTGTTCCCATGCTGGGCTTGGCGCTTGCTATAAAATCTAGCTGTGACTGAGGGACAGATGAGTAGAGCCACCTCTACCCAGCACAGACTCCCACTTGAATGGAAAATGGGTGTTTAAATCCTTTTAGTGGCTTTGAAAATTTCAGCCTTGATTATTTTTCCTAGTGAGATGTATTTACTTGATCTCAACTGCAACTCGGAATGGACTGATGGAACAAAATTAGAACCTGCTGTGGTTTCCTGCTGTTCCATGTTTTCCCATGTGAAGAGCAAAAAGCAGGTGTTTTCCATGCTAGATTATTTTTATAGTTGATTAAGGAAAACTGCAAACAAAGAAAGAACAAATATAAGGTCTCCATCAGAGAGACCCCCCATGAACATTACCAAAATTTGTGCAGCTATAATTACGTCATTGTGGTTGTACTGATCTGAGGGTACAGCTAGACTCCGGG
Organism: Pelodiscus sinensis; assembly: GCF_049634645.1. Lineage (NCBI taxonomy): Eukaryota > Metazoa > Chordata > Testudines > Trionychidae > Pelodiscus > Pelodiscus sinensis. The sequence goes on along the minus strand of NC_134732.1, from coordinate 18,236,794 downwards.
GGGGTTTCTCCGCTGTGTCCAGGGAACGCGTTCGCTCATCTGCTTTCTTTTGCAGAAGAGCAAATGCGCTCTTTCGGAAGCCTCTTTATTCCTCATTCTACGAGGAAGAAGGGGGCTTTCGAAAGAGGGTTTTTTTCTGACATTTGGCTCAGTCTAGACGGGTGTAGTCTAGACATACCCTGAGGCAGAATTTGGACCAGTGAATAAAAGTGTCTTGATGCCTTAAGTGTACGTGGTAGTTCAGTGTGCAAAAGACGGCATGCTGTTTTCCTTTTGTCACACAGGTGCAAATTCCCCTATCTGGGCATCTCCTGTGTTACCTCCCTTTCTAATGCGCTGCATCTGAAATGGTCACAGTGCAGCAGACAGGGCGATGGCCCTACACTGAAAGGTGTGATCAAGCCCGCCAAAATGGAGGACAAAGGAGGCAGTTGCCCTGGGGCCCAGCGCATTGCCACTGGAACCCTGCCTGCATGGTGCGCTCCAGCCAGCACTAAGGGCTGGTGGAGGGCAGTGCCATGCACTGGTCAGTGCTGAGGGCTGGCTGCCACCGGCCCCACCCTTTCCACTGGATGCCCTGCCCCTTCTGGCAGCACAGAGCCCGACCTGCCCACACCTTGCTCAGGATCTCTGGGAGGCTGTCGGTGCCCCTGGGTGCGATGAGGAGAAAACCAAATCACACCTCTTCATACAGGCCGATGGTGCTTTGCTAAACACATCAGGGCCTGACTGAGCCAGTCAAGATCAGTTCCACCCCATGAAAGTCAGTGGGGTTGCCCTGGCCTGAGGTCAGAATCTGGTCCATTGCCTTTAACACTGGACACTGGTAGTCAGGGCTGGCCTTACCATGAGGCAAACTGAGGCAGCCGCCTCAAGTGCCAGACTGTGGGGGGAGGGGTGCCACTAGGCCCAAGAGTGTAGAAAATTGTGTCTGCTGCTGGTGCCTATGTATTCTCTCTGCTCTAGATGCACAGAGAGGGTGGCGTGCTGTGCTGGAGGAAGGAGGGTAGAATTGAGACCTTTCAAAGTGTTGGCCCAAGCGAGGAGCCATGGGGGTGTCATTTGAGCTCCCCGCCTCAGGTGCCAAAAGGTTGTAGGCCGGCCCTGATGGTAGTTAGGGCCCCCGATTTGCCCCCCCCATAACCTCTACCAACCGCCAGCCCCTGTCCTGTGCAGTGTTAGGGCACGTCTACACGGTACACTTATTTCGGAATAAGCTATTCAGAAGAAATACTCCAAAATAGCTTATTTTGAAAGAGCACATCTACACTACAGAGAAGCCTTGAAATTAGTCCGAGGCAGGTTCCCTTAATGTGGATGGGTTACCTCGATATAGAGTCCCAGGAAGCACTAGACAGTAATTGCTTTGAATGGCCCTGAGGAGGGGCTACTTCGAAATAGCAGCAGTGGAGCGTCCACGCGACCGCTATTTCGAAATTGCAATTTCTGAAGAGGCGTTAATTCTCGTGGAATGAGATTTACAGACGCTGGAATAAGCCGTCCGTTATTTTGAATATATTTAGAAAAAAACGGAATTGCTGTGTAGACGCTCGCATTGATATTTCGGAGTAACGGTCGTTATTCCGAAATAATGCTGCTATGTAGATGCACCCTTAGGGTATGTCTACACTAGCTCATTAATTCGAGCTAGGTAGGCAAATCAGGTAATGAGGTGTAACAGTTAATCCGAACTAAGAACTTAGTTCGGATTAACTTTAAACTGCCGCGTGTAGCTACGGGCAGTTCGTTCGAACTAAGGGGGATTTAAAAATGGCGGCCGGACAGGAACGTGCAAATAAAGCCTGGGATATTTAAATCCTGGGCTTCATTTGCAACTCCAGTTGCCTGATTTACCTACCTAGCTCGAATTAACAAGCTAGTGTAAACATACCCTTAATGATTTGCCCAGGAAAATAAGATACCTAGGAACAGTTCCACTTGCCTTTCAAGCACTCATCATCCTCAAGCTTCTTGACCATCTTGCAACCTGTTGGATTTTGCTAGCAGATCCCAAATAGCAAACGAAACACACATCCCTCAGACCAGCACTTCCCTTGTTCCAAATACATGTAGGTTAAATAAATACAGCGCATGGGGTGAGGCAGGAGTTGGGTGAACAGCCTGAAAAACCTGTTTTCCCTCCCACTCTTCTTCGGTCTTATCAACCTAGATTGGAAGCTCTTTGGGGCATGGCTGTGTCTCGTGTATGTCTGCACAGGTCCCAGCACAGTCTCCGGATCGCAGCTGGGATCTCCAGGCACGCCCATAGTATAAATAATAAATAGTAACGATCAAACCTGTTGCAACCAGCTGCTGATCCCTACAGGATACATTGCAAATGAAAAGGAAAGCAGACTGAGAGGTGTTTCCATAAGCATCGTAGAGTCAAAGTTATCCATTTATTTTCCCCAGAAGCATCTAACAAGCCGATGATGTTTGTATAGCAAGTGAAATTTACATGAAGTATTTGATCTTTGATCCTGGGAACCACGGTCCCATGATGAAGTTAGGCAAAAAGACTCTGCACCTTATTTTCTTTTACAATAAAAGCAATTATAGCTTAATCAGAAGAACAAGGAAGTGCAAGGAAGTGTCTGGACAGCTCTCAGGCTGTGTCCAGACTCCATGCCTCCGTCGACGGAGGCATGTAGATTAGCCAGATCGGAAGAGGGAAATGAAGCCGCGATTAAAATAATCGCGGCTTCATTTAAATTTAAATGGCTGCCCCGATCTGCCGATCAGCTGTTTGTCGGCAGATCGGGAGAGTCTGGACGCGATGCCCCGACAAAGAAGCCTTTCTTCATCGACACAGGTAAGCCTCGTGAAACCAGGTTTACCTGTGTCGATGAAGAAAGGCTTCTTTGTCGGGGCATCGCGTCCAGACTCTCCCGATCTGCCGACAAACAGCTGATCGGCAGATCGGGGCAGCCATTTAAATTTAAATGAAGCCGCGATTATTTTAATCGCGGCTTCATTTCCCTCTTCCGATCTGGCTAATCTACATGCCTCCGTCGACGGAGGCATGGAGTCTGGACACAGCCTCAGTGGCTATGTCTAGATGCATGCTTATTTCGGAAGAAGCTTTTCCGGAAGAGATCTTCCAAAAAAACTTCTTCGGAAAGAGTGTGTCCGTACACGAAAGTGCATTGAAAAAGCGATCTGCTTTTTTGAAAGATAGCATCCACACTGAATGGATGCTCTCTCACATTTAAGCTGTGATTACTATGGATGGAATGGCCACCAGGGCACCTGTGCTTTTTCCTCTTTCCTCTTCTTTCAAAAGTACTCCCTCTTCCCCATCCACACATGCCTTTTTGCAAAAGAGCTCTTTCGGAAAAAGGCTTCTTCCTCGTAGAAAGAGGTTTACCAATGTCGGAAAAACCTCTCTGTTCTTTCAATTTTTTGCAGTGTGGACAAAAGTGATGTTTTTCCGGAAAAACCGCCGTTTTTCCGAAAAAACCTCTGTAGTGTAGATATAACCAGTATGGGACATAAAATGCTTGTCAAAGACTCAATCACTCTAAGCCATAGCGGAACATGTCTTTGTTTATAGTTATGTAGTTTATTTGCCTAGCATGGTCAAGTAGTTAAAAGAGACCTGGGGAGCCAGGACTTCTGGGTTCCATTCCAGATCTGTCACTGGATGACCCTTGGCAAGTCTCCTTGCCTCTCCTGTGCCTCATTTCCCCTCACTGGTAGAATTGGATTAAGTTGCTCCCATGTTGCAAAGGGATGGTGGCTGAGAGATTTAATCTACTCTATGTTTGAGAGAGTTTGTCTATCTCTTTGTTCAAGAACTACCCCTAAACAGTCAGAGCTGGGGCCATCAAATTCTGTCGGCAGCATCCTCTTTTCATAACTTAAAGCAAAGTCAGGGTCTGGTTGCACCAGGAAAATGGGATGTGCCTGGAATGGGATTGGTTCTCATAAAACCATACAGAATAGAGACAGAATCACCAGGTAAGAGAAAGGGACTCGCATCGTTCCCATCCTGAACTGTCCCAGCCCTGAGTCTCCCCCCCCCCGGTACCCTTTAGGGAGTATGGGGGGCTGAAGCCCTCTCCCCAATTCATACCTGGACATTGCTGACCGTTCCCCTTTGTCAGGGAGTGAGGGGAAAGTGCACAGTTTGCTGCATCCCTCGCTCTGGGGAGTTCAGGGGGCAAGTGAACCTGGACTTTCCCCAGCCGAGGGACATGCACCCCTCCCTCCACGGGGTCTACTGGAGCTGCAGGGGATTCCTCCTCATAAAACCAAACAGGAGAGAGACAGACTCACCATGTCAAGTACAGTCCTCAAAACTGACCTAACTGAGCAAATGTCGAAACGGGCTCAGGGCGGGTTCAGGAGGGCAGGAGCTCAGGGTGGGCACATCTCTGCCCACTGGCCCTAGTACCCAGCTGTGGTAGCTCTGTGCTGGGGCTGTAGGAGGGGGTGCTGCACCCCCTACCCCCAGACCATGGCAGCTCCATTCTGGGGTGGGGGGGAGATGGCACCTTCTCTCCACCCACAGCCACCAGCTGCTCCATGACAGGGATAGAGGAGGGGGTATCTCCCCCCCAGCCAAGGCACCCAAACCAGAGCTGTTCCAAAGCTGCCACTTCCAGAGGACAGATGGGTCCTTCTGTGGCCCCTAATGAGCCTAACCCGGACCTGCCCCCGTTGGGGGACATGCACCCCTCCCCATGCTGTGCCCACTGGAGCTGCAGCCACCACAGAGAGATGCTTCTCACCTGGCCCCAAGCTGCTGTGGTGAGAGAGGGCTGGGGCTGTCCTCTGCCGCTGGTGAAGCCTTCACACTGAACCCCTCCTCCCCAGCCCTGCCCCAGAGCAGTGATTCAAATGGAGCACGTCCATTATCCTTTTATTTGCCGAAAACCAAACCCGAGTTGAGTTAGGGACCTGTAAATCGTCTAGCTAATCCGTATTTGTAAAATGCATTGGCAACCTTGCATAATGGTTCTGAACAGGGGCATCGGCATCTGCCTTCCACAATGGATGGGGACCTCCTGAGGCTACGTCTACACTACGAGTTTTTTCTGCAAAAAATATGCTAATGAGGGACTCATTTGCATGAGTTGCAATCTCCTTTGCATATTTTCTGCGGTTCCGTTTTTGCACTAGGGGTTTTTGCGCAAAAACAAGCGGTGTGGATGTTTTCTTTCTGTGCAAAAACTCCTTTTTCCACAAGATCCTCATGCCCCCAAAAAGGATGTATACCGATCTTGTGGAAAAAGGGTTTTTTGTCGCAGTGCTTGTTTTTGCGCAAAAACCCCAGTGCAAAAACAGATTGGCAGAAAATATGCAAATGAGATCACGACTCATGCAAATAGTTAGCATATTTTTTGCCGAAAAAACTCGTAGTGGAGATGTAGCCTGACTATCCCAGCCAAGAGCTGATTGGAAAAGGAACCAGAAAGAAAGAAAATACGAATTGAGTGATGATGAAAAGTCATATATTAAATATCAGATTTAGGGAGCTCTGATCTGAGCTCCCTTTTCCCAGGTGACAGTGGCATGTACCGTCTCTCAGCTGGCGTAAATCGGCATCACACTCGCCAAGTCAATGGGACAATGCTAATTTGCACCCGCTGAAGATGCGGTCCAGTAACTCTCATTGCACTGACACAGGGCCAGCTCCTCATGATGTAAACCAGTCAAGGGTATCAAGCGCCACTGATGCACACCAGCTGAGTTTCGACCCGGTCTATTTCAGTGCTACGTCTCCTCCCGCCTTCCCCCCTCTCTGCACACAACACACTTTGCAAATGAACTGTGAAAAGAATATGCTTTCTCAGGAGCATTTATTACGGGCGACTGTTGAATAAATCTTTCCCCATACGCATACATATCCATAAGGGGTGAATAAATAGCCAAGCACTATCTGGTGCACCATCGCCTTTTTGATGATGTCAACGTAGCCCCCATAAAGACAGTGGGAAATGATTCATAATATTTATATGACAGACATGATAGGAACCGTAATAGTCTGTTTGGGATGGAGAATATCCATAGGTCTCTGTCAGCCACAAATGTGATTTAAATATTATATATGTGGCCACTGTAGCATTAGTAATGTGATAGCTGTTATTGATAGCGGCCATAAAATGCCGTAGTTTTGCACTGAAGAATGTGAAAAATAATCTAGTGGTTTACCTAATGGTCTTCTCAGCAATGCATTGAAAGAAACTGGCCTTTCAAATATCTCTTCTCCCCCCTCCCATCATCACCATCAAGTTCTATCAGATTACAGCCAAGGTAATATTTTATTCTGCTGATGTCAGTCCATGGCATCCCGGCTGGGTCGACTCGCCTGGCAAAACTCCAGCCGGCTGCACAAAGTTTGCAAAGCAAAGAGGGTCTATCAGACGTCCCCTTCTGTGAGCGGTCAGCGTGCCGATAGGTCATTTGGAGGTTATCTCTGTGGAGAAAGAGAGAGAGAGGGAGTTCAAGGTGTAATGCAATGAGGAGTAAATTGTTCCTTCTGGGCTGTAAACAAAACCAGGCATGAAAGGGGGGAGTATCAGGAAGAGCGTGTAAAACAGAGCAAGATTGGAGGAATTCAGTCCAACAAGGCCAAATTGAGAACTCCCTAAAACAAGGGCAGAGGAATTCCTACTCCAGGAAGCGACACAACATTATAGCTGGGTCTAAAACTATGAGGAATCCTCAACAGGCATCCGTCAGCCTAGACTCATAGAGCTCCACGGAGCTACTCTGACCCAGGGCGTCTGACGATTTAGGGGAGAGAGAAACAGGACTCCTGGGTTCTCTTCCTACTGATTGTTTGGGTGTGAATGTGGGGAGGGGCGGGTTATGAAGCTGTCCACCTCAGTTAGGCCTCAGGATCAGGTTGCATTACAGGGCTGAAGATGGAGTGGTCCCATCCTGGCGGAGGGGTTGTACTCCTGTATGTCACAGAAAGGGTTCAGTGGCCTACAACATTTTGGTACCTGAGGCAGGGAGCTCAAATGATGCCCCCATGCTCCCTTGCTTGGGCCAAAACTTTGACAGGTCTCAGTTCTACCTTTTTCCTGTTCTACTCCTCTCATGGCACTGCTCTGCTACCTACATATGCACCAGCAGCAGACACAATTTTCTATACTCTGGGGCCTAGTGGCGCCCCCCCCCCAAAAAAAACACACACAGTCTGGGACCTGAGGCGGCCGCCTCAGTTTGCCTCATGGTAGGGCCAGCCCTGGGAGCCAGGCCCAAATAGCCCAGAGTGGATGACAGAAAGGGGGACACCATCTGAGATCACAGAGATCCCATGATAGCACCCTAAGGTGCTGAGGCCACTATTGCAGACTGTAGAGTGGCATGCCAGGGGTGGGAGGTTAAGTGGGGGGGTTCATCTTATCCCGGGGTTGATAGGTGGTGGGTTTCTCCTCTCCATCTCTCTTACTCTTCACCTGTTTGAAGACCAGGTATCCAGTTTTCATGCAGACTAAGTGAATTTCAGGCAAGCCATGTCATCTTTCTGTGCCTCAGTGTGACCATCTTAAAATGGGGATAGCCAGATCTCAGAAAGGAGCCAGGAACAGGGGTCCCACTAATTGTTTCCAACTGGGTGCAGAATAAATGTTGTTTCTGTGCACCCAGGCATGTGCAGATGTGCACCACCAGTAGAAACATGTTGCCAGCCGTGGATGCTCTGCTAATCATCTGGAGGGCATTTGAATCTCTTCTGGGTGGCCTCCCAACCACTCAACTTACAGAGAGCCCTGGGCAGGAATGAGCAATGACAAAATGCTTTGAGATCTCAGCTTTCCAGGGGCCAGATACTTCCCAACGGGGATGAAATTCCTTTATTACTAACCACAGTGCAAACTTTCCCCTTCCCATCTCCCTTTTCCCATGTCTCCGTTCTGTTCCTTTCCTGCAAGGCAGCTCAGACATTGTGCAGAAAAATGCTCGGATCCATGAATAGTTGATGAATGGCCTGGTTGTTAATTACAACCGGCCCTTGTTTATCTTATTAATAGCCTGCGCTGCTCTATGAGAGGAAATCAGTCTCAAAGCTCACCAAGAGAAGGGACTCACACGTGTATGTAATAGACGAAGGAAGGCAGATGGGGCGGGCTGGAAGGTCGAATTTCAATAATCAGAAAGCTCAGCCGACATGATCAGCTGTCAGAACAAAGTGTGGCTGGTGTGCTTTGAGCATCAGCAGTGAGACCCTCTTGAGGTTTCCACCCTGACTTAAGAAGGCCATTTTTATTCAGTTAGTTGTTCTTTAAAAATGGAGTGGTTGAGAGATGGGGGATGGGGGGGCTAGCCGACTGATGTGCATATGGGGTGCAGCTACAGCCCACTGAGAAAAAACATCCCCGTCTTTGCAAGGATAAAGTTAAGTTTCAACGAGGGAGAAATGGTGTTCACTGCCGAGGAAGGATTAAAAAACTGGCTTGAGCGATGAGAGTGTTGGATTCAATTCTCAGCTCCGCCACAATCTTCTTGTGGGACCTGGGGCAAGTCACTTAACTTTTAACATGGCGCTAAGCCCTGCCCTACCACTTTTTGTCTACTTAGACAGCTGTTTGTATCCACTGTCTGGGCACTACCCAATGTTCGCACAGTGCCCAATACAACAGGGCCTTGATCTTAGGCGGTAACTGAAGGTGCTATGAAAACACAGGCAATGTTTCACAATCTGGGTACAATTGTTTTCCTGGGGATGTCCTCAGAAGAGAGTGGGGCATCAATTTCTGATGCCCTTATGACAATACAGGGGATTAGCTTCTCTAAAAAATTCCCTGACAGTGCTGCTCTGTTGGCTTGAAAGGCAGGTTGGCCTCTGTAAAGAGAAAGTACAAATTAAAGATAAATGTAGTTCTCAGTGAGTGAGATGTCACATGTTCCTAAGAGATTTAGGAGCACAACCCCCTGGGAAAGTCAAAGGCAGCTGCACGGGTGTGAAGCCAAAGTAACTTCACTAAGGTCTATGGAATTGTTCCTATGGACTCTTGCATAACTGAAACAACACCTTGTAGAAGGATTTCAGGGTTTCACACACTATGTGGTATCTATTTTGGGGCTATTGAAGCTATGGGGAAAGGAGCCGTCCATGAGTGAGGTCTCAAATTGCTAGCTACATCCCTGGTCACATGTGGAAATGAACATACTCCAAACAAACCACACCTCAAGGTAGGTGGTGATGAGTTCTTTAGCGCATAACCTTAGGAAAAAAATGAACTAGAATTACATGATCCCACCCTTGAAAACAGATCCATTTTGACCTAATCTATGACTCTAGTGACACACAGCTCTCTTTGCTTTGTGCATTAACTGGCAAGAAATACTATCTTGCATGCAGCGATCACACGGATATCTTAAGGGATTTCATTTCCCAGGATTACTTTTTAATATTTTAAAGCAAATGGGACATACACTTCCATTTAATCCAATGCAACAGACTTAGTGGGCAGAGTTGGGATTTAGAAGGATGGAGATGTACACAGATTTATTAAGATAACAAATGGACTTACGAAAATGAGTTCTTGGATCTCTCCGAATTCACTTCAGCACAATTAAGGAAAATAGAATAACCATTTTTTGAGTCCCAAAGCTCTTCTGGATACATTCCTTGGAGAACATTGTGACAAAGCTGGGAGTTTAAACACAGTCCTTCCTCTTATATATCTTATATCTCATGAATATGCTTCATTTCATATAAGGTGCATGTTGAACCTTTCTAATCTGACACCTTCGGGGCCTGACCAGTGCTGAATCAGAGAATTTGCTGAACCACAGGAAGTCAATAATAGTCTAGCAGCATTACCAACACTTCTACTCCAAGCTCTCAGAAGACATTTAGGAGTAAATTAGAGCTAAATAACAGCACAGAACACTGAGTCAGGATTGGCGGCTGTGAACAAACTTTATGGGACCGCGGGAAACTTGACCACACCCATAAATGGAAATTGACCACTTGACCATGCATGGACAGACAGCTAACTAACATCATGCCGGACCACAGATGTTGCTGGACCAGAGAATACCAGACTAGAGATGCTCAACCTGTTGATGAATTTATAATTAAAGTGCAAGGGACCTAACTAAATTCACACCAGTTTTAAATCTGGGGCACTTCAGTGGCTCTGATTTACTTCTTACTCACCCTGGTGTGAATTAGGAATAACTCCATGGATGTCACTGGGCCTTTTTCTCCTGTCAGTTACACTTGTATAAATCAGGAATCAACTCAGTCGAAATAAACAAAACGGCACCAGTATAAAACCAGTGTGAGAGCAAAATAATGCTGCCATAAAAGCAGCTTGAGATTGGAATTACCCCCAGTGCATTTCAAGGAAACTATAGCCAGAACCTAGCAATATTAATTGTATTTTGAAATCTGAAAAAAAGCGAGAAAAATGTGATTGTGTCTTCCTTCTGATTTGGAAAATCAAATCCACTAGGCAATCCATTCCTCTTCCTTTCCTTCACTCCCTCTCTGAGTGTCGGTCTATCCCATAGGGCTGTTGCAGCCTGCCATTCCGACGGAGTGTTATCTCTTTATTATTTCACTCCCTTGGTGAAGCAGCAGGAAGACACTCTTTATGAAAGATGCCATATAAAAATAAATGGATTTGAATTAGAGTAACAATGAAAGTCATTTCTTCTTGGTCCCCACATTAATCCATTTAGTTTGATTATCTGGATGCTCCAAAGGAAGATTTGCATCTTGCTCTTGCCAATTTCCACTGTTCCATCCTCGCCCCTTAGATGATCCTCGTCAATTTCTAATTTGTAAATCTTTTTATTTTCCTCCCCTGTGTAGAGCCTTCAAAGAGATTTTTACCTGGCAATCAACTTTCTTGGCAGGCTGGAGTAAGTGGTGATTTGCTGCAAACTGCAGCAAGTGACAAAATTATAATGAAAATTTCAGGACTTAAATTAAGCAAAGGGAAGCAAATACCCTCTTTTAAAAGAAACAGTGATGTGTAAAGGCCTAGAACGTAATGAGAAGTGTATCTGCGGCAATCTGATTTTTCTAATGCATGCTGATATGCAGTGGCTAGCACAAATTTACTGTTAAATATGTTATGTTCCTGGAGTACACACAGAGAAGTTAAATGGAGAATCTAAATACACCTGCTGGGAGATTGCCATTTATCACTATTTTATTTCTTACATTTCAGATCAATAACACACACGAGCCAAAACCAGAGAAGGGCAAAGTAGGCTGCTCACGAAGGGCACATCTACACTGCAGGCTAAAGCTGAGTTAAGCTACGCACCTCCAGCTACGTTATTTGTGTAGCTGAAGTAGAAGTAGCTTAGCTCAGCCTTGGGCGCTGTCCACACAGCAGGAAGTCGAAGGAAGAGCACCCTTCCTTCAACATTCCTGACTCCTCATGCAATGAGAGTTACAGGAGTCGGAGTAAGAAGCCCGTTATTTCAAAATTATTTCAAAATAACAGGCTTGCTGTGTGGACGTGCAATGTGTTATTCTTATAAATATTTCCAAGTTAGTTAGTTAGCTAGTTAGTTAGTTAGTTTGTTTATCCCGAAAGATCTCCAAAACGGTAAGAGTTAGAAACACCAAATTTTGAACGGGGACTACTGATTTCCTAACTTAAATAACTGGATTGGTTATATCTCAAAATCGGTTCCCCCGGTTCTCCCAGAGCCCCAATTGGGCCCACTGATAATGATCTTTTAGTAGCACCTGATCATAGAAACACAAAATTTTGCACGGATACTACTGTTTCCTAACTTAAATAACTGGATTGGTTATATCTCGAAATCGGTTCCTCCAGATCCGCAGTTGGGCCCCCAGAGCCCCAGTTGTGTCACTAATTAGCTTTAGTAGCGCCTGATCATAGGCATTTTCTGGATTCTTCTGTTAAGCATGTCACATAAACTGCAACTACGAGATCCTTTCCCTATGATAACAAAAAAAATACTAGCTACGTTAATTTCTTAAAGTAATATATAAGAGAAAAGTATTTCCAAGAAAATATGCTATGTTAACGTCATTGGTGTAGTTCATTCATCACACCTTTTACTATATTTTCCCCGGCCAATGCTGGATATTTCTGCTAGTTTTGAAATAAGCGTGCAATGTAGACATAGGCCAAGGCAAGCTAGTATCACCTACCCTATCTTTTCCTAGGTTGGCTGTCTGCTGAGCTGACCACTATTAGGTCCAGATGGCATGGACCTGTACAGAGCCCCTCCCGTAGCCTGTAAGGAAGCCCAGGAAAAATCCTAAATTTAAAGTGACAGCCCACGCGTTTAAAACAATTTTCAGTACACCCCAGAATGCCGAGTAGGAGTCCTGTAACTGATGCCGGAGAATGTTCTAGAATTGGGGAGGGGAGAAGATGGCAACGACACGAGAATAGCACTAAGGCTGTGGGACAAACCAAGGCCTCTGTGTTTGGACCCAGTCCCACATTGTAGAAAGGAGGCTGGAAGGCTTGCGGACCAGTTCAGGATGGCGCACCGGCCTTCACCGTACATTTCCTGGCTGGTTTTTGTCACGGCTACACCATCCCCTTCATTTTAAATTCAGCTGGGTAACTGAAATTCACGCAGGCTCACTGGGGCTTCCCCAGGAAATGACACACAAAATAGCCTTCCCAACCCAATGTGCTGCAGAGGTGGTCCCAGTAGCAGCCTGGCCCGGAACCCCCAGTGGCCCTGTCACCCTCAGTCGCTGGGGAAAGGGATGAGTATGAGAAGGGGACGGGGATGTAAATCGGGGTGGGGAATGTCTTTTGGGTCCGGGGCCACTGACCCACAGAAAAATCAGTTGGGGGACGCGTGCAAGTGAGAAGTGAAGCAAAAAAAAAAAAAAAACCCCCACAAAAAAACAAACTCTCACGGACGTGGCCTCCGACTGAGGAGAAAGACACTGCCCACATTCCCCTCACACACCAAAACCCAGGCAGGCCCATTTGCTAGGGGAGGGAGCCCTGACGCTCGGGGGCCAGATCCCGGCAAGCTGGGGGCCGTGTCCGGCCCCCGGGCCTTAGGTTGCCCACTGCAGGTGTAAATTCTCCAGGAGGCAGAGCAAGCAGTAAGGAGATGTGCAAAAGAATATGAGGGCTGGGAAGGGAGGCTGTTATGAAGAGGCCCAGTGGGTTGTGGATTCCTCTCCCAGGGAGCAATCTCGTTGCTTGTCTCTCTGAAAATGGGCCTAGACAAAGCTATGAGGAACAGACAGTGCCGTGGAGAGGAATTATGCCCCACCCTCCTCCCGGGGGATGCAGATGATAAGCCCATCTATCTTTCCTGTCTGTGATTGAGTTCAACCCCTCAGGCAGGGCAGCGGAGGAGATGAAGGATGCTTTGGAAAGGGCTATGTGGGAGCTTCCAAGGAGTGGACTGTTTCTGTTGCAAGCTGGGCTCTGTGGCTGTTTCCTGACTTTCTGCTACCTCTCTGGTCCTTTCTGGGTGGGGTGTCCCTAAAAGTGTAGGCGAACTGGTCTGATTTTCTCAAAGCTACAGACCCTAGCTCTTCTGGTCTGACCAGCTGCATAGCACCCCCCAAGCCCACCCCAAGCACCAGAAGGAGACCAAACCATCACAACCCCACAGGACACTAGAGCATTATGGGCCACAGGTCTGAGGTGTTTCCCAACACCTTCCTGGGTTCTGAGTTGCTATGATTGACCATGTTTACTACAGTATGGCCTAGGGATCTAATGAGAATGTGGCCCCATTGTGCTAGGAGCTGTACACACACAGAGCGTGACTGCTTTTCCTTTCGCTCCGAGTGACAAGGGCGGGATAGGGAACCTCCCTTCACCCGCACTCCCACGGATCATTTTCCAACTCAGATTTGAAAGAGGTTTCAGCTGGCCTGATTTACATGTGTTTTGCCTGAGCATGAGTATAAAAATATTGATTGGGTTGCAATATGGACATCCTGTAGGGAGGAAAAAATCTTCTCCAAAACTTTAGCCCTGAGGCTACAAAGTCTTTGGGGGGCAAAGGCCTTCTTTTTGTTCTGTATCCGTACCACAACTGATGTCATGGGCTCTATGCCTGGGATTGGTCGGTGTTACGGCAATAACGGCAAATAATAATGCATGATATTATCTTCCTAATTCTGCAGGTGGGCATTGCGTCATCAATGAACCCATCTCTGGCCTTGGTGGCTCTGGTTTAAATTGGGGATCAAGGGACTGACTCTTAATTGGCACGTGTGTAAATGAGATCAGAATGTGGCTGTTATGCCAGACAAAGCAGATCGGGTTAAATGAGGTCAATTAACCTGGGAGGCTGCGTGGGGGAGGAGAGAGGCTTGAAGGACTAGCATGAAGTGGAGAGGGTGCCCGGCTAGCTGGGCAGGGGCAGGTTGAGCTCAGATCAAGCCAGGAAGGCTACAGGGGAACTAGGCTGTAGTTACTCCAGGAGAGCCTGGGGGAGTGGTGATACAGACTCACAAGAAGCCAAAGGCAGGAGCAATTTACAGTTATTCCATGGGAGGAGGCAGCTTGGGCTGGCAAACCCGGAGGAGGGAACCAAAAGATAAAGGAGGAAGGAACCTGGGGAAATAACAATGGGATCCGGGAGTAAGCAGACCACAGCAGCTAGATGTAAAATGCCTGGACTGGATCCTAGAGGAGCGGGTGGGTTTGGGTTTCCCCTACCAGCAGGACTGTCCTTAAGGGGACATGGGGAAACCCCCCAGGCGTGAGGCCTGGGACAACCCCCGTGCTGCTGGCCCCACCTCTGCCCTGCCTCCTCTCCACCCTCATCTCATCCCTTCCTCCGAACCCAGCCCCACCACTCCCTTTTGCTCCACCCTTTCCCCCCCATCCATGTGTCACAAGCTGGGGAATTATTGTGGGGGGGCTGGTGCGGGGCAGCAGCAGGGATTGCGCCCTCCCCCCCCCCCGTGTTTAGCGGCAGGAGCTCGAGTGACCTGGCAGCTTCCTCCACCCCAAGCCCTCCCTGCCCGCGGCACTCGGCTTCTCCACAGCAACAGGAAGTGGAGCGCCATGGAGCCAGGCTCTCACAGCGGACCGGGAGAGGCTGACAGACTGCCAGGCCGCTCCGGCTCCTGCCTCTGTGGTGAGTGCAGGGGAGGGGCCACCCCTGCTGCCACCTGGCACCAGGCCCTGAGGTAATCCCCTGGGTCCCATCCATAGGATGGTTAAAACGGCTGCTGCAGGACCCGGGGCAGCCGTGCTGAACCACCCCCTGGTTGGCTCAGCCTACCAGCCACCGGGAAAGGCCCAAGATGCAGCCTATGGGGCATGAGGCAGCTGACCCGGTGGGACTCTGATCCCTCAGAAGGGATGGACTGTCTAGTGACCTGGAGGGTCCGTGTCACAGACGGGCAGCTGAGGAGGGCTGTGGTGTGACAGCAGAACGGAGCCGGTCCTCATAGGGCCCCCCAGAAGGTGCCCAGCAATGAGCAAACCCCAGGACAGAGCCTCACTGATTTTAACAGGCGTTTCGTCTGCTGAAGAAAAGTGTTGAATCTGCATGAGCGATCAGGAGGAAAATGAGGGCCTCCGTCCATTACACCAGTAAGCGCCTACGCGTGCTGTGTACGGCGGAGCGGTCATCACCGCTCATGTAGCATTCTGTGGATGGGGCATGCAAAGCAGGTTGGAGAATGCAGCCCTAAAAAGGCGAAGCCAATCCCAGAACTGGTCCCTCGTGGGTTGACTGCTGCTCTTCCTGCCTTTGAGAAAGTGACTGATATCCCGCCATTCCCTGAGAAGGAAGGATTTGTTCTCGCCGGCTGCTGTTGGAGCTAGCTGAACTAAACCTATTTGGCGGCCTGCTCTGATCTTTTATATGACATCCCCTAGGAAGGAGATGCCCTTAGTTAAGCCTTTTGGACATGGGAAATGCACGTGTCCTGGCTGGCGTGGCGCCAGAACCCTGGCAGATACAACAAAGGCCTCGAATTTCATATATGGTCATGGGGATTCCCTTGATCCTCTGAGCATGCTAAACTCTGTGTGCCCTGCTACGAGCGCGCTCTCCTCACAAAAAAGGAGATAGAGACATCAGGGAGCGGGAAAGAGAACTCTGCCTCTTGCGCTCAGCTTCCTAAGACTGTAAAGGAAGGTGCACGCTAGCAGAGCAGTGGCCCGTGGCTTAGGGCTGCCAGGGGTCACCAGGGATTACCCAGATATTCAAAGTGAGAAAAAAGTTTTCAGATCTCATGCTTTGTGGCATAACAGGAGCACTGCTGGGGCCAAGAAGGGAGCGATTCCTCCTGTCTGCCACACCACTCGAGCCGCTAGATGCACTACAAGGAGTTTTGCATTTCTCGGAAGCACCAGAGTACGTTGTGTGCCCGCCCAAAGAGGATGTGAGTCCCCTAACGCGACGGTTCTCAAACTTGCCAGATTATTGTACTTCTTTCAGGAGACTGATTTGTCTGGTGTGTGTCCCCGCGCTCTCCACAAGCTTCACCTCGCTTGAAAACTACTTGCTTATGGAATCAGATATCAAAAGACAACAGTGCCACAGCACACGACTGCTGGCACATTGCTGGCTTTTCCTCCCTTTTACCCTAGAATTAGAAATTAAACCAATTGGAATATAAATATTGTGCTTATATATCAGGGCATGTGTAACCCACACACCTACTGGAGGTGGTTCAATGTCCCATGTAGTGGCACTTAGGCCACTTACAAAGAGACAACGGGTTCCTTCTACAGCCCTACCTGAGAACCAGCTGGCTTTTAGCCCAAGCGGTAGAGGCTCATGCACTGAGCTCCAGAGATCGCAACTTCCGGTCTGACTGTCAGCATTCCATGTGATATACCAAGCAGTATAAACAAGTCATTGTATGAAATTGAATTAGCACTGATTTTGCTAGTGCTTTTCATGTAGCCTGTTGTAAAATGAAGCCAATATCTAGATGAGCTGATGTCACCTTGGAAGACCCCGGTGTGGGACTTTGGCTGAGAAACACTGTCCTGAAGTTTCGATTAGAGAACTTCTGCTCATATTGTGTCAGATTAAGCTTTTTGGCTCTGAAGATCACTGGTTCAATCCCTGATGTGTCAGCCAAATTGGTAACCATTGCCTAAGCACAAAGTGGAGGGTATGCAAATCTAAGAGCTGGTTTACCAAACCATTGTCTGGATAATCCCAGGAGTCAAGTGGATCTATCTGCTGAGAACACAACCCTGAAATTCCCTGTTTATGTCAGCAGTGGTATTCTTAACTCTGTGTGTGTGTGTGTGTGTGTGTGTGTGTGTGTGTGTGTGTGTGTGTGTACAACCACAGCTTGAATTGAGGAAACAAACTCAGGCAATGGGGAAGAAATTCTCTCTCTGAAAATATCTGAGCTTAGACTGTATCAGGAGAAGGCGAAGACAGAAGAAGGAAAGGATTGTCTCAGCTCGGTGTCCGTGAATCCAGCCTTGTGTAGAATGTGACCTTATACCTCAGTGGGTTTGACTGAGTGGAACCTAGTGAGACTGGCTGGTTATATTAAAAACCTGGGGAATTCCTCTAATAACATGGTTTTCAAATGGTGGTCTGCGTACACCAGTGATCATAACAACAAGGGTCTAGTGGAACTCTAAATACTAACATATATTAGGGCATAAACTTTCTGGGGGATACAACTCACTTTTTCAGATGCTTGAAAAGAAAAGAAAAGAAAAGAAAAGAAAAGAAAAGAAAAGAAAAGAAAAGAAAAGAAAAGAAAAGAAAAGAAGGGGTACAGAGATGGGAGTGTGATATCAGTGCTAATTAAATCAGAGTAGAGGTGGCTCAACTCCAACAGTGCTAAGAAGGTGAAAGTACCTGAAGGAGAAATTACATATTGTAATGTGAGAGCCATTCCATGTTTCTATTTAAACCTCTTTTATTGGTGTCAAATTTGCATATGAATTCCAGCTCAACAGTTTCCTGTTGCAGTCGATTTTAGAAGGTGGGGTTGCTTTTTGCCTGAGAATGGCAGCTTGCAAGTCAGTAACTGCGTATCCAGGGAGGTAAAAGCGCTCCTCCACTTGTGGTCGTGTGGACCTGGCTAATGACATAAGGCTGGTTCTTGACCCAGTTTCCAACTACAGACCCACATTAGAGAGACCAGAAGCAGTTTGGATTCTTTGCTAATGGCACTTGTCCATGTAAGCCACTGCTGTAGTTGCCATAGAATTATCGTGACTTCACAGAGGGGCTGGAATATGGTCATCTGAATCATGCGATGAAGATGTGATCTATTCTATCAGCCAGTCTTAGATCTGCTGCTGTCCAATGTGATAGAACTGAGCAAGCCACTGAAAAGATTGCAGATCAGATTTCCAAATCAGCTCATGATCTGCAGTGCATCTTATAGGTGCGTACAGCTGCAGCCGTTGCATATGGCACATAAATAGACATTTGGATGCACAATGGCCTGATTTGCACATACAACGGTGGTAATTGCATGTACAAGTTATACACAATGCAGCACACGTGCCATTTCTAAAAATAAGAATGGCCGTACTGGGTCAGACCAAAGGTCCATCTAGCCCAGTAGCCTGTCTGCCAACAGTGGCCAGCACCAGGTGCCCCGGAGGGGGTGGACCGAAGACAATGATCAAGCGATTTGTCTCGTGCCATCCATCTCCAGCCTCTGACAAACAGAGGCCAGGGACACCATTCCTACCCTCTGGCTAATAGCCTTTTATGGACCTAAACTCCATGAATTTATCTAGCTTCTCTTTAAACTCTGTTATAATTCTAGCCTTCACAGCCTCCTCTGGCAAGGAGTTCCACAAGTTGACTATGTGCTGTGTGAAGAAGAGCTTTCACTTATTAGTTTTAAACCTGCTACCCATTAATTTCATTTGGTGTCCTCTAGTCCTTATATTATGGGAACTAATGAAGAACTTTTCTTTATTCACCCTCTCCACACTACTCATGATTTTATATACCTCTATCATATCCCCCCTCAGTCTCCTCTTTTCCAGACTGAAAAGTCCCAGTCTCCTTAGCCTCTCCTTATGTGGGACCCGTTCCAAACCCCTAATCATTTTAGTTGCCCTTTTCTGAACCCTTTCCAAGGCCAAAATATCTTTTTTGAGGTGAGGAGACCACATCTGTACACAGTACTTAAGATGTGGGCATACCATAGTTTTATACAGGGGCACTATCTGTCCATTTGTTGTCCAGCATCTAAAATAAAATCACAGGCCATTTTAAGTTCCCAGAATATGTATCTTTTAGCTTTGGGGACAATACTCACCCTGAACTCTGTTTTCCCTGTATCTTTCCCAACATGTCCACCTCCCTGCTCCTCTGGCTTGCTTCCCAATATATGGCTGTGATTTTGGTCCCCAACTGCTGACACTGAATAGCGTCATAAGAGAGACACATTGCATGGATTTCTAGAGTAAATTACCGGACATTCCAAGATAAACATTTAGAAAGAGATGGCAGAAGAAGGGGGTGAAAAAACATTTTTGGGGCCATATCCTGCCACCATTAACACTGCTCTAAATCCAGAGTAACTCCACTGACTTGGAGCAGCCTTTTGTTGATTTCACTGGAGTTAGTCTGACTTGTTACTGCGAGTAGAGTCTGGCTCGTTAGGTTAAGTTACTACCCACTAAGGATCACGCAAGAGTATGGTTTCAAATGATTCAGATGGAGAAAACAGTCTCCATAGAAAAATATTCATATAGCTACCCTATAGGACTGAGGGTTGACCTTCTGAGCCACACACCTTGGCTACGTCTAGACTGGCATGACGCAGCTGCTTTTGCGGAAAAACTTGCCAGTCTAGACACAGCCCTTGTGTGTTGATGCTCTCCAATCTAAAAGAGGGGGATGAATTTTATAGAGAAAAAGAAGCATTTTCTTCAGTACTTTGAGGGGAGGCAAATGATGGCTGATTCTGAAGTCATAATTTAGACTTTAGTGTCCGTTCTGATTGGAAGACACTGATGAGGTATGAAGATGTCTCTTCATGTGTTAATCCACAAACCTGTCCATGTAGTGTTAGATCCCAGAAGAACTATGAACATTCATAACATAATCTGGCATATTTCTATTCCATAAATGCATTGGATCCAAATTCAGCCTTCGTCTACAATGCTGCAAACTAGAAAGCATCTGGCGAGGAAATGTCAGCTGTCTGTGCCGAGGAAGGTAATATTTTCTCTTGGCTGGTTTTTGAACATCTGTTTCTGATACTGTTTTGAGCAGTTCTGGATACCATTGTTACAAATGCACAGAAATGAAATGAATCGATCAACCACACGGCACGAAGTGTATTATAGTTGGATTTCTTTTTTTACAATGACGCGGTGATAAAAATACAGACACATGATTTACTGGACAATGGGCAGTAGATTAAAAAGGGAACTTTTCTTAACACACTTGTCATACTTTTGTTGATTGTGAGGAGATATGCCGTGAAAGCTTTGTTATCCGGCACTCCTGGGGAATAAGCTTTGCCGGTTAACTGAGTGCACGGGATAAGAAAGCTTATTGCTCTGACCCAGTCCCCATACTGGCAGATCTGGCTCCCAGCAGCTTGAGGCAGGCTGAGAGGGAGGGAGAAGCCTGCTGATGATGTCAACTGGCAGTGCCAGCTGTCAGATACTCCGCAACGGCTGTCTGGACAGGCAAAAATCAGGCGTGTGTGCCTCAAGATGCAGCAGTGTTGTGGCTGGGGGCAATGTCAGTTAATAAAGTTTTCTGGGTTAACAGTGTACCAGATCATAAAGCTTTCTCTGTATTGGATACCAGTATATCATTGCTTTGAGTTGTTCCCTGTGTATGGCTTACTCTTAGGCTACGTCTACACTGGCCCCTTTTCCGGAAGGGGCATGTAAATTTCACCAGTCGTAGTAGGGAAATGCGCGGGGGATTTAAATATCCCCCGCGGCATTTAAATAAAAATGTCCGCCGCTTTTTTCCGGCTTTTAAAAAAGCCGGAAAAGAGCGTCTACACTGGCCCCGATCCTCCGGAAAAAGCGCCCTTTTCCGGAGGCTCTTATTCCTACTTTGAAGTAGGAACTTTCCTTGAACTTTGAAGTAGGAATAAGAGCCTCCGGAAAAGGGCGCTTTTTCCGGAGGATCGGGGCCAGTGTAGACGCTCTTTTCCGGCTTTTTTAAAAGCCGGAAAAAAGCGGCGGACATTTTTATTTAAATGCCACGGGGGATATTTAAATCCCCCGCGCATTTCCCTACTACGACTGGTGAAATTTACATGCCCCTTCCGGAAAAGGGGCCAGTGTAGACGTAGCCTTAGTCTGTTCTTTTCAAAACCAGTGCTTAGGCCCCAAAGGTATTTAGGCACCTTACTCACATCCAAAATGCCTTCACCATATTTTAGAAGTAGGAAACCTTCAGAAAACCCTCTCTCCCATTAATGCCAATGGGCTTATTCCTGCAAGTAAGGAATACTTACACAAGTCAGCAAGGGTCTCCCTAAACTGCGTGGCAGCACAGCCTTACAGCTGCTTAATCAGCCCCAGCCAGTCAGGCAGCTCGATGTGCAGACCCTGAGGTCTCAGGCAGGGCTGATTAAACAACTGTGGGGCTGGGCTGTCATGCAACTTAGAGGTAACCTTCCAAGTCAGGGTTTACAGATTTGGGTGCTGTATTTTTCACTATTCTTATAGGGCCCCATTTAGAGTTGCAATGGGAAATTTGTCTGAATAAGGAATGCGGAATTGCCCTTCTTTTATTTCGGTTGGAGTTGTTTCGCATCATAAAGGCAAGAACCAGTGCAATGTTATTTCCCTTGCCCACTCTTTTTCCGCAAAGGCCAGTAGAGCTCCAAACATTTTCTGCATACAAACCATATATAAAGTACAACTTGGCCGTAAAAAATCAAAGGCTGGCAGGCATACAAACTCTTAGCAGGGGAATGAATATAACACTGGTTTAGATTTGTTCCAGCCCCCTTATAACTCCCAAGTGCAGTCTGATTCTTTAGTGTGTATTGATTTCCACCTAATTACTAACTAATGAGCTGGGGGATTGCAAGATTCCAATCCCTGAATCCAGAATCAAGGTTATCACGTTCAGTATCTGGTTGGGAACACTTGTCTGCACAAGGAAGATGTTCATACCCAGGGAAAAGCAGAACTCAAAATAGTTTTATTAACACAACTTGCAAAGTCACAAACACTCCAAATCACATAAGAAGATGGCAAACTACAGCCCTAAAGCAGTAGCTTGTACCACTCTTTGCATATTACTCATCCTCTTTTTTGAGAGCTGGTGGTAAGAGACAAAGGTTCTGTTCTGTCCTTGGCAACCAAACTTTTATAAGGTGGTCTGGCCTATAGCAGGGCCAATGGGGTGTTATGAATATTTGTACAAATGCCCCACTTCCCTTGTTCATAACTGAACTTCTCTGCCCTTATCCTACAGGTTATTGTATTCATGATTTTAGCTTATTACAATGCACAAGATTTCATTGCCAAGGCAAGCTCACAGTTAAGCATTTGCCAACGTTTTATCCGAATGAACACAAAGCAAGAATCAGTCCAGTGCTGGTTACCCAGGTATGGAGGGTGCTGGAACAATGTGTATTGTGAGGATGCTGGGAACCCCTGAACCAAACTGTAAGTCCTATGTATGATGGAAACCACTTCAAGCCAGAGGGTGCAGGAGCACCCACCTCCCCCCAGCTCTCTAGTTCCAGCACCTATGCCTGATATTAGGGATGTGAATGGTTAACCAATTAACTGGTAAGCCTCCCCTTTAATAGGTGAGGCTTACTGGTTACAGTTTACCAGTGTGGGCTGGGATAGCCATGGGCTGACCCAGCCTGGTGGGACCCCCACAGGTGGGGGGTGCTCCAGCCTGGCCAGAACAGTCCCTGTCCATAGTGGGCCCAGCCTTGCACGCTGTGGGCAGGGGCACTCCAGCCCAACTAGAGCAGCCGCCATCCATGGTGGGGGGAGCCATTCCAACCCAACCAGGCTGGAGCGGCCCCCTTAACCTCACCCATTTAATCAGTTAACTGGTTAAACATAAACTTTAACTGGTTAACTAATTAAATGGGATTTTACATCCCTACCTGGTATCACTTTGTGCAGACTCTTCCCAACTCCCCCAAACTCATGGTGAATGTCGGGCCATTTATGCCAAAGTTCATGGGCTTCAAGCCGCACACTAACTGTTTAAGCAAATGTCTTACACTCACAGGACACAGGCCAATAGGTTCCATGCAATACTGCTAAGTAAAAGACAATGCTAAAGTTAGCCCTCTGGGCTACTGCAGGGGTGGCCAACCCATTAAACTAAGAAAGCCGAATCAGCGGCGGAAAATATGCGAATGCTCTTTGCTGGACCCAGCCAATGTGCTCCCAATTTCAGTTGTAGTGGGGAACACTCAACGGCTCACAGGACCGGGGCCATGGCATGTTACACTTTCCAAATACCAAAGATCTTTACACCATATGATGGAAGAATCGCTAGCTGTAAATGCCAAATCTAATGTTTAAAATCAAAACCACTTGTGTAGCTGTAGTGAGCAGGGGCATTCGCTCACTGACCCGAGGGGGAAGAACCCCTCTCTGAGCCTGGGAGGGCCACTCCGGGTCCTGCCCCTTTAACTCCCCAGAAGCCACCGGGCAGCGCAGGTAAGAGAAAAGCCAGAAGCGAGGCCCTGATCTCCCAAGCCAGGAGGGCCCTGAGGACCTTGCAGAGGCTGAGGACTGGCCCAGACTGCCAGGCCCCTGCTCTGAAGAGGAGACCTTCTTTACCCCGCTAGAGGGTGCAGACTGCAATGACCCCAAGAGCGGGCAGCCCATGTGGGGCCAGGTAGATGCCGAGGGGGGAGTCAGGAAGTGGCTCAGGAGAAGCCGATGACTGTCAGGATGATCTTATTAAAACAAAAGGAAAAACTATGTCGCACTTTAAAGACTAACCAGATGGTTTAATAGGTGATGAGCTTTCATGGGCCAGACCCACTTCCTCAGATCATATTCTGGAAGAGAATTGGCATGGCCATATACACCAAAGGAATACAATGAAAAAAAGTGAACACATTTTATTCAACCGATCTTATAGAACTTTAGTCTGTGTCGGCATCTTGCAGGCCGGATCCCTGCTGACCCCAGGGCTGCCACTGCTAAGACCCTGGGCCAGGACGTGGTGGAACAGGGAGGGCCTGCATCCCCCCTGTCACCCCACGTACTGGGTATCAGTATCCCCCTCTTCTCACTTGCCTGTGGGATTGTGTTTGTTTTGCGAACCCACCCTGAACCAGGGCCTGGGCTTGCCAGCTGTTTAACTACTATTTGTTTGTCTTTGCTTGCCAGGCCCATCCTGTACTCCGGATCAGGGGTCTAAAGGGGACCACTGGGCATATTTATTCACGTGCCGGAGCACAGGTCTGGGGCTCAGACCTGAGCCAGCTGGCTTACTGTAGCCCGGGGTGGCCAACCCGCAGCTCGCGAGCCGCATGCGGCTCTTCCCCCTGAAAAGTGCAGCTCGTGAAGCCCGCCCTGCACCACCCCAAATGGCCCCTGTGCTCATCGGGGCAGGGGAACCGTCCGGCAATGATTCAAAATGGCATCCAAGACGGTAGCGGCCGACAGGAGCCTGATATGGCCAAAAAGCCTAAGCTCTTGTTTGTTTGTTTGTTTGTTTGTTTTTTCTCAACAATTCTGGGGGGGGCTTTCCTTTTCCTTTGTGCTGTGAGATGTTGACTGTTCCCCACTACAACTGAAGTTGGGAGCACATTGGCCAGGTCCAGCTTATGCTTACGTTTTAACAGGTCTCGTTGTATTGACTTCAGCAAGACTGCTCGCATGCTTAATGTAAGTGCGTGTGGAAATGCTTTGCTGTGTTGGGGTCCTGGCAGGATCAAAGTCTAAATAGCTAAGGTGTTGAAGATTTACAATCATAATCTTTGCATTTAACAGCTAACATTTCTCAGTGGATTTTCAGAAGGAGTTTAATTGCCGGTGGCACATCTGCTACAGGGTGAACTTCTCTAGTCTGGCACTCTGGGGACCTGACCAACGCTGAACCAGAGAATTTGCGGAACCACGAGAGTTCAATATTTTCTACCAGCGTTACCAACCCTTCCACTGCTTACTGGGCTCGTAGGAGACATTGAGGGGTAAATTAGAGCTAAATAACAGCACAGAACACTGAGAGCTAGGACTGGTGGCTGTAAACAACCTTTATGGGATTGTGGGAAACTAGATCACACCCACGATAAGCAGGCATCTGGCTAACTAACATCTGGCTGGACCACTGGTGGTGCTGGACCAGGAAGTGCCGGACTAGAGAGGTTCAATTTGCAATCATATTGATCAAAGAGGCTGGACTGACCCACCTGTTCCAGGCTTTTGGATATGTAATGCCATGTAATTAGACGTGCCGGGAGGGGGGGGGGTTTCCTCTCACTTGTGTGGCCCCTGACTGATTTTTCTGTAGATCAGTGGCCCCTGACCCAAATAATGGTGCCCTATGATAATTCGGGTGGCTAACCATAGATTTCCATAGGATAGCTACTTTTGCTTCTGGATACCTGAGTACAATTAAGATGAGATACTTTTGTACTTTTACTCAAGTCATTTTCCAGAAGCATACTTTGACTTTTACTTAATTACATTTTTTTCAAAGTAGCAGTACGTTTACTCAAGTAACTTTTGTGGGTGCTTTTTCCACCACTGCTCCTGTCCATTGGACAGTTGGGGTGGCTGCCATGGGGCCCCCAAAGCACAGGGCCTAGGGCGGTTGCCCCAAACTGTTCTCTGGACAGGGCAGCTCTGCCTGATCCTGCCGCTTGCTCCACACGGCTGCCTCAGCCCTGAGCCTGCACCCAGCATCCGAACTCCCTCTCACAGCCCTCTTCCCTCCCCCACCCAAACTCCCTCCCACAGCCTTAGGTGGGAGGGGAAAGGCTTTGGGGGGAGGGGAGGGGGAGAGGAAGTGGTTGAGGAGGAGTGGGAGGAGTATGGACTCTGGGCATTCTGGACACCACCAACATTTCTGCAAACCTGCTGCCTCTATCTGTGCATATATTCATGTAAGCAAAGAGAGGCAGCGCGGTCTAATGGCTACGTGCCTGGGACTCAGATGAGCTGGGTTGTGTTCCTGGCTGTGCTATTGGGCTGCTTGTATGATCATTTCCATTCTGGGTCTCAGTTTCCCCTCTGTGAAATGATACTGACCTCCTGGTATAAGGATGAGTTAATGAAAAACCACTCTATGAGAAACAGCTATTACTATGTTGAATGGGTGCATGTGTATATACATAGATATAGTTGTGTTTGTTTGCACATATATACTCATAGGTTTGTGTATTATTATGGCAGGGTATGACAGAGACTTGTATAATATAATATAATATAATATAATATAATATAATATAATATAATATAATATAATATAATATAATATACCCAGTCCCCAAGATACTGCATTTGGGCACCATGGGCTGGATTCTGCCCCTTGTTACTCCGCAGCAGGGACAATGGTTAGCTGTCAGTGGAGTGACTCCTGATTTACACCAGAGAGCCAGTTCTGGGCAGACCCTTTCAGGCAGAGGAACGGCTCCGTGCCTCCGAAACGTAAGTGACTCAGAATTTATTAAGACCAACTAACGGCAACCGGAGAGTTTTAATCCTGGGTAGGCACGAAAGCAAAAACAGCAGTGAGAATGCAACCACGAGGCAGCATCCGCAAAGGAGGGTGGGCTCTATTGGTTGGCACAGCTGTGGGCTCGCTGCCAGCCCTCCCCAGGAAGGCTGGTGGGCCCGTCCCAATCCCCCCTCTGCAGGGGACCTGGCTTTTTCTCCCCCCCCCCCTTACGCCTCTGCCATTTTGTCAGCTAGAGAGAGAAGTCACAGGCAAGGCAACTGTGCAGCCTGCAGGTCAGGGGCCGGTCAGCTCTGGGGAACAGAGTCCAAAGCTAGGCAGACACCAGCATCCAGGCTCAGCCTGCTTATCAGGGGAGGGGGGGGGGCAGCCACTTGGCTTTCGGCAGGGGGTCCGGGAGGAGCTGACAGCCATACAAAAGCTTGTCATCTATCTGGTGACTAATAGGCCTGTGCTGACAAGAACTGATGAAACCCCTCTCCCAGGCTGATAAGGCCAGGGCGGAAGGGTGGGCCAGGCAGAGTGAGATATTTTTTAGGGGGGGGTCAGGGCTAGGGGTGGTGGGTCCAGAAGATGGCCTGGGACGATCAGAAATGGGAGATCATGCTAGGATTTGGGGTGCAAGGGGGGGAGGAGGGGCGCCCCTCTATAGACCCAGGCAAATTTAATAAGGACAGCGGCCTCCTCCCAGAGCTTGGCTTAATGGGATGCTGGAGCGGACAGGGTCGCCGCTAGCAGCTCATTCCATGGGCCTGGGGAATCATCCATCTTGCTCTAATCCTATTTTAAAAAAATATAAAAGGAAAGAAAAGGCAGTGGAGGGGGTGGGGGGCGAGAGAAAAATGATGAATCTGCTGGGAGCTTTTGTTCTCCTGCGATTCCTGTAAGGGACAAAAAAAAAAAAAATTAAATAAAAGCCAGCCCCATTTTTTCCCCCCACTTCGGTGTTGCCATGGGATAGAAAGCGCCCGCTTCTCAATAGGGTGACGCCTTTGGGAAGGAAAAAAATCATTAACGTGATGAGTTGCATCTGTTCCCTAGTTTTGATGTCAGTCTTCGGCTGGCTGGCTTTCCCATCCCCCCATTACTAATTTATTCGAATACTCTGTTGTTAAAATCAGAGGGAAGGGCTTTGTCCTCCGACCTCTTCCATCTTGAGTCGACGAGCATTGGATTGGAAGCACTGTGCACTTTGCAGGATCTGGCCCCATGGCATATCCATCTGGCAGGCTCCCTAGTGGTTAGAGCCCGGGACTAGGATGTAGGATTTCTGAGTTTTAGCTCTGAGGGCATATGATTAGAGTCCTGTGTAGCCATGGCTAGGGTTGCCAGGTGTCTGGTTTTGAACCGGACAGTCCAGTATTTGAGCTTTCTGTTCAGGAAACAAATTGAGAAAATATAAATATCCGGCATTTTCTAAATAAGATGTAATGTAGATTGTGATGTAATGTCAAGTGTGTCCAGTATTTTTGTTGAAACCATCTGGCAACCCTAACCATGGCTCACTTTTTGCAGATGCAGATACAAATTTTTTATCTAGAACCCTGCAAATACACGGCTATCTGCTTTATATCTGTGGGTATCCGCCTCTGCAAACCATTTTTGCAGATGCAGCTGCAAATACCAATTTTGTACCCATGTAGGGCTCGGCATATGATCTGTTGATCGGTACAAGGGATTGAAAGTCAAGACGCCAGGGCCTGCTGCTGACTTGTTATGGGAATCCCAGCTGGGCATTTCATCTCTTTGTGCCTAATTTACCCCCTGTCACATGTGGATAATAATCCCAGGTCTCCTTCACAAGGAGGCTGGGAGAGTCCCTACTACACAGGGGATGAAATCCTAGGACAGTGGTTCTCAACTCGTTTCAGTCCATGGACCACGAGGCCAATCAAAAAATTTTCGTGGACCACCTCCAGCACATGTAGCTCCACACGACGGTGGCAGCTACACTGACGCTCAGAGCCTCAGATGGAAGTTACTGGCAACACAACACGGTTGCGTCACGTGCTTGTGAACACGGCGTAAAACAGCCTACCAGCGGCGCCTGCTCACGACGTGTGACTTTGGACAATGTTCCTGTGGACCACTGAAAAAGTCACTAAGGACCACCAGTGGTCCATGGACCACCAGTTGAGAACCACAGACCTAGGACAAAAGGAGCTGTAGATAGTCTTTTTTAGGCATGAAGTTACCTTCTCCGTACCGCCACATACCCGAGGAAGCAAAAGCGCTGCTGCTTGCACTATTGCCTTTGGTCCTGTCAGCTACAAATAATTAAGAAATCAAACCAATAAACTTTATGTTTCTTTTTGTACTCCGTTCCCCGGACCTTGCTTCCCTCGAGGAATTACCGACATGCGCCTCATTAGGATCCCATGGTATTTACTGCATCGAGAGGGGGAAGGGGGAGAAATCTTTGATGTCACCCACTGTAATAAAAACATGTTTGTACAGTAGACCTGACTCTCTCAAAGACTCTTAGGTATGAAAGAATGTGACTGATCTTTCCAATTGCCCCTTATAAAGAATTGTATGGATAATCAACTTTATTGGCGCTCTGCGCAGGAATATAGCAACCCTCCTGGCTCTGGGAGCCATAAAGCAAAGAGCTTCCCAGTACAAGACAGTGCTGACAGAGCCAGTGCAGAGGGCACTGTATTTTCTCACCCCTCTCTCTGCCATCTCTCATTTCTAGGCTATTTATAAATGAGGAGCATGACGCAGAATGGCCGTTGCAGCCCTGCGATCCTGTCTTTGATACCTCATACCCCTAAGGAGGGCCAGGGACTCGCTGTTAGAGTGATGTATTTGCAACTCTCTTTGTAACGGGCAGCTACACTCATTCGTATCTGCACAGAGGGAAAAGAGGGAGGTGCTGATATGAATTTTTGTGTATGAGCCAATTATTTCTTGGCCCCATGCTGCTCCTGCATGCTGAAATGTGTAGCTTGAGCTAGTGCGAGCTTTCAGGCCATCAGGCCAGATCCTAATCCATGGAGAGGCAATATAAATCAATCAATGACGCTCCCTCCGTTTACACCAGCCAAAGATCTGGTCCCCTGGCTTCAACGGAGCAGGAGCAGACTCTGTCTATCACTGGAGTTACTCCTGATTACAGTGGTGAAATCTGACTCTGGCTGATTGGCCATAACTCACTGCTGTCATTGCACTGCTGGTCCACTGCTTTTAATCACCTGCCTTAAATAAATGCGCTGGAGCAGCTTAGGTTTGGGCTTGGCCAGCTCCCCTTGACTTCCTTTGGAGCAGGAGCAGTAGTTTAGCCTGACGATTGAGTGAGCTTGCTTTAAAAAAAAAAGAAAAGAAAAAAAAGCAATTGAAAAGCACACTATCCTACACGCATGTCCTGGTGCTGCGTTGCAGTTAACTTGCTGCAGGAACTGGTCAGCCGTGTCAAACCACTTGACAAATGAAACAGCCGCGGACAAAACGCTTCATTTCCAAAGAGCACGGGGAAGTTGGTAACTTAAGATAGCTGTAATGATCTGGAGGGAGCCTGGTTTTCCTCTCTCGCTGATGGGTGTAATTCAGGAAATAAATCTAAATCACAGCTCCTCAGTTGGGGTAAATCATAGTTCAGTGCATCAGTTTCTCTCCTCTTCCCCCTTCCCCCCGCCCCATAAAGATCTGGGCCTAGAAGAACCCTTCCATTTTCAGAAAGAAGCCACTGATTTGTTAGACAGGTTGCAGCAGAGCATAAACTGGAGTAGCTCTTTGGAAGTCAGAGGAGCTGTGTTAATTTACATCAGCTGAAGGATCTTGCTCAAAAAAATCCAACCAAGTGAGGTATAACCCAGCTGATGACAATGGAATGATTTGTTCCATTGAATGAAAATATCCATCTTGCTTTGCTGGTTTTGGAAGGAAGTTTTCTTTGGGGCAAAAGAAAGCGACATAAATGGCACCTGAAAACTAAAAAAGCAAAAGCATAACTTTCACAAAAGCTGTTTTGCACATCCTGGGCATAACTGGGTGGCGCTAAGATTTGTAAGTATCAGTTTACTAGATTCTATGTAAAGATTTGGAGTCATTATTAGAAACGCTATCAACAGGTCTGTGGTTCTTCTTTGAATTTAGGAACAAAAGGCTGTTTCATTATCATTAAACGTGAGTTTGAGTCACTGTATGACTGGGTGTCTGAATTTTTATTTTTAGGTGCTTATAGATTACCAGTTTTGCCTGTTTAGTTTTCCCTTTGATATTTACATACCCTCTGCTTCTTGTTTCCCGCTTCCTTCCATTTTTTTCATTCCTCCCTCTCCCTTCTCCCCTATTTATTTTGGGTCTGGACATCCTAAACTCAAAACTCCGGTCATCTGAAGAAGTGGGCTGTGCCCACAAAAGCTCATGATACCATCTATGTGTTTTAACAAAAGACAGGACTATGCAGCACTTTAAAGACTAACAAGATGGTTTATTACAAACCATCTTGTTAGTCTTTAAAGTGCTGCATAGTCTGGTGTTGCAGAAACAAAAGACAGGACTAACACGGCTACGTCTTTATTACTAATCTACGTGTTTTTGTTAGTCTCTAAAGTGCTACCAGACTATTTGTTGTTTTTTTACGTTTATCCTGTACAGACCACTCAGCTCCCCCCTGAAGCTTCTGGATTTTTATTGGGAGCCAAGACTTTCTAAAGTTCCTTAAATGTTAATTTTGCCATCCATGCCTTTGATCTTCCAGGTCGGTCATTTCTTATAGCTGAGGTTAAAAAAGATCGCTTGAATGATCCTGGGACTTTTTTTTTTTTTGGATGTGAGAAGTGTTTGATGGGAAGAAGTGCTTTGAACAGGCCTAACTTTGCAGTAATCCTTGGCTGATGTTTGCCGGAGATACTCATTGTTTCATTTTCCACATTCTATTGTGCTGTGCTGAGCTGATGGATAAGATTCACTGCATGGTGAGGCTACTCAGGTTACCTGGGCCACTTGAAATGCCCTCCATTCTTGAGGACAAGTATTTCATTCATTCGGAAAGAATCTTATTACTGGGCGGAGACAGGGCCAGAAGAAGTCTATGGGCCACTTTAGCTTCTCTCTTGCTCTCTGTTTTTTTTTTGTTGGTTTGTTTTTTGTTTTTTTAGTTGCACTCCATAGGTCAGAATTTCCTCTGGAGTCAGGTAGGGCTGCCAATTTTAGCTGTCCGTATTCCTGGGGAGTTCATTTTATGACATAATCTTGAGTTCCTGGAGGCTCCAGGACAATCCCAGACAGATGGTGACCCTATTTGGAGTGCTCTGCTCTTAATTCTCTCTAGGGTGCATCTACCCTGCACCGTAGCTTGAAATAAGACACACAATTTGTGCTATGCACATTGCATATTTTATTTCGATCGTATTTCGAAATAGCGTATTTTGTACTTTGGTGCTGTCCATATATAACCCGCTATTATGAAACATCCCTTACTCCTCATGGAATGAGGTGTACAGGGACGTTGGAATAGCGAGCCTGTTATATTTTGAAATAACGGGCTTGCTGTGAAGATGCGGGATAGCTATTTCGGAGTATCCTGAAATTGCGATGCAGTGTAGAGGTAGCCTCGAGGGCCAAGCAGGCAGGGTGTGCAGAGGTGGGTGGTAGAAGTGGTAAGGTGGCTCTGTATGATCTTTCCTAAAACCAGAGGAAGCTCCTTTCTGTGAGATCCATGGAGTTGATGCTGCACTAGCCAGAGAGGGTCATAGAGAGAGTTGGAATGGGGGTACCCATCCATGTTTCCTCTAAACGGTTCCATTCAAGTGCGGAATAAATTTTGTTATGTGCACCAAGGCATGTGCAGATGTGCACCACCAGTAGAAACACATGCTGCAGGCTATGGGCACTCTGCTAATCAGCTGGGCAACATGTGAATCTCTCTTGGGTGGCTGCCCAAGCATTCAGCTTAGAAGGAGCACTGGTCCCCATTGTCCACTTCTTTTCCTCCATGCCTGATGGATTTCTAATAAAAGAAACTAGTCTGGAGTCAGTATCCCCTGCGCAGCAATGGTGGGCGAGTGCTGAGTAGCTGAAGCAAAGGTATCCAACAGCCTCTGCAAAGGAGGGGGCTTGGCAGAGCTGGTGCTACCTTTTCAAGATCATCTGAGATTCCTTAAAATGTTTCCTGGGCTGTCGGCCTCGCTGTCATGGTGTGCCATCAAATTCCCACTGAAGTCAATAAAAATTTTCTCATTGACTTCTGTAGAAGTTGGATCAGCTTGTGGTTTTTACAAGACGTAGGCCTAGGCTCCTTCATTGGGTAAACCTAAGATTTCCTTCTTCCAAGCCCTCAATCCCAAGCACACTCACCCTCCCTCCCTCCCACAGATGTTATGTTTGTTGCTGTGGAATTTGTTTTTTTCACACCTGTTAAAGCGGCCAAGAAGCATAATCCCAAAAGAAAGCACTTTTCAGGTTCAATGAATGGCATCTCTACTCTGCGCGATTGTGTTGGTCTGGGTACAACGATACGTTTGCAGAGATCAATGCGAGTGTAACCTGATGACACAAGTTGCATGCCTTAAAATGTCAGGCAAAGTTCACACAACCCATGTGAAATGAGTTAAAATTTAACACAAGTCCGCAAAGTGTGCTGTAATTGCATCCATGATGTGGAGGGGAAAGCATGCACCAACATGTCCAAAATTCTCCTAAAGCACATATTCCTCTTGAAAAAGATCTATTTAAAAGAGGTGGCTGCCATGATATGTATAGAGAGGTGTGTTCTTTTCTTTCTCAAGCCAAAAGCCCCGTTCTGTAAACTTCTGAGTCATTTGGCAACATTTGTGATGTGTCAAAAATGGTTTAAAAATCACGAAGTGTTCAGCTGAAACAGAAGCAGGGAGAACACAGCTCAGGCCACACGAGCTGAATGCTAACTGGTTTCAGCGCTGAGCGCAACAGTCAATTAAACCGTACCCACACATTTTGCCTAAAATGGCTTTCTAGCATCTTGATACGGCAGTGGGTTTGTGGTACTTTTCCTTTTACTAGCTGCCAATTTTCTTTTTTCTCCTGGTGGGGTAGACTGCAAACTCCGCAGGGCTTTGGAAATGGAAAGTCATTTTGTTTTTCTTTAGTGTGTTTCTTGTGCACGCTCCCCTCCTTCCTCCTGTAAAACAAAGCCTTTAACATTTTGTAGTAGAATTGTGCTGGTGTAGGAGCTGGGCTGCTCTGGAAAGAGATGGGCTCCGTTCCTGGTTCTGGATGGTAAGGGTCAAGGTACTTATCCTTTGTGTGCCTCAGTTCTCCATCTGTAAAATGGGCATAATAGTATTCCCCTGACTCAGTATAGTTTTGCATGTACTTGGGACAGTGTCAGATACTACTCTGCTGGGGACCATACAAACATCTAGCTGGGAATGGGGGCGGGGGGTGTGTCTATGGATATGCAAGATGTTTACCTACAGCTATGTCTACACTGCAGAGTTTTTACGCAAAAACTCATGGAGGGTCCACACTAGAAGCATGTTTTTGTGCAAGAAAAAGTACAATAGATCGTCAGAAGACAGGGCTTTTTCTGCTAGAATTATTCCTTTTCCTATGAGGAATAAGCCTTTTTGTACAAGAGCTTTTGTGCAAAAAGGCATGTGGACGGACAACAGGGGTTTCTATGGGGAAAAAGCACAGGTGCTCTGATGGCCATTCTGTGAATGGCCATCAGAGCTTTCTTGCGCATGCAGTGTGCATGCTCTCTTGTGCAAAAGCACATGGCAGTGTGGACGCACCCTTGCACAAAAACCCTGCAGTGTAGATGTAGCCTACCACAGTAATGGGTAAAGAATCTATGCTAGCGTTGCCACCTTTCTGGTGGCTGGTAACTGCACCTCTAAGGCCTGCAACTTGTATTGACTCTTTTCCCCCCCAGACTCCAACCCTTGTTCACCTCCTCCCTTGAGGCTCTGCCCTTTTTTGTTCTGCCCTCTGCTTCACCACTTCCCCCCAAGATTAAAAAAACCAAACAGCAGAGCTTGTCATGTGGCACCTGGACCCACAAGCCAAAACCCAGGCGGTTGGGGTGAAAACTGGACATGTGGCAAATCTAATCTGTGCTGAGACAGGCTGATGGGGCATATGTCCAGAACCATGGGGCACATGCTACTTCTCATGAAGGTCATGGAAACTGTAAAAGGAACAGAGTTGCCAGGTCATCTAGTCTATGCCTCGTGGCCAGGGCAGGAGAGTCATGTACCTTCTAGAGCAGATACGGACGGCTTCTGCCCAGCAAGATAAAACGAACCAGCAGGGGATAGTCTCGCATTTTCCACGCCAACTCCCCTGGCCAGGAAGCAATGTGATAACAGCAGAAATGCAGCAGGAAAAAGGAATGTGAAAGCAAGCAGACATCATGACCTGCCAGCAAAACCTTTTTCTCCTCTTGCTTGTAGGGATGGACTGGAATAGACGGAAGAGCAAAATCGAACCCCCTGCAGCCATGTGGTCGCAGCAGAACAAAGTTGCAATGCGGTAATTAAAGCACACCCAGGCTGGATTCTCTGGAGCCACACTACTTTATGGGAGGCAAGGACAAAATGCCATCACTGCATTTTGCAGCACCAGCTAATGGTTTGCATTACCTTAGATTCCTGGTAGTGGAATATTGCAAAGCATGATGGGTGGCCATGTTTTCTCTCCATGTTTGTTCACTCTTCTTCCGACTTCCCTTGCTCCTCGTGGTTACAGAAGTCAGAGTAAGAAGATCTCCAGCTCGACATTATTTTGAAATAAAGGCTTGTAGTGTAGACATGCCCTATGTTAATGTGATATAACACGGCTATGGAGATGTACCCTCAGGCTACGTCTAGACTGGCCCCTTCTCCGGAAGAGGCATGCAAAGCAGGCAAGTCAGAATAGGGAAATCCGCGGGGGATTTAAATATCCCCCGCGGGATTTAAATAAACATGGCCACCGCTTTTTTTCCGGCTTGGGGAAAAGCCGGAAAAGAGCGTCTAGACTGGCGCGATCCTCCGGAATAAAGCCCTTTTCTTGCAAGTAGGAATAAGAGATCCTCCGGAAAAGGGCTTTATTCCGGAGGATCGCGCCAGTCTAGACGCTCTTTTCCGGCTTTTCCCCAAGCCGGAAAAAAAGCGGCGGCCATGTTTATTTAAATCCCGCGGGGGATATTTAAATATCCCCCGCGGATTTCCCTATTCTGACTTGCCTGCTTTGCATGCCTCTTCCGGAGAAGGGGCCAGTCTAGACGTAGCCTCAGTGTTTCCAGTCCTAGCCTGAAGTGTCCACATTGCATTGTAAACCTGGTTTGAAAGTGGCTGGACCCAAGGCTCACAGCCATAATGTGCAATGCAGACTTTGTCTCGGGTCTGTATCTTGAACTGTATCCTTCTGCAAAGGGACAGGGCGTAGTGAGCAGTGTTCCCTGTGAACTCAGCATTTGGGCAGCCACCCAAGAGAGATTCAGGTGCTGCCCAGATGATTAGCAGAGCACCCACTGCCTCCCCATAGCCAGTAGCATGTGTTTTTTATTGGTGGTGCACATCTGCACATGCCTTGGTGCATATAATAAAATTTATTCCACACACAAATGGAAACAAAATTAGAGGCAACATTGTCCCAAACCACAGAGCAGTTAGGTTCTGTCCTGCTCCCCAGCAGGATCCGAGGGCTCAGGTGCTTGCTGACTGATTCAGGTGTGGACAGAAGGGGAGCTGTTTCTCAAACTTAGTGTGCAGTGTAGTCATTCCCCTTCTCCCTCTCTGCTTCTCATCTGCAAGCAGGATTTTGTGGGCAGGGCCTGCTTGTTATCACCAGCCCATACAGCACGAAGCATGTTGTTGGCAGTTAAAAAAAATAGCGATAGTAATACTTAGATTTGTACTGAAGTGGCCAAGAACAGCATGGGGTGTTCTCTGATCAGCTAAAGAATCAGGTTCCAGTAGTAAAAATCATGATACAGCCCTTAGTCCAGTGATGGTTCTAAGTGTGGCCCACGAGACATTTTGTTTCCTGTTGCCCATGTGCAGAGTTACCAGAGTCTGCTGGTTTCTGTCCATGCCGTTTTTTTCCCTGCCGGTGTTACTCAAGTGACTCACACATGAAGTGAGATGCAGGCTGATTACTCACAACACTGACCATCAGAGCTGGGTGCTCCCTTTGCATCCCATCCAAGCGTGCCTACGGTTCACAATCAGCACACGCTGCAAATTCTAGGCACGCAGGTGTAACGTTGACAGGTGGAATCGAACCTGGGACCTTGAAAGGTTAGCACGTGAGCCAAAAGCTGTTAGCTGCAGCTCCTAGGCAGACGCATTATTCTCTCTGTAAGTGAGCTCAGTGCCACTACCTGGGACAGTGCACCCCACCTGCCAGGTCTGTGGGTTACACAAGCACCGGTAGCGAAACTACCCTATCCCCGGAGGCCGTCTTGGTTTCAACAATCTTGCAGCCCACTGAGATGAAGGAGGGCCACTCAAGCAGCCCGCTCCCTCGCCTAGTTTGCCCGTCGCTGACTCGCTGGAGAGTTCTTTAGGGCAAGGACTTGACTTTAGAGATGGAGCCACATTGCGAAGTTACAGGGGTGGTTGCAGCTTGGTTTTGGTCTGGTGTCTCTTCTCTGTTCATTGCATGTTGAGCATCTGTGGTGCTCTGTAATCCTACCGATCAGTGCTGTGTTTGATCTTCCGTAGGGTGACCATCCATCCCATTTTGGCCAGGACAGTTCTCCTTACAAGTCCCCCCACTGCCAAACTGGCCATTTGTCCCGTTTGCTCTTGCCAATCGATTACCCGAGGGGAAATAGTGAGGGAGGCATCAGACACCAACGGACGTTGAGCTCATGGTTGATGATGAAGTTCAGACTGGACTAATGACTAGGTTTGCCCAAAACGGTGTGTGGGGGAGGGGAGGGGTGACTCCTAGCAGGGTGCGGGAGAACATGTGTGTGGTGGGGAGCAGCCAGGCCAGCCCCGTGCAGGGTCCTGTTTTCCCTTTGGAAAATTCTGGCCACCCCAATTGTGTGGCGCATCCCTTGTAGGCGGCCACTCGGCAAGGCTGCCAGCTGACTGCAGAGATCTGTGCTTAGCGAGCCCCGGAAGGTTTGCTCGGCTCATAAGGGCTTCTTCATAAGCAAGCTACAAACAAATGTAGCACTTATGGCTCAGAAGAGTAAACACTTCCGTACTCTCTCCTTTGCCCGAGTGCTTTGTTTATTATTCAGAGCGGCTAAGCGGGGAGCGGTGTCCCATGGAGATGGAGTACCTCCTTCAGCTGAGCCAGCTTCATTAGATCCCAGTTGCCCAGCGCCTTCGCTCTGAGAGAGGGGCCAATGAGCAACAGCTGAACCAAGAGTGATTGCTTCCAGATGCCAAGTCCTCCCGCCGTGCTCCCGGCACTGTCTATGGTGACCCCCACCCCTGCTCAGTGCACCATCTAGGCCTTTCTCTCAAGGCAGGCTGTAAGTGGACCGGTCAAGCTGGGACACCTCATGCCGCAGTTGGAGGCTGCCAGTGGAGCAGCCCCAGAGCGCAGAGGGGCCGAAATGTAAAATGTACATCCTGGGATTCAGGACAGAGAATTCAAAAGCGGAGCATCAGGAGCCGTGGTTTCAGACACACTGAATTCACCTTCGCAACCGTCTGGGCCTACAGAACAGCCGCAGGCTTAGTTTGCACCTGTCAATCCTGTCTTCCCATATCTGGAATTTCTTTCCCGTTGTCTTCCGAGCTGCACTGGCAGGGGGCCAGACTTGGAGGCATCCAGCTATAGGCTGCTACTTGGGTTAAAGACCCCTCCTGAAAGTGAACAG
This sequence comes from Pelodiscus sinensis, assembly GCF_049634645.1. Classification (NCBI taxonomy): domain Eukaryota; kingdom Metazoa; phylum Chordata; order Testudines; family Trionychidae; genus Pelodiscus; species Pelodiscus sinensis. Next base: position 18,198,540 of record NC_134732.1, on the reverse strand, counting down.
AGCACGGCTAACGTGTGTGAACGGTGGAAGCAGCGAGCACATGAGAATGCTGCAAGTGATCCAGGTTAAAGAGGCACAAAGTCACATGGTTAGAGGCAGGCCCTGGCTTAACGTGCTTATTGTCAAGACAAACAAAGGGGAGAAAGGGATGGAGCAGCCAAGAGGCAGTGTCAGAAGTACGGCATGGAGAGGCTGTGTGATTTATCCAAGGTTACGCTGAGAGTCCATGGTTGAGGCAGACCCTGAATGCAAATCTCCTGAGTCCCAGCTGAGTGCCAGAACATCTCCTTCCCCCAGTGTTCGACCCCAAGGGGAAAGGCTCCATTTCAGATAACCCTGTATGCTGGTAACCACTGGCAAATGATCACCACCCATAAAAGCCAGATACCTAGTTTAGAAGGAGAAGGTGGATTATGGTCCAGTGGTTAGAGTGGGACTTGGGAGACCTGTTTTTTTAATAACACCAACAAACCCTAGTTGTCTGTGGGTAGAATTGAACTTGGATCCTCTGGAGCTCAGTATATGAGCAAGCCTTTGCCGCATGAACTAAAAGCCAGTTGGCTCTTAGCTAGGCTGTAGAAGAGACTCATTATTGTCTCTAAGTGGGCTCTATGCCACTAGATGGAACAATACACCACATCCAGACACTGTCTGGGTTACATTTACATCCCTGCTCCTCCACAGACTTCCTGTGTGTGTCCTAAGGCAAGTCCCTTAGCTGCTTTGCCTTAGGTCCCCACTTTCCAATGGGGGAAAATACTTCCCTACCTCACAGGGGTATTGTGAGGACAAATATGTTAGGATATGTCTACACTAGCCCTTTAGTTCGAACTAGGGAGGCTAATGTAGGCATTCAAGGTTGCAAATGAAGCCCAGGATTTAAATATCCCAGGCTTTATTTGCATCTTCCCATCCCAGTTGCCATTTTGAAATTCCACTAGTCCAAAGTAACTGCCCATGGCTACACGCGGCAGTGAAACGGCAATTCGAACTAAGTCCTCAGTCTTTGTTAGTCTTTAAAGTGCTGCATAGTCCTGTCTTTTGTTTCAGCAAGACCAGACTAACATGGCTACATGTCTATTACTATTTTAGATAGCTAGTAATACCAATTAAACCTAAAACAACCCCTTGATAGAAAGTTATACACTCCTAAAGCTGAAAAGTCCTATAATAAGCACCTGTTGAGGAATAAGAAAAACACTCAGCACTAAAAAATCATCATGACTCTAGACACAATAACAGACCAGGCACAAGAAGAATGACACACAGACAAAGAGCAAAACTTATATCACAGAAGACTACAAGGACATCAGATAGTGCAGAGCCTGTCCAAGAATGGTAACACTAGAGAAGACTTAATCTTTCCCTCAGAGCCGCAACAGCCATACAAATAAAAGCTGTGTCCCTACAACATACTAACTCTTGTTTTGAATGAGTCGAGAACATTGGTATCATTGGGAGAAGGATGCCAAGGTTTCACTTACATCATCTCCCGTCCCTGCTGAGTGGGAGAGACGTGTCAATGCTGTGCCCATAGCTACCTGCCAATTGCAACAAAAGGCAGCCAGCTTGGTGTCTCAGTCCAGGCTTCTCAATCTGCCAAGGCCCCGATATGAAGAAGAGACAGGATGAAGGGCACAAAACCTACTACTAATGCAGGAAGCTCTCGATGCCGTGAGATTCCTTCCTTTAGTATAAATAGCTCTTTCTGTAGCTCCCCGTCATGAGTTTGCATTTCTGCTGTTAAACATCTTCAGCAAAAAAGAGGGAACAAGAAATGCGGAGCATGTAATAACTTCGGGGTTAAAATGATGGACAGCTCTCGAGGGACAGGTGGGAGGTCTACATGAGTCTGGATGCCATTTGCAACCCACTTGAGGACAGGCTAGCTTTGTGGCAACGTTCATAAATGTTCCATTTGCGTGATTGCACAACTTTGTCAGTTGAACCTGGGCCAGTTTTGCAGAGAAACGGAGGCAGCTGACCTTAAAGAGGTAGCTCTGAAACACCACGGGCAAACGTCCCATGTTTGAATTATTGGTTCAGATTTGCTTTTCACAGTGGGACCTGGCTCCACCTTTCCCAACAGGATTTTGAGATTGAAACTGGTCATTTTGTCAGATCGGGCAGAAAAGCAAAGATCGAGGGACCCCAAAATAACCCCTCCCCCAACAAAAAGCTGAAACAAAGATTTTTTGGGGGGAGGGGGTGCAGAATTCCACAGAAAACTTTCTCAGCTCTCACTGGTAGCTGCAGCTGTATGTGACGCTAGCAACTCTTCCTCAAGACTTTCCCTGCATTGACCTGCAGATGCACCTCCGACAACAAATAGCACCTGCTGTTCTAGGAGCTCTACCAAACTCGGACTGTCAAAGTGGGTTGTGGCCTTGGTTGGTGATGTGCTGCAAGGCCAGGGTGGGCAATATGCAACCCACAAGCCAGATGCCGTGTGCCGGGGTTAGCGTCTGGCAGCCCCACGGGGGCTAATACTAGTGAACCATGCCCAGTCCGCGGGCAGCTTACTGCTTACTGCAGTCCAAGGACTTGTTTTCTAAAGAGCTTATTTGTGACACAGTAAGTAATTGTTTAATGAACACAGCTCCATTTCCCTCATTTGTAAATTACTCATGACGTCATCTTGATCTTTGATCCATTACTTGCAATATTTCACCTAATAACGTATGCAAATATATTTCAGTCTCTGTACAGTTCTGAAGCTGTTCCATTCACCTGTTTTCTTTTTGTGGTGTGTGATTGCTCACATTATGTTTTTTTCTGCTCCCTGATTGGGAGACTGATCCAAAGCTGACTGAAATCAATAGGTGATGGGGGGGGGGGGAGGAGTATTTTTCCAGATTACTTCAGTGAACTTTGGATCAGGTCCAGCCTGACTGACCAGGTGGCTAACACATGACAAATAGTACACAAGCAGCAGGGAATACTTTTCTTTGCACACTTGCATGTGACTATGGATATTCACAGGAAGGATAATAATTCGTCACACAGTCTCACAACCCACTCATCTGCATCATCACTAGCAGTTGCATACACTAGTCTAGATTCCTCAATCAGGGCCTCGTTGTATAGGTTGCACCTCTCTAGTCCGGTACCCTTGGGATCTGACCGGTGCCGAACCAGAGAATTTGCCAGGCTATGGAAGGTAATATTGTTTAGCAGTATCACCAACACTTCCACTGCTTACTGGGCTCTTAGGAGACATTGAGGGGTAAATTAGAGCTAAATAACAGCACAGAACACTGAGAGCCAGGACTGGTGGCTGTAAACAAATTTTATGGGACGGCAGGAAATTCGGGCACACCCACGATAAGTGGGCATCTAGCTAATTAAAATCACAGCATAGATGTTGCTGGACCAGAGAATGCTGGACTAAAGAGGCTCACCCTCTACTAGGCATTGCATTCACATAAAATGAAAAGATGGTGCCTTCCCAAATCATCGCAGACCAAGAGGCAACCAGTGGAAACAACAAACAGAGGAGAGAAGTATAACATGACGAGGAGACACTGATGGTTTTTAATAATAAGGGATACAAACATGGCCAAAGCTGACACTCGCTTCTTTGCCTATGCACAGATGCTCTCAAACAGCATTTTTGTTCTCCCTGCTCAGAAGATGGGTTTCATCACGTAATCCAGCCCTTTCCCTGAACACTTCTGGCAGGGGCAAACCAAACAAAACCCAAGCCCAGCCAGCCTAGCCCACATAACAAATGACACTGGGACTGTGATTAGGTGTTGGAAGAGGATCCTTTCCCGCAAGACGAAACAAGACTAGATCAGTAAATAAGTAACCTTACAGTTGTGAATGATGGATGGCAATTACTTCATCTACCCTCAATTGAACTACTGTACAAGGGAAATGTATGCTGACTACGTGTAGGAATTGCTCTTTTCCATATTCTGCTTATGTTCATGCTTCTATGAAAACACTGGAACAGTAGAAGGGTGTTCCCTTTTACTTGACTTTTGTGTAGGGTTATTGCACAGAGCTTTGTTGTGGGTTAATATTATATTAGGCTGTTGAGAAGTCTGCCTTCTGTCATGAAAGCTATTTAAAGTAGCCTTTCCTGGGTCTAATATCACATCTGCACAGTATAGCTAATGTCCGGAGTAGCAATGCATGTCAAAATTATGTCCAGTGTTGTCTTCGGCAAGAAACCTTCTTGGGCTGTTATGGGAGGCCAAATATTACTTCCCCCCTTTCATGGACTTATGAACAGAAAAATCTTAAGGGATTTGCCCAAGATTGCATACTTTGGGTATGTCTAGACTACATGCCTCTGCCGACAGAGGCATGTAAATTAGACATACTGACATAGTCAAGAAAGCAGGGATTTAAATATCCCCAGCTTTGTTAGAATAAAAATGGCTGCTGCGTTGTGCTGGCTCAGCTGTTTGGCGGCACAAAGCGGCAGCCAAGACGGGGATCGGTTGGCAATGAAAGCCTTTGTCGACTGATCCTGTAAACCTCGTTTCATGAGGCATAAGGGATCGGTCAACAAAGGCTTTCCTTGCCGTCCGATCCCTGTCTTAACTGGCACTTTGTGCCACCAAACAGCTGAGCCGGCACAACGTGGTGGCCATTTTTATGCTAATGAAGCAGAGAATACTTAAATCCCTGCTTCATTGACCATGTCAGTATGTCTAATTTACATGCTTCTATCGGCAGAGGCATGTAGTCTAGACATACCCTTGGACAATAACTAAGCTGGGAGCAGAGCTTTGTAACAAGTGTATCAGTCTAAGACCCTGCATAGAAAGTTGGAGGTCTTCGGCACTCAGACCTTAGGTTCTAGGATCTGTGGCAAAGCTCTGGTTTTGCCTCAGGGGTCTTGAGCTTCTAGGAGGTTAGGGTATGTCTACACTACCCCTCTAGTTCGAACTAGCGGGGGTAATGTAGTCATCCGCAGTTGCAAATGAAGCCTGGGATTTGAATTTCCCGGGCTTCATTTGCATGAAGCCGGCCAGCGCCATTTTTAAATGCCGGCTAGTTCGAATCCCGTGCCGCGCGGCTACACGCGGCATGGAGTAGCTAGTTCGGATTAGGCTTCTAATCCAAACTAGCTGTACTCCTCGTGGAAGCCTAATCCGAACTAGCTACTCCGTGCCGCGTGTAGCCGCGCGGCACGGGGTTTGAACTAACCGGCATTTAAAAATGGCGCCGGCCGGCTTCATGCAAATGAAGCCCGGGAAATTCAAATCCCGGGCTTCATTTGCAACTGCGGATGACTACATTATCCCCGCTAGTTCGAACTAGCGGGGTAGTGTAGACATACCCTTAGGGATTGCCTCAGAGACTCACTGTGACCCTCGACATAGCCTCTCTCCCTTTCTGGAGGCCAGAGTTACAGCCAACTGAGCCATCTTCATCATAGGCCAGTCAATGGGGTTGGCTTGAGAACCCTCCTTAGACTCAATCTTCCCTCTTCAGGGACTGTCTCTGTGGTGGTGTGGGGAAGGTTTGGGGGAACCGGGACCCACCCTCTACTCCAGGTTATAGCGCATGGACCCTCCTAATGGCAGCAGCAACTGGTAGTTTTTCCTCCACTACCAGACCTACCTTGGGCCACTTCCCCAAACGGTCTCTCCCAGCACCTTGCTCCTGGTACCTGACTACTGTCCTCCTCCCAGCTTTTCCACAGCACTCCACCTTGCCCCCAGCCCCTGGCACACTACCCTTTCTGACGGGGAGCCTTTTAAACTAGTGCCAGCAGGTTCTTGATAGGCTGCAGGTGTTCTGATTAGCTTGTCTCTCCCTTCATTGCTTCTAGCAAGTTCTTCATTGACCCCAGGTGTTTTATGGTGTCTGTCTGACTTAATTGGTTCTAGTACATTCTTGATTGCTCTGGAGCACCCCTTCATTGGTCACTCAGGCTACGTCTACACGACAAGTTTCTGCAAGACTGATAAACCTCCTTTTTGGGGCATAAGGATCTTGCGCAAAAAGGAGTTTTTGCACAAAAAGAAAATGTCCATTCTGCTTGTTTTTGCGCAAAAACCACAGTGCAAAAACAGATCAGCAGTAAATATGCAAATGAGATCACGACTCATGCAAATGAGTCCCTCATTAGCATATTTTTGCAGAGAAAACTGAGAAAACTCGTAGTGTAGATGTAGCTTCAGGGAACAGAAAACAATTCATCCAATGGCCAGTATACTTACCTTCTACCCAACTCCTGCAGCCAACTGCTGTCACGGACCCTAAATAAAGATGCAGAGCTATTTCCTGGCTCCAGCTGGCAGCCTGATCAAACAGGTCCGATTTGCAACCCAAGATATGGAAGGAGTTAAGCCCATCCCTAAGGCAGAAGGAACCAGCGCAGAAATACAGAGATCCTGCAGGAAGCAATCCCAGGCGTGTTTGCAGGTGTGTGCTGTGTTATGGGCACTGAGTCTATCCAGTAAACGCAGCCACAGTCCCTATATCAGGCGTAGTTCCCAGCATTATTATTGCTGTTTCCAGTATGCATGAGGATACGCTCGCTTTGGAATGAGAGTGCCCTATTTCAAAGTAACTCAATTCAACGGTTTATTGAACTTTCTGTTACCACGTAGACAAGCCTCCAGTCGCGCTGACCGTGGTCACTTGAAATGGCCTTGCTCCACTCTTCAATTGCATTAGCCATTCTCAGAGTCGGTCAGCCGAGCTGTGGCCTCATCGGATGACAAAAGAGGAACAAGATTATTTCATCACCAGCTGGACTCATCACAAACAGCCTCCTGACCTTCCCTGACACGACTCAGGCTTGTCAGTCACTTCTTGGGGGCCTAGCCCCTCTCAACTTCCACCTGTGGAACAAAAATGCCTTCAAAGTCTGCAGGACAGCGGCAGCGGTAACACCTTTTCCCTTCCCCCTCTTAGAGAGATATTGCACTCATTTATCTCAGGGGCTGCAAAGTGCTTACAGGCTGACAATACATTATGATGATGTAGGTCTTCATTTCATGCTGTCAGGGACTGTAACAACTGTATCTATTACCCAGGAGGCCTAACGGGAGTTTTCAGGGAACTCGTTTACCTGGGCCTAGGCTAACTTGACCTTTCTTTAGCTGAATCCTCCCCCCTCTCCCCTCCTGTGATCTGCTGTAATATGGAAGGAGGAAAGCCTGCTGATGCTTTTATCTGAGCTGGGTTGAGCAGAAGGGAGCAGGGGCATGACAAATCAATGGCTGTGTGCTCAGTAAACACAAGTGGTAATTCTGCCGAGCGCAGGCTCATCAATTCCTGAACTCCGCCGTGTCTTTCCGGGTGTTGCGCCTCGGAGCCCGTTCGCCTGAGCGAAAGCTCAGGTGTGGGGCTGTCACTGAGATAAAAGAGGCCTAATTAAGACTCAATGAGTTAAGTGATTTGTTCTCTTAGTGCAATATATTACTGCCGCCAATTGATCCCAGAAATACGCGTGAGTCAGAGATACTGACAAGGCCAGATTACCCCACCAAGCAATCTAGCTCACCAAGGCACCACGCTCCATCCTGGGCAAAGGCAGTGCAAGAGGGGAACATGCATCCCATCCAGGATGTTGTTAAGCCAGAGATATTTACTCTGTGTGGGTAGTGAAAACCTTTCCTGGGAACAACTGCTTGTAATAAGGAAGTCATTTTTTCCGGGGGAGATTAACCCAAACACATCCTGAGACTCTGAACTGCTGTGATGAGGACAAGGCAGTAGTGCCCAAAAGGTTTCTGATAGAAATGTAGCCGTGTTAGTCTGGGGTAGCTGAAGCAAAATGCAGGACAATGTAGCACTTTAAAGACTAACAAGATGGTTTATTAGATGATGAGCTTTCGTGGGCCAGACCCACTTCCTCAGATCAAATAGTGGAAGAAAATAGTCACAACCATATATACCAAAGGATACAATTAAAAAAAAGTGAACACATATGAAAAGGACAAATCACATTTCAGAACAGGAGGGGGATGCAGGGGGGGGAAGGAAGGAAGGTAAGTGTCTGTGAATTGATGATATTAGAGGTGGGGAGAGTGGGATGTTTGTAAGTTAATGGTATTAGAGGTGATAATTGGGGAAGCTATCTTGATAATGGGTAAGATAGTTCAAGTGTTTGTTCATTCCTTTTTGGAGAGTGTCGAATTTTAACATGAAAAGGTTTCTGTTTGAGAGAGGAATCCTAGGTCTAGCCTGAAGAGTTTTTGCACAAAAACTCATGGAGCGTCCACACCTCAAGCGTGTTTTTACGCTAGTAAATTGACAGAACGGAGGGGGTTTTGTGCAAGAGTTATTCCTCTTTCTACAAGGAATAACTTCTTTTTGTGCAAGAACTCTTGTGCAAAAAGGTGTGTGTGGACAGGGAACTGCCTCTTTTTGTGCAAAAAAACCCTATTGAAAAAAGTGACCTGGTATACATTCTGTGAATAGCTACCAGTGCTTTCTTTTGAGAGAGCGTCCAGGCAGTCTGGACACTCTCTCGCACAAAAGCGCATTGCTTTTTCGATGCACTTTTGCAGTGTGGATGCTCCCTTGCACAAGAAGTTTTTGCAGAAGATCTCTTCCGCAAAAAGCTTCTTGCACAAGAAGCCTGTAGTGTAGACATAGCCTCAGAGTGTGTGGTTGATTGGATGGGTTCAGTCAACGATGGGAGGGAAGAGGTTCTGCCTATCTGTGAAGAACTGAGACTTGCTTCTAGAACACTGTTTCTGAAAGTGGTTCACGAAACCACTTTGAGAAACCTCTTAACTGGCCATTCTGGAATGTTTGCTTACCAGTGCCATGGCCATGGATCCTCACGGCTCCTGTTGGCTCCGGTTCACCATTGGCAGCCAAGGGGAGCCATGGGAAGCGATGTGGGCTGGGCTGACACTCCATCCAGCAGAGGGCAGTAACTCTCTCATGGATGTGCACATAGAGTTCAGTAAAATGTCCACCTCAGCTTCTGTTTTAGTGAACAACCCAGATTCTGCAGTGCTGAAATATTTCACAAATTTCACTTAATTGATTCTGTTGAAAAAAATCTAAAAAAAATTGAAATGTTTTGATTTTTTCAATTCAAAATGATTTTTTTTCCTTGAGAAATTTCCACTGATATTATTTAAAAACAATCAAATGTTACAAAACCCTCAATCAAAACCGAACATTTGGATTCAGGGGGAATAAAATGTTTTATTTTACCCTGTAATGGGGTTAATTCACAGCCATGGTGCCTCCTGCTGGTCACACGGGATGGTCATCCTTGGAGTGTACCACCTTCTGGACGCTCTGTCACTTGACTTCACTCTGTTCATTCGCATTGGAAAAGATTTAGAAAAGGGCAACAAAAATGATCAGAGGTTTGGAATGGGTCCCATATGAAGAGAGATTAAAAAGACTGGGACTTTTCAGCTTAGAATAGAAGAGACTAAGGGGGTATGATAGAGGTCTATAAAACCATGATTGGTATAGAAAAAGTGAATAAGGAAAAGTTATTTACTTATTCACACAATATAAGAACTAGGGGTTACCACATGAAATGAATAGGCATCAGGTTTAAAACAAACAAAAGAAAGTTTTTCTTCACTCAGTGCACAGTCAACCTGTGGAACTCCTCGCCAGAGGATTTGGTGAAGACTAGGATTTTAACAAGGTTCAAAAAAGAGCTCGATAGATTCATGGAGGTTAGGTCCATCAATGACTACTAGCCAGGATGGGTAGGAATGGTGTCCCTAGCCTCTGTCTGGAAATGGATGACAGGAGAGGGATCACATGATGATTGCTTGTTGTGTTCCCTCCCTTTGGGGCATCTGGTATTGGCCACTGTTGGAAAACAGGTTACAGAGCTAGATGGGTCTTTGGTCTGACCCAGTATGGCCGTTCTTATGCTCCATTGTCTCTACCATCTTTCTGTTGACCTGTGTCACTCCCTGGACTGCAGCATCCTTTCAGGGCACTGCCTTTTGTCATTGCCCATCCCTCCGTTCTGCTCCCTTCTGGAGGTACTATCAGTCCTCAGTTCTTACATCCGCCACTGTGACCATCTGCAGCCCCAAAGTCTAGCCAGTTGCCTCAGGGGCTAGGGACAGTTTGTCAAGGCCACGCTCCAATGTGGCTAGGTGCATGGTAAGGGGAAAGGAGGGGGCAGCCTTGTTTTGCCCTCCTTCTCTCTTCTTAGCTGCCCTCCATTTTCCCTGGGCGGCTTCCCCTGGGACCCTTTTGCACCCTCCTGGCCCTTGAAGCAAGGCCACAGTCTGGCAAGTATCAGGCTGGAGCCTCTCTCTGGTCCCCGGAGCACTGCTCTGCCCCAGGTGCTTCCCCCTCCCTCTTCAGGACCCAACTGCCCTCTGCTCTGCTGAGCTGCTCCTTGTGCCACGGCTGTCCCAGCAAGCCGCCTTTTGATTGGCCTCTCTCTGGTTGAAAGGATTTGCGGTGGCTCCTGCCCATCTCTCTCCAGGAGGCCACGCTGCCTCAGGAGTGACCAGACCTGCCAAGGGGGGGTTGGCGGGAGGGGGCAATCGCCCTGGGCTCAGCCATTTAAAGGGGCCCAGAGCCCCTTGGAAATGACACGGGAGTGCCGGAGCACTGCGTGGCACCACTTTGGGGTCGGGGGGGGGCCCAGTGCCACGGTCTGGGCAGCATTATGGGCTGACTGCCCTCGGCCCTGCCCCTTTGGGCCCCCCTAGCTAGTCCCAGGGCCTGTGGTGGCTGTTGGCCCCACTGGGGAGTGACTCTGTCTTTGACAATCCTGTGGCCTTAAGGGCTGAGACCGAATCCCAAGAAAATCAGACCAAGACCCACTTCCGCAAGCCCATGCGGGACAAAGCAGTGCAGGCTTCCAGAGAGGGCATGGCTGCCAGGAGGCCTCTCAGAGCTCCCTGATAACGCCTATCTCTTCTTTTGCACTTACTCACGTCCCTGAGCAGTCGTGTGCGTGCCTATATTTTTTTCTCCTCATTAAGGAAGTCACACCCTTTGATTACATAACCCTCAGCAAACCCTCTGCGAAAGCAAACAAACTTGACATTCCCTTAACCTGCTGCACTCATCTTGGCAGAAATGACTAAATCACCACAGTCTGGTAGCCCATTTTCCCAAGTATCTCTTGCTTCATTCCAGAAGTGCCAGGGTTGCCTACTGAATCCAAACTTCAGGCTGGACTTTAGTTCACCAACACCAGCCCAGCCACCCTTGCAAAAATGACGCCAGGAGAATCAGCGAGCCATGCTGCACGATGTGTTTGTGTCGCAGCCTTCTGCATCTACATGCCTTAAGGTGTGTCTTAACTACATGGCTCCATCGACGGAGCCATGTAGATGAGGCAGGACAACAAAGGGAAATGAAGCGACAATTTAAATAATGGCCGCTTCATTTAAATCAAAATGTCCACCGCGCTGTGCCAATCAGCTGTTTGTCGGCACAGCGCGACAGTCTAGATGGGGATCTGCCGACCGCAGAGCCCTTCATCGGCAGATCCTTTATGCCTCATGAAACCCTCTTTCGAGTAAACTAATCTACATGGGTCCGTCAACGGCGTGCTGATTGGCTGAGGCATTCTGCTTCACTTCCTGTCCTGAACGGTTGCCTAGCATTGTTGTACGCTGTTCAACCACAGCACCGCATGTAATAGACAGGGCACAAGGTTGAGTCAGGCCACCTCGGTTCTAGTGTCCGTTCTGCCACTGATTTCTGTCTGTGACCTTGTACAGCGCATCATTGACAATCTGCAACCTGACCTGGAAAAAGATTCCTCCCTCTCACAGTCCTTGGGAAACAGGTCAATCCTTGCCTACAGAGAGCCCCCCAACCTGATGCACATAGGGTTACCAGGGGTCCGGTTTTCACCGGGACTGCCTGTTATTTGGGTCCCCTGTCTGGTTAAAAGAACCAGAAAATACCGGACATGTGAAATGTCCAGTATTTCCTGTTTCCCAGCTGCATCCGGTGGGGGCGGGGGAGTGAGGAGCATGGGGCCATTTAAAGGCACAGCACCCCCTTTTTTTTTCTCAGCAACTTTGGTCGACTCCCCCCCACCTTTTTTTTTGCTCAACAGAATTTTTCCCCATTTTTTGGGGGGCGGAGGGTGTTCGGTATTTTTTGTTAAACCATCTGGCAACCCTAGTCAAGCACATGCTTGCTAGCAGCCATATACCACACCTCAGGTGCGCTCACCCAGGAACCTACCCCTACAACAAACCTCATTGCCAACTCTGTCCATTTGTCTATACAAGTGACACCATCACCTCATTTAACCACACAAACCACAACATCAGGGGCTCATAAAACTGCACATTCTCTAATGTGATCTATGCCAGCAATGCCCTTCTGCCATGGATATTGGACAAACTGAACTATCCCTATGACAAAGAATAAATGGACACAAACCAGACATCAGGAATGGTAACACACATAAACCTGCAGGGGAGCATTTTAACCTTCTTGGGCACTCAATCATGGATTTAAAAGTAGCCATTCTGCTACAAAGGAATTTTGCTACCCACTTACAGAGAGAGAGAGAGACTGCTGACCTGGAATTTATTTACAAATGTGACACTGTTGCCCTGGGGTTGAACAAAGATAGTAACTGGTTAGCGCACTACAAAGCCAATTCCCCCTGCCTTTGACATTCACATTTTCATATCAAAAGGTATGAATAGGACATATCTGGCCCACTTAATTAGCCTATTAACATGGGTCCTACAATTGACAGGTAATTGCTTTTGCTGTTATTATCTTGGATTCTATTATTTCCACTCCAACTCATCTGATGAAGTGGATTTTACCCATGAAAGCGCATGATCCTATATATTTTTGTTAGTCTCTAAGGATATGTCTACACTAGCCCCCTAGTTCGAACTAGGGAGGCTAATGTAGGCATTCGAACTTGCAAATGAAGCCCGGGATTTAAATATCCCGGGCTTTATTTGCATCTTCCCATCTGGTCGCCATTTTTAAATGCCACTAGTCCGGACTAACTACCTGCGGCTACACGCAGCAGTTAAACGGTAATTCGAACTAAGTCCTTAGTTTTAATTACCTGTTACTCCTCCAGGGCTTACCTCAAAATAAGCTACTCAAGTTGAGCTGTGTCAATTGCGTATTTTATTTCAAAATAGCTTATTTCCAAGTAGGGAGCGTCTACACAGCACTTATTTTGAAATAGGAAGAGTACTCTACAACTTTCCTTACTCCTTGTACAATGAGATTTACAGGAGTCAGAGTAAGAAGTCCTCCAGCTTGACAGAATTTCGAAATAACTGCCTACTGTGTAGATGGGGATTAAGTTATTTCGTAATAGTGCTGCAGTGCAGATGTACCCCAAGAGACTCTTCCCCTCTGTTTACTGGCTTAGGGTTCTTTTCACTAGATACAATGAATAAAATCCTCCTCTTTCACAACACAGACCCCTCCACACAGGGCCGGATTAAGACATGCTGAGGCCCTAAACTATGTCAAGGTTAAGAGGCCCCAAAGCCATACTAAAATAATATGGCTTATTCTAACTGTAAGGATAATAAAAATAGAAATAATAACATTTGATATTTGCATATATACAGTACTAGTACATTGGTGAAGATTCAACTAAAAATGAGTCTTTTTTTTTTAATTAGAGGCCCCTCAGAACCTGAGGCCCTAATCTGTAGCTTACTTAGCTTGTGCATAAATCCACTTCATGATTGTGGGTAGTGGTCGTGGGGCAGCAATGCTCCCTGGAAAGAGCAGGGGTTCTGGCAGAAGGGGCAGGGCCTTGGCTGGTCGGGGTGATTTCCTCTGGACACTGCATGCCCCTGGTGGAGGAAGGAGACTTCACATGCTCCCCTGCCCCCACCCGGCCAGGGCGCCTGATGCCTAGAGAGAACCCCCAGCTGTTCTGAACAGCTGGCAGGTCCCTCTAGGAGCAGTATGCCCCTGGCTGGGAGAGGAGACTTTGCAACTCCCCAGCACCCAGGCCAATAGACCCGAGGGCAGGAGAGTGCACAAAGTCATTCGCTGTTCAAAACAGCTGGCGGCTCCCTCTAGGCTGGTGGGGGGAGGGAACCGTCAGCTGCTTTGAACAGCGAATGGCTTTGCGCACTCCCCCGCCCCCAGATCTCAATTGACACTGGGGCGTAGTAGGGCAGCTTCAGGCTGGATCAAATGGCTAGGCAGGCTATATTCAGCCCATGGGTGATATCTTGCCCATCCCTGGGCCAGGAGGTTCAGATCCGAGCCCAGAGTTTTAAGGTGTTTGAGTCCAAGAGTTTTGGTTCCAACTCTTCTGCTGAGTCTTCTTAAAAATCCTCAGACATCTTAGTTTATAATTTGAGCAGAGGAGGTCAGAGACAAGCTGCTTTCTTTTCCTCCTCTTCGTAACAAACGCCTTTCTTCTTTGCCTAGCCAGCAGCCCAGGGCAATATTTCTAAAAGGCAAGTGTATTGCCTAACTGGAGACAGAAGAAAAAATAATCATAACAAAACCTGTTAGGCAGGCCAGTTAAGTACCAACAAGTAATGTGTCACCCACAGGCAGCTGACTTGCCCTTCTTTTCTTGAGGCTGAACGTCAACAGGTAAGTGATACACAATTTTGGGTGAAGTGCCTTGTGAGCTACGGGCCTGGTTCAAAATCCATTAATACAGATGGAGTCTTTCCATGGACTTCCCTGGGTTTTGGATCAGATCAGACCCTCCAACAGGACTTCACTACAGAGATTGGTTTCCCCCGACATGAGCAGCATCTACCAGTCTATATTTAGCTCCGTGTTTCAGCTGTAAAGTGGAAGGAAAGGAGCATGTCTTCCTCGCCATAGAAACGTAGGGACCAATCATACAAATAATCTATATTTTAATTGTTTAACAGGGTTCTACATTAGGCAAAGCTAAGTGAATGGGAATGAGAATTATGTGATTTAATGTCCATTACAAATATCTCTGAATCTGGGGACTGGGTTGTAAGGTGCAACCCTGGTAACAGAGAGGTTGGGGAGCAAGTGTAATCTACACACCTAGGCTATGTCTACACTGGCACAATATTGCGCCAGAGCTATGCAAATGAGGCTAAGCATGGAATATCGCTGAGCCTCATTTGCATATATAATGAGCCACCATTTTTGCAGAAGAGGCTCTTGCGCAAGAAGGAGCTGTCTGCACTGCCCCTTCTTGCGCAGGAAAAACCCTCTTGCGCAATGCTGTTATTTCCGAAAATAATCAGCGTAGCAGCATTGCGCAAGAGGGTTTTTCTTGCGCAAGAAGGGGCAGTGCAGACAGCTCCTTCTTGCGCAAGAGCCTCTTCTGCAAAAATGGTGGCTCATTATATATACAAATGAGGCTAAGCAATATTCCACGCTTAGCCTCATTTGCATAGCTCTGGCGCAAGATCGCACCAGTGTAGACATAGCCCTAATGGGTGTGGTTCACTGTCCCATGTAGTGACACTTAGACCATTTACAGCAAAAACTAAAAAAAGGAAGCTAGATAGCTAGTGTGAGAAGCAGCTGGCTTTATAGCTCAATCAATAGAGGCTCCTATCTTGAGGTCTCAGGTTCAAATCCACCCGGTGGTGGTTATGCAAGGATGGTCTCCAAGTTAAAGCACTGCCATAGAACTTGCCCTGCCTCTGAGTTCAATTTGTGTGGCCAGTGCATCTCTGGAAGCTGCAAATATCAATTACAAATTGTTGCCAACTCCCATAATTTTACAGTGAATCTTCATGATATTTAGCATTTTACTTAAATCCCCAGCTCCTTGATTCAAATGATGACATAAGACTCTCAGCATGGCTTTAAAATCAAAGAGGTTTCTAGCCTTCGGTGTCCTAAGAAAAGCTCAAAATATGACCCAAATATAATTTAAAGACTCAGAAACCAGAAGGAAATAAATAATAAAACCTAAGCCCCCAAATGTTTTTTATCTTATGTTTTTTAAGCCTGTCTCCTGATTTGGAAGGGGCTGGCTCATGTTTTATGAACATTTGGCATTGGTCTTATTGATCAGTACAAAATAAAATTAGTAATATTAATAATCATAGAATCATAGGGGTGGAAGAGACCTCAGAAAGCCATCAAATCCAGCCCCCTTCCCAAAGCCGGACCAATCCCAAAGAAATCAACCTAGCTAGGGCTTTGTCAAGCCAAGACTTAAAAACCTCCAGGGATGGAGATTCCACCACCTCCCTAGGGAACCCATTCTAGTATTTAAGCACCCTCCTAGTGAAAAAGATTTCCATAATATCCAATTTAGACCTCCCCCACTGTAACTTGAGACCATTGCTCCTTGTTCTGTCATCAGTCACTACTGAGAATAGCCTCTCTCCATCCTCTTTGGAACCTCCCTTCAAGAAGTTGAAGGCTGCTATCAAATCATAGAATCATAGAATACTAGGACTGGAAGGGACCTCGAGAGGTCATCGAGTCCAGTCCCCTGTCCTCATAGCAGGACCAAATACTGTCTAGACCATCCTTGATAGACAGTTATCTAACCTGCTCTTAAATATCTCCAGAGATGCAGATTCCACAACCTCCCTGGGCAATTTATTCCAGTGTTTAACCACCCTGACAGTTAGGAAGTTTTTCCTAATGTCCAACCTAAACCTCCCTTGCTGCAGTTTAAGCCCATTGCTTCTTGTTCTATCCCCAGAGGCCAAGATGAACAAGTTTTCTCCCTCCTCCTTATGACACCCTTTCAGATACCTGAAAACTGCTATCATATCCCCCCTCAATCTTCTCTTTTCTAAACTAAACAAACCCAATTTTTTCAGCCTTCCTTCATAGGTCATGTTCTCTAGACCAGTGGTCCCCAACGTTTTGGGGCTGCCGGGCACCTGGGGGCGGGGCCGCTCACGTGCTGCACGTACGGGGGCGGGGCCGCTCACAGGCCACATGACTGGGGGCGGGGCCAAGCATGCGCCACACACCCGAGGTCGGCACCGGCATGTGCCGCGATCCCGGGCAGGGGCTGCTCAGGTTCCACGTGGCCAGGGCCGGCGCAGGCACGCGCGGCGCCGCCGGGGCCGGGGCCAAGGCCAGGGCCAGCAAGGGCACGCGCGGCACACCCGGGGCCGGGGCCAGGGCCAGGGCCAGGGCCAGGGCCGGCAAGGGCACGCACGGCACCCCCGGGGGCGGGGCCAAGGCCAGGGCCAGGGCCGGCAAGGGCACGCACGGCGCCCCCGGGGGCGGGGCCAAGGCCAGGGCCAGCGCCAGGGCCGGCAAGGGCACGTGCAGCGCACCTGGGGGCGGGGATCAGGGTCGGCACTGGCACGTGCGGCGCACCCGGGGCCGGGACCGGCCATGCGCCCGGGGCTGGCACCTGCCGCACGCCCGGGGGTGGGGCCAGCCCAGATTGCTCCGCGGGCGCATGTAAAGGGCCCGGCGGGTGCCATGGCGCCCGTGGGCACTGGGTTGGGGACCACGGCTCTAGACCTTTAATCATTCTTGTTGCTCTTCTCTGGACCCTCTCCAATTTCTCCATATCATTCTTGAAATGCGATGCCCAGAACTGGACACAATACTCCAACTGAGGCCTAACTAGTGCAGATTAGAGCGGAAGAATGACTTCTCATGTCTTGCTCACAACACACCTGTTAATGCATCCCAGAATCATGTTTGCTTTTTTTGCAACAGCATCACACTGCTGACTCATATTCAGCTCGTGGTCCACTATAACCACTAGATCCTTTCTGCCGTACTCCTTCCTAGACAGTCGCTTCCCATTCTGTATGTGTGAAACGGATTGTTCCTTCCTAAGTGGAGCACTTTGCATTTGTCCTTATTAAACTTCATCCTGTTTGCCTCAGACCATTTCTCCAATTTGTCCAGATCATTTTGAATTATGACCCTATCCTCCAGATTAGTCGCAATCCCTCCCAGCTTGGTATAATCTGCAAACTTAATAAGCGAACTTTCTATGCCAATATCTAAATCGTTGATGAAGATATTAAACAGAGCCGGTCCCAAAACAGAGCCCTCACTCTTCTCTTCTGCAGACTAAATAAGCCCAAATCCCTCAGCCTTTCCTCATAGGTCATGTGCTACAGCCCCCTAATCATTTTGGTTGCCCTCCGCTGGACCCTCTCCAATATGCTCACATCCTTTCCGTAGTGGGGGCCCCAAAATTGGATGCAATTCTCCAGATGTGGCCTCACCAGTGCTGAATAAAGGGGAATAATCACTTAGCTAGATCTGCTGGCAATGCTCCTCCTAATGCACCCTAATACGCCATTAGCCTTCTTGGCTACAAGATCACACTGTTGCCTCATATCCAGTTTCTCATCTGTTAACACAGAACTGAAAGAAACTACCAATTTAGAAAGGCTACTGATTACTATTTTGATATCAAGTATCAGAGGAGTAGCTGTGCTAGTCTGAATCTGCATAAACAACGAGAAGTCCTATGGCACCTTATAGACTAACAGAGGGATTGGAGTATAAGCTTTCGTGGGCAAAGACCCTTGACTACATGCAGCTGATGAAGTGGGTCTTTGCCCACGAAAGCTTATGCTCCAATCCATCTGTTAGTCTATAAGGTGCCACAGGACTTCTCGTTGTTTATTTTGGTATCAGTTCACATGAAACCAACAGCTCTGAAAACTTTCGAATTGATCAGGAAGGTTTGGGTTTGTAGTTGGTGCCGCCTTTATTTCCATTGCATGTGCATAATATGATTTAGAAGTGTGTTACCTAGGGACATTCTACTTAAGGTACAGAATGTACAGAAATTCAAACCTCACATTCCTGGAGCTGCCTATAGCCACGGGTTAAATATGTGAGCCCACTACTCCTTTGCCTGTTGGTAGGGAGGAGGGAGCTAGCATAGAAGAGCCAAGAATGCCCCTGATGAACTCTTTCTCTATTTTCAGGCCATAAAAGGCACTGTTGCAATGACTGGGTCTCTAAGTCAGACTGGCTGGAAAACAAAAATTCCACATTGCTAAAAATCTCAAAGTTTCAACATTTTGTTTCCATTGCATTTCATTTCATTGGAAAGAAAATTAGAGAGAGACGTAGACAGAGAGAGACCCATTCTCTGCACAGTCAATAGCCCAAGAGAATGTGGGTTCCCAGTCTGAAGACCTTACTCCAAATCAGCTAGATCATGAATGTGCACAATGGACCTAAGAAAACTTCATGATGAAATTTGCATTGAAATAGATAACTTTTCTGGGAAAAAAAATCCCATCCAACTTTATCTATAAGCCACATTGGCTATAGAGTGACAACCTACCCACACAGACCTTCAATCCACTGCCTTGAATAGTATTTTCACAATGATCTTTTCTCTACTGACAAACTAGAATGCTTTGATGTTCTTGGGATTATATTACATGCAAGAGAAAAAATTCCTGTTGCTGCTGCTGCTGATTACAGAAGTGCCTAGAACCCAATCAAGATCGAGAGTCAATTGAGCTGCAGCCATAGATCAGGTGACATTCCTGCCCCCTAAGAACTTTATACATAAACAAAGGACCATGTTTTCTAAAGTTGCTAAGTGACTTGGGCACCTATGTAATATTGGCTTTTAATCAGATTATGGCTCCTAAGTATTGTGTTTTTGAAAATGTTACGCCATATCAAAACGATCTTTTTCTTAATAAAGGACTTTTGTTTTTCAGAACCCTTTATGTTCCCTTTGACTTGGGAACCCTATTTCACTGAGACCTAGTCTACACTACACCTCTCCCCTCCCCATCAATCTAAGATACACAACTTCAGCTAGGCAAATAGTGTAGCTGAAGTCGACGTACTTAGAGCAGTGTCTTCTATGCAGTAAGGTCGGTAGGGTGTGCTCTCCCATTGACTCCGCTTATTCTTGTCATCCCAGGGAGTACTGGATTTATGAGAGAACACTCGGAGTTTGATTTATCATGTCTAAACTGACGTGATAAATAGACCACCGGTGGATTGATCGCTGCAGCATCGAGCCACCGTGTAATGGAGGTAAGTCCTGAGCCATACATTGGAATGGCCACTCTGGTGACCCAGGAGGAACAGGGAGAACTCCCTTTCAGAGCCTGTCAGTGTTACTCGTTAATTAAGACACACATAAAGTGGAAATCCAGATGAGGATTCGAAGTCTGCAGGTGCTCAGAAGAAGGGATGTGGGTTGCACCCATCTGTAATCTGCTCCATTGACTCTCATTGACACAAGGAGGTCTCTGACCTCTGAGATAATCTTGCTGCTTCCCCAGAATGCCCAGATCCTACAAAGCCAGAAATAATACCCAGCAGTCGGAGGTGTCCGTGTAGCAGTGCAGCGTTAGGAGTCTAAAGCACCAGGCTGGTTCTGTCTGTACCTGGCCAGATGACATCTTTGCATTGGGTGACCTGACTTTTCTGCCTCTACGTGCATTAGCCAGGCCACTGGGTCTGATTCTCATTCACACCAGTTTTCAGTTAGGCTACATCAGTCCATTTCAAGGGAGATGTCCTGATTCACACCTCTCCAACCTGAGCGGGGTCTGATCCATTGACTTGTTCCTGGGAGTGACCGACCACTCTGTAGGATGGTACTCTTTGTTGGTCTAATCTAAAGGCATTGAGTTAAAGACCCAGAGAACACATTTTCTGTGGTCTGACACACCATTATCCTGCTTCTTCTTTTGCAAAAGTTACCAATGAAAGGACATTTATCTTGTCAGCTTCCTTACACTCAAATATGAGTTTCCCTTAAAGGCAGGTAAATCTCTAACAGAATCTCTAAAGATACCGTAACGCAGCATTAAACTGCAATTAAGGTTATGTTTCTCTAGGGAGGCCAGATTGGATTTATCTTCCTTTAAGACAGGAAGGAAATTTAGGTTCTAAATACAGGAGTGGGGAACCTAAGGTCCGGGGGCCGGATGTGGCCCCCCGGCTTGCCTGGATCCGGCCCCTTAGGTCCCAGCCCTCCCTGCCGCTGCATTGGGGAGCTCGTGCTGGCACTGCAACCCCCCACTACCTCACCACAGGGCTGGAACACAAAAAATAGACTAGGCTGGGCCCCGTAGGTTCTGTGAGCAGAAAGATGTGGGGAGGGTCTTTCTCTTTCTCAGTCAGGGGCCATGTCTGTGAGGGTTTTTTGTGTGCTGCCCTTGACTGATTTTTCTGTGGGTCCATGGCTCCCTACCCCAACAGGGTTCCCTCTCCCCCATTCTAATAGGTTAAACCCTTTAAACTCTTTAGCTAATTTGTTTGGATGTTTGTTTCATTAAGTGAATGGCTTTTATCTGTAGGTTTTTCCCTGCCATTGGGTTAGGAGATTGGGCTCTGTTAGAGATCTTGGTTTTCTCTGTAGAAAACAAGCTTGATGGTTCAGAAAGGGAGCTAAATGCCTATTTGAGAACACAACCTTTATTTTCCAGACAAATCGTTTACTCTGAGTGATTTGCACGCAGGCAACTGGTCTACAGCACCTTAGAAAAAAATAATTAAAAATTAAAAAACCCAATAGCAATGTAGGTCAAGATGTTATCGCATGCTGCTGAGATGACTTATTTGGTGTTTGAGATTTCACAGCTTAAGACAAGATAAGTGGAAGGAGAGATTCTGTTGTAGTGGTTCTGCTTAAGGCTAAATGTATGGCTGGATGAGGAAGCGAATCCATCTCTGGTCCAGATAGAGGAGCTGAGACCTATTAGAGATATGGGAGATAGATATTTTGCAAACGTTTCCCATCACCCAGTATGCGCACTCTCATGGAGCCTCGCTAACACAGGCCCTGTTTTCAGAATCAGTCATTGGCCTGTTTGCCAAAGACTTCTCTCTTTACTCTGTATTGATTTTTAAATCACATGCTATAATGTGAGAAGTAAATGTGGCGGGGCATCAAAGAGGAAAGTTTGTCATCTGTCCCTGGCCAGTGGCCTTCGATCTCTCTCATATGGGTATTCCTACCACATATGAAATACTCTCCTTTACGAGCTGCGAAAACAGAGGTGCAAATAGGGTAAGTGAACTATTCAGGGGCCCAGGTGAAATTAGCAGCAAGAAGCGAACGAAAACCTCCTAGACTTGGCTGAGGACTCAGAGTTCTTCCTGCACTGGGTTTCTTCCATCTGAGATGATCATTCTCTTTAATCTGGGAAGTGGCCCCAAAATGTAGCTTTTCCCCCTCACCGCCGCTACCTTTCTGTCTTGGTGAGAAGACAGGACAACTACATTGGGAACCGAGGTCTGATCAGCAGACAGCAGCTGCAGCAGAGCGTTTGTGCCAACTTCAGCGGCTTGTTAATTAAGGAAACATGTTGTCTCATGTACACACCTCCGCAAAGATGCTGTATTAGCATGTTAAGTATTTAACACTTGGCACTGGGGGAAATTCCCACTTAGCTTCCAGCGAGAGCTATACTTGCTGGGGTGAAAATGGCCGAGCAAGGCTTTGTGGGAGGGAGAGAGTCATGGTTGACAGTGGCATTGTACCAGAACAGTCACTCTGAGGATTAAACTTCCCTATTCTGATGGGAGCTAGGTCAGAAAATGGAACCTAACAGTTCCATTGGCTAAGGTTGCCAGACGGTTTAACCAAAAATACCGAACACTTCCCCCATCCTCCCCCCCCCCAAAAAACACCGGGGAAAAAATTCTGTTGAGGAAAAAAAAGGGGGGGGGACCCCGAAAGTTATTAAGCAAAAAAACAACAACAACAACCCAGCTTGGCCACTTTAAGAAATGCTTTTGAGGCTTTTTGGCCCTAACAGGCTGCCGGTGGCCATCCACTATCTTGTCTTCCTGCTCCGGGCCAGACAGCTCCCCTGCGGAACCAGGTAAGCACCTGGGATTTTTGCCTCCTGGCCGGGAAAAAGTCAGAAAATAACGGATATTTTAGGTGTTTGGTATTTTCTGATTTTTTTTTACCGGACAGGACGCGAAAATACCAGACTGTCTGGGTCAATACCGAACACCTGGCAACCCTAATGTTGGCACAGCAGGGAGCCAGGCTGTGGTGTCAGGGCTGATCCCACACCACCAGCGCTCCGGCTAGGGAGCAGGGCCAGGATGTGGGGCCCACCATTGCCTACCCACCTGAAGTCGGGGCCCACCCAAATGAGCCCTTCTGGCTACGCTACTGTATTAATCTGTCCTAACCCTGACCTTTGATGCCATAAAATAAGGCTCACCTGTCACCACTCCCCAGGGTGACTCCCCTTCAGTTAGATCTCTCCCCCCCCCCCCAACCTCCTTCCACGAATTCCAACAGCTTCTCCGTTCTCCCTTCCATTCTGCCTTCCATCTAGCAGGACTGTCTGCGTTCTGTGCCCTATCCCACCTTCTGGCGGCTTTGCTCTGCAAGCTTGGCAGCTCAGAGCCTGCTTCATTTGGCATGCCGGTCCCACCGTGCAGGGTCTGTGGTGAGGCTGTTGTAGCTGCAATAAACATTCTGCCTGACGCACCGGTGGGCGCAGAAGCCTGGGAGCTGTCAGGCAGGAGCATCTGCATTCTGATGGCTGGTGCCTCACTCAGACGTCTGGGATGGTAGCTGGTTTTACCCTTTTCTTTCTCGGAGTCAACCAAGAGATGGGGGGTGGAGAGCATAGGTCTGATCCTCAGCTGGCTATGTCTAGACTGCAGGCTTCTTTCGAAAGAGGCTCTTTCGAAAGCATCTTTCGAAAGAGCCTCTTTCAAAAGATCGCGTCTAGACTGCAGGCGGATCTTTCGAAAGAGAAATCCGCTTTTTCGAAAGAGAGCACCCAGCGAGTCTGGTTGCTCTCTTTTGAAGACGGCCTCTTTACATTGAAGAACGCCTTCTTTCGAAAGAGGGACTTTCGAAAGAAGGCGTTCTTCCTCGTAAATTGAGGTTTACCGCCATCGAAAGAAAAGCCGCGTTCTTTCGAAATAATTTCGAAAGAACGCGGCTTGAGTCTGGACACAGGGGAAGTTTTTTCGGGAAAAGGCTACTTTTCCCGAAAAAACCCCTGAGTCTGGACACGGCCCTGGTGTAAATCTGACATCATTGGAATCAGCGGAAGTCAATGCAAATATGCTCATTGAGCAAGGGGAGAGGGCAAGGAATTACACAAATAATAACTCTTGGAAAGCAGCAGTGGGACTGATGTAATTCGGTGCTTTCTTACAATGATCCCAGGTAGCACAGTGCTCTGGTCATATCATCTGTGAGCATATCAAAAACCCCATCACCGCTGCCATCGCCACCAGGGATATGTCTAGACTGCAAGCCTCTTTCGAAAGAGGCTTTTTCGAAAGTATCTTTCAAAAAAGCCTCTTTTGAAAAAGAGCGTCTAGACTGCAAGCAGTACTTTCGAAAAAGCAAGCCGCTTTTTCGAAAGAAAGCAGCGAGTGAGTCTGGATGCTCTCTTTCTAAAAAGCCCTGTTGGCATTCAAGAACGCCTTTTTTCGAAAGAGCACTTTCGAAAAAAGGCGTTCTTCCTTGTGAAATGAGGTTTACCGCCATCGAAAGAAAAGCCCCGTTCTTTCGATTTAATTTCGAAAGAACGGGGCTGCAGTCTAGACGCAGGTGAAGTTTTTTCGAAAAAAGGCTACTTTTTTCGAAAAAGCCCCTGAGTCTGGACACAGCAGGAGATTAAACAAAGACCTGCATTCTTTGAAGGCCGATTCTAGGGCTCTTTTCACAGGCAAAACTCCTGTGACCTTCACTGGGGGGCTGCTCTTTTCCTCTTTTTTTTTCTTCTGCTGCCCAGGCCAGAATGATTTGGAAGTCATGATCAGAAAGCAAATGCTACTGAGATTTTTTTCCCCTGCATTGTATGGCACAGTGAATGCACAGACAGCTATCCCTATCCCTTTTCATGAGCAGGTTATATTAGCATTTTCCATAGGTTGGAACGCAGAAAAATCATTTGTTTGGATCCAAATCAGGAATTACATTACATTTCAATCTTAGCTCAGGATGGATGAGTCAGGAAAGAAAGTGTTTTTGCCTTGTGCCCTCAAGGTCTAAGATACGTCACTCACTTAGGCTCCTGTGTGTGTGTGGTCTTAATGTAGGGCTTTTGCAAACATCGTTAGCAATCTATGAGCTTGGCAATAACCCATGATCAAGCTGCAACCCTCAGTTCAGTAGGCCAGTGCGTCTAACTCTTGTGCAATGCGTAGATGACCTAAATGTGCACTGCAGCCCAGCAGACGGGGTTGTGTTTATGGGGAGACGGCAGGCTTCGACGAGTGTGCATTTTGCCTTTCAGCCAGAGAGGCCCAGCCAGAAGTACCCTGTTTTCCCACCCTGCTACCCCCTCAGGTAGTTATCCTTGGGACAGTTTGCCTGTTGAAAGAATCAGTCAGGGAGCAAAGCCAGTTCGTCTGCCCAAGCAGCCAGCCCCAGACACAGAGCCCCTGGACATCACACCAGGACTGGACCCTCTGTCGGGCCAGCCCGTTAGGCCTGCCTTGCTCTGGAAGCCATGGGAAAGACTGACTAGGAGAGGGCTTCAGGGGTGAGGAGCAGGCCAAAGAGTTTGTGGAGCCCAAGACAGCACACTGTAGTTGGCTAGGCCGCACACCTGCGCGGCTCCCAGTCAGGGCAGCGCGTGAGTGTCTGGGTGGGCAGAGCCAGGAGCTGGGTGGCACAGGGCCCTGAATGCGCGGGGCCCACGGCGACCACCTCACTCGCCTCGCTCAAAGGCCAGACCTAGTGAGGAGAGCCCTGAGGTTTGAGGGTGCCAGGACCCAAATGGATGACGGCACCTCGCACACAAGCCCTGTCCAGGCAGCGTGTGTCTGGCTGATTGTTTTACTGTGCAAACTGACCTATCTCTGAGCTGCTGGAGTTTAAGCTGGCTGGGCACCCTCAGGCCCCTACATTCCATGTGGGACATTGATTCCATTGAATCAAGGGGGTTATTTTTGCCAAAGGGAGCCTGATTATTGCTTTGGGGGTTACTTAACCATTCTTACATCTTTGCCCATTGATTCCCCAGCCTTTTCTTGTTGCCCCAATCCTTACTGCTTCTTTCAATTTAACCCTCGCCTTTCCCCAGTAAAATGTTTATTCCTTTGTTCAGCCTCATTAGTTCTTCATGAGCTTTTAGCAATGACTAGCTCTTCCATTGTACTGTTCCTCAGTAGATCTCAAAGCATCTTACAAAGGAGGTCAGTCTCACCATTCCCATTTTATAGTTGGGGGAAACTGAGGCATAGGGAGGGGGGAGGGGAGATTTGCCCAAGGTCACCTAGCAGGCCAGTGGCAGAGCAGAGGAACAGCATCCAGCTCTCTGCAGTCTCAGTCCAGTGTTCTATCCACTAGACCACAATTCCTATGGGGGCAGTTTATAAATGTATTCACCTGGCCACTGAGTTATTTTGAAATAATAAGTGGTGCGTCCATACTACCAAGCCCATTATTTTGAAGTAACGGGCTGGTTATTTCGAAAGCTGCACTCCTGCTTTCCTCGGGGGAATAAGCTTATTACGAAATAGTTATTTCAAGAGGTATTATTTCACATTTAGTTATTTCAGCATAATTTCCTAGTGTAGACATGGCCTGAGGAGTGGATTGCACGCAGTAGCCTAAGAGTTCAGTTAGCTCCAGCAACCATCAAGCGAGGGGCTAACACTCAAAGAGCATAAAGAACCAAGAGCTCGCTGGTCCTAAGGTGGGAGGAAGAAGCAAGTGAGCTCCTTTGCTTGGGAGCGGAGTCTTCCAAAGGGAGTTACACTGCCACAGCAGCCTGTGGACACGTGTGTGTTTGTCAGCGTCACCCCCATTCCCACCCCTGCCCAATTTTTGCTCTGCTCACTCATTACATCCTGCCTTGAATTCAGCTGCAAGCTCTGTGGGGCACGTACCGTGTCATCCTACACAGCACTCAGCACAGTCGGGTTTGGAGTCCGACTGAGGCCTACAGGCGCTACCATAGTAACAGTACCAAACAATGGAATCTGGGGTTGATTCCTGGCTCTTCCGGACCTTCTGTATGGCCACGGCAGGTCACTGACTCTGTGTCATGGCTTCCCATCTGAATAACGGGGACAATATTTCCTATGTCTCACCCAACTTTGCCTGGTCCCTTTAGACTGTCAGCTCTTTGGGGTTGGGGGGAGGGGGTCTTTTATTAGGTGTATGTACAGCACACTGGGGCCTGATGTCGAGTGGTGCTCCAATAACAATACAAATAATAATAGTGATTAATAAGTGCCTGCTAAGTACTCAACATCGTTTACTTTCATGAGCACTAAGTTAACCCCAATAAACAAACATAACCAAAGAGAAACAAGGGCTGGGAAGGCACTCTTCAATATCGGAGTCATTTTTTAAAACAAATAACCAAATTGCACTAGCTCGCAATCCAGTTCCCTCCAGTTCATCGGGGGAAGTGGGTTTTACCCACAAAAGCTTATGCCCTAATAAATCTGTTAGTCTCTAAGGGTACATCTAGACTACATGCCTCTGTCGCCAAAGGCATATAGATTAGGCTACCAGACATAGGAAAATGAAGCGGCGATTTAAATAATCGCTGCTTCATTTAAATTTACATGGCTGCCGCGCTGAGCCGACAAACAGCTGATCAGCTGTTTGTCGGCTCAGCGTGATAGTCTGGACGCGCGGGTGTCGACATCAAAGGTATTTGTCGACCACTCAGGTAAACCTCATCCCAGGAGGAATAACAGGTAGTTCGAACTAGGGCTTTATTTCAAACTACCGGCTCCCTGCCGCATGTAGATGCGGGCAGTTAGTCCAGACTTGTAAATTTCAAAAAATGGCAACCGGCCAGGAAGATGCAAATCAAGCGCGGGATATTTAAATCCCGGGCTTGATTTGCAACTTCGAATGCCTACATTAGCCTCCCTAATTCGAACTAGGGGGCTAGTGTAGACATACCCTAAGTATCCTGAAATAGCTATTCTGCGTCTAGTGAAGCAACCTGTTATTTCGAAATAATGGGTGGCTTATTGAAACATCCTGGTAACCCTTGTTCCATGAGGGTTAATGGGAATTTCGGAATAGCATGTTATTTCAAAATTTGGTGCTGTGTTGACAGCACCAAATTATGAAATAAGCTATTTCGAAATAGCATTGAAATAAGCTACGCAATTTTGTAGTGCAAATTGCGTAGCTAATTTTGAGCTAAGGCTGCTGTGTGGATGCACCTTAAGGTGCCACAAGACTCCTCATTTTTTTAAAAAAGGTAAAGGAGTGGCTCATGGCAGTTCTTGCTTTGAGTCGATTAGTCTAAGGACTGCTTGTTTGGTTGTGTTTTAAAGCACACGCACGCACAGCTAAAATGACTTTGTTTACTGTTATTTTTACAAACTGCTTTACCAGTTGGAAATGGCCTGATGTCTTAGTGAGCCTGCAATGTTACAGCCAGATGTGGTTTCAAATTGCCGAGCTCCCTCTGCTTCTGAAACCTGAGGTTTATTAATGAAAGTGACCGTTGAACCTTAACTGGCTGTTGTAATGATCTCTGCTGCCAAGTTCCCTGCTCTTCGCAGAAGGGCCGAGGTGGACTCTGGGCTCCTGGGGACCAGCTGTGAGTACCCAGGATAGCAGGCGCGTCATCTTTTCGAGGTGAGTAAATAGGTTAAGGTCATTCCTACCGTGACAGGTCTACGGCTTCATTGAATGGCTGGATGGAGATAACAGACCAACTGGGGTCACTGATGAGAAAGGTTCCAGTAGAGAGAACTAATGATGTGTGAAGGGCGTCATCTTCCTTCCAATGACAAACCTCCTGTCAGAGGCCTCCAGTGCTCAGGATTTTCCGGATGGGATGGTCCATGCACAGAACAGAGCAGTGTTGTGTGTCTCTGTCCAGGGCAGTTTCTCATAGACTCATAGACTTTAAGGTCAGAAGGGACCATTTTGATCATCTAGTCCAGGGGTCTCCAAACTACGGCCCGCGGGCCGGATGCGGCCCGCGAGGCCCTCTCATCCGGCCCGTGGAGACCTTTTTGTCTACAAAACTTTTGCATCAAGGTACCTTTCAGTCTTTGGAACAACATACCTGTGTGAACAAACATTTTCAAGAATGAAATACGTGAAGAAAAATTTGAGAACAAACTTGTCCGATGATAATCTCAGGTCACTGTTGATGTTAGGGACAACAAATCTAAAGCCAGAAATGTCTGCTATTTTGGCATCCAGGAAACAATTTCACCATTCACACTAATACAGGTGTTCATGTGTAGTGTATCAATGTGTTATTAAATAATAACTGAATAAAATAATATTAAATAAATAATTAAAAACAACATCCATGTTTTGATTGTTTTTTATTTGGACCTCAAGTGTGTAGTCGGCCCCCGAACTGCTGTTTGATAGTTAATACGGCCCTCGGGCTGAAAAGTTTGGAGACCCCTGATCTAGTCTGACCCCCTGCACAGTGCAGGCCACAAAATCTCACCCACCCCTCCTAGAATAATCCTCTCACCTATATCTCAGATATTGAAGCCTTCAAATACTTTGAAGACCCCAAGATGCAGAGAATCCTCTAGCTGTGATCTGTACCCCATGCTACAGAGGAAGGCAAAAAACCTCCAGGGCCTCTGCCAATCTACCCTGGAGGAAAATTCCTTCCCGACCCCAAATATGGCGATCAGCCAAACCCTGAGCATGTGGGCAAGACTCATCAGCCAGACACCCAGAAAGTTCTCTGTAGTAACTCCTATCATCCCTCCATTGACCTATTTCCCACTGATAATGAATGGTCAATTAGCTACCAAGATCATGTTATCTCAAACCATCCCATTCATAAACCCATCTAGTTTAATCTTGAAACCAGATAGATCTTTTGCCCCCACTACTTCCCTTGGAAGGCCTTTCCAGAACTTCACTCCTCTAATGGAGTGACGGTAGTGTTGTCGCCAACAGGCCAAAGGAGCATTGTTCTACTCTGCTGGAAAATCAGCGTGCAATTCTTTCTTCTCCTCTGTCCCAGTGCAGACTCGCCTCCCAAGAATCTACTTCCCATTCTGCCCACTGATCGCCCTGCTACGCCTTCTCCACCTCTTGGTTGTGGTGCAGTTCCTAAAGGCAGAACCAGGAATGAGAGAATGGTTTCCGGATCCCAGGGCTTAAATGGAGGCAACGTCTAAATGGCAGGATTCTTTCGGAAGAAGCTTTTCCGGAAGAGCTCTTCTGCAAAAACTTCTTCCAAAAGAGAGCATCCACACTGCCAAACTGCATCGAAAAAGTGATCTGCTTTTTGAAAGATAGAGTCCACACTGAATGGACACTATCTCATATTTAAGCTGTGATTACTGTGCACGGAGTGGCCACCAGGGCACCTGTGCTTTTTCCTCTTTCCTTTTCTTTCGAAAGAATTCCCTCTTCCCTGTCCACTGTGGAAGCAGGACTAAGGGAGAGGGGATTTGGGTGGCCATTTCAGGGCTTACGCTGTCTTCTCTTGCAATATTGCTCGAATAAACTGCCTCTGGCAACTTGTTGCTTAAACACAACGCAGAGTGAAGGCTTGTTATCTTCCACACCACATATGTCTTTTTCCAAAAAAGCTCTTTTGGAAAAAGGCTTCTTCCTTGTTGAAAGAAGTTTACCAATGTCGGAAAACCCCCTCTGTTCTTTCGATTTTTTTTCCGAAAGAACACGATTGCAGTGTGGACGTAAGTGAAGTTTTTTCAGAAAAATGGCTGTTTTTCTGAAAAACTCTGTAGTGTAGACATAGCCTAAGAGAGATTAATCAGCAAGCATCTAATACATCCCCCCCTCTTTCCTATCTCCTCTGCCATCAGGTGCCTGCCCTTCACACCAGCCTGTTGAAACCAGCCTCGTCTTTCCACGCCTGTGCTCTTTATTCATGCCAGTATTGACTGTTGTGTCAGGCCTTTGGGATGAGTGTGGGGTGTGATGCCCTAGGTAGGTACAACACAAGGCTGGAAAAGTCACACTCAACTGGCCAGCCTGGGGTCTTGTCACTAAAGTTTTTCCCACCTAAGTGATTCCTGGGTTTAATTTCCAGTCTCTCGCTTCCTAGACAAGCAGAAGCACATGGCAGGAGCCAGGTTCCATGGGCACTGAAGCCACTAGAAATACCACCACTGACCAAATCAAGCTCTAAATTCTTGGGGAAGGGATTGCTTCCAGGCACCCAGCAGCCAGCTGATGATTCTTCAACTAATGTTCCTGAATCTGACGAATGAGCCACAAATGGACAGAGGGTTAAAGTTCAGGGAGAGGAGAGTGATCCCAAGTCTTTTTAGGGGAAGCAGCTGACCTTCCAGCCGCCCAAGAGTAAACAAAGCTGATGTGTGATGCGTGCTTTTCCCACCCCTTCACGAAATGGGATTATGAAAAATGTAGAAGCTGCAGCAGCCGGCTGGAGAAGGAAAATACCCGCTGGGAGCTTTTCACACCTGTTTTTGTCTCTTGAAGTTTCACGCCGGAGAGTTAACTGTGACTTCAGGGATGGTGTACATCAGCTGTATTTTCCCAAGTCGCAGCACATTGCACGTGCGTGCGCACGCACGCACGTGTGTGTAAGAGAGATGCTAAGGGGGCAGACTGCTCAAACCATTATCATCCTTCTTAGTACCACTTAGCTGAACTGTTAAAAAGATCCAGGGTTCCCAAAGACAATTAAGCTCAAGGGAAGCCATAAATTTCAATAAACATCAGCCCAAGTTTCCTTCCCTGCTTGAAACAACAGATATAATTTCATTGGTTACTGAGCTCACACTCCCAAAGGGATCACAGATAAAAAGCCACTTATTCAAAACACCAAACTCAGGCTTCTCTGATCTTTCAGCCTACCAGAGAGGTCAGGTTTCCCAGCCGGGGACATGTGCCTTGTGGTTTGCAGGAGTTGAGCATGACTGAGAAAATATTGGCAGATTTGTTACATCAGTGGCACTGAGCCAGGGCGAGATGGGGGGACACCCAGTAAGATACCTGATCGATTTAGGTGGGCCTGCTACTTGTGAAGCACTAACATGCTAAGAAAGCATCAAAGCTGATCGCATCGGGTCCCGACACATTTTATGCAGGCAGGCTTTATACCTTCCCTGATCCGGGAGAAACGACCTCTGTCTTAGGTCCTTGCCATGCAGTCTAGCCATGTCTACACTAGGAAACCATTTTGAAATTACAAAATTTGACTTCACTCCTGATTTAACAAATTTGAAAGAGCATATCCTCACTACGGGGAAATTAGTCTGAGGAAAGCTCGAAATTAGTCCAAGGCAAACTCCGTTAATATGAATGCACTACCCTGGACTTAGAGCCCCAGGAAGTACTGGGGACTAATTAGTTTGAATTACTCTGGGGAGTAGTTATTTCGAAATAGAGGTAGTGGAAGGTCCACACTACCGTTATTTCGAAATAACTATTCTGGAATTAGTGTTATTCCTGATGAAAAGCAGGAGTACAGGTTTTGAATTAAGCAGCCCATTATTTCAAAATAACAGGTTTGGTCGTGTGGATGCAATGCTTGTAAATTCATCCAAAGGGGGGTTATTTTGAAATAATAGGCTGTGTAGGCTGTGTCTACACTGCACCCCTTTTCCGGAAAAGGGATGCAGATGAGATAAGTCGGAATTGCAAATGAAGCAGGGATTTAAAATTTCCCCGCTTCATTTGTATAAATATGGCTGCCGCTTTTTTCCAGCTCGGGGCTTTGCTGGAAAAAAGCACCAGTCTAGACGGAGATCTTTCGGAAAATAAAGCCTTTTCTGAAAGGTGCCTTATTCCTCTTTAAAATCAGGAAAGACGTCCAGTGCTTCAAAGACGTGCCAGACTCAAGCTATTAGGTGCTGGAGCTCAAGGTTACTTTTTTACATTCATAACTGCACTGCCAAGTCTAGAGGTGCTATGGGAGCAGCCTGCTTTGTCTCTCTCTAGTTTTGTTTCATGTAAGTTCTGAATTCCAAGAAAGAAAGTTGTGTTACATTGCAACCTTCCAGCAAGGGTATTGCATGTTCCCCTCCCCCAACTTATCTGTGTACACCATGAACAAAACGGTGCAGTTTCCCAGTTTGCAAGGCAGTTGCACGCATTATGCGCTCGCATTCTGGAATCCGTATCCCCATACAAGAGCTATACCAAGGAAGCACCTAACAATCCAGGAAATATACAGTCAGGGCTTTTTGCGGAAGGCTTTCCAATGGCAGACGTGCTAGGTCCTGGTTTTTGGCAGCCAGCCATTGCCAATTCCATGCAGCCAGCGTTGTAGGGTTGCTGCCTGCTGCCAGTGTTGTTTCCTTGCATTTTGATTTAAGTTCTTGCATGCTTCTTGTATTGATTTCTCTCAGATGTATTTTATGGGGAATAAGCACTCACACCAGAAAGGCCAAGACCTCCTGCCTTGTGCGCCGCATAATACTAGATGAGTCTCTTTCTCTCTCTCTCTCTCTCTCTCTCTCTCTCTCTCTCTCTTTCTTTTTTCCTTCTTGTTTGAATCTCCTTCAGATTGTACTGGGACAAGAGATGGAAAATAAGCAAACAAGAGGGAGGTTCTCTTCTTCAGTGTCAAAGTGGGCGTGTGTGGTGATCAGCTGGGAAGGGACTGATTATAACAGACTTGCTCCAGCGCACGAGGGGGAAGATGTTTACTTGGGATTGTTCGGAAGCGGGATGGTGTTTTTAATACGCTTTCTGCTCTTTGGAAATGTCACATGCCACCTTCTGAGTTTCAGAGAGATGGGGAAATTACCACCACAACTTCAGGATGCCAACTTGTCTGAAGTGGGCAACCATGTCAGGCCAGGGAACTTTCTGTTTCTCTTTCACCTGTCATTGGAAGGTAGGAAGATGGTCGGGTTCTTTTCCTGACTCTGTCACCAACTTCTTTCATGAACGGGAGCAATTCATTCATCCTATAGTCTAGGGGTGGGCAATAAAATGGCGGTGGCCCACCAGGGTTTGTCCCACCATTATATTTACCTGCGCCTCCACAGGTGTGGGCAATTGCAGCTCTCATTGGCAGGTGAT
The DNA here is from genome assembly GCF_049634645.1 of Pelodiscus sinensis. Taxonomy (NCBI): domain Eukaryota; kingdom Metazoa; phylum Chordata; order Testudines; family Trionychidae; genus Pelodiscus; species Pelodiscus sinensis. The sequence continues at coordinate 18,164,792 of NC_134732.1, read as the reverse complement.
CACCGTTCCCAGCCAATGGGAGTGTCAGGAAGCAGTGTCTACTAAGACCCAGGTCTTTTGGCCAGCAGCCATTTTGTGCTGGCAGCCTTAGGGAACCAGATAAGCATGGGGGCTGTTGGGAACCAGGAGGGAGCTCAGGGGAGGCCGGGCTCTGAGTATTTGTAGGGTTGCCAGGTGCCCAGCATTTTCGCCTCCTGGCCGGGGAAAAATTCAGAAAATACCGGACATTTTAGGTGTCCGGTATTCTCTGGATTTTTTTACCGGACAGGAGCCAAAAATACCTGACTGTCCAGGTGAATAAGAACATAAGAACGGCCGTACTAGGTCAGACCAAAGGTCCTTGTAGCCCAATATCCTGTCTGCCAACAGTGGCCAGCACCAGGTGCCCCAGAGAGGGTGGACCGAAGACAATGATCAAGTGATTTGTCCCCTGCCATCCCCCTCCAGCCTCTGACAAACAGAGGCCGAGGACACCATTTTATCCTCTGGCTAATAGCCTTTTATGGACCTAACCTCCATGAAATTATCTAACTTCTCTTTAAACTCTATTATAGTCCTAGCCTTCACAGCCTCCTCTGGCAAGGAGTTCCACAGGTTGACTACACGCTGTGTGAAGAAGAACTTTCTTTTATTAGTTTTAAACCTGCTACCCATTAATTTCATTTGGTGTCCTCTAGTTCGTCTATTTAGGGAACTAATACATAACTTTTCTTTATCGGCCCTCTCCACGCCACTCATGATTTTATAGACCTCTATCATATCCCCCCTCAGTCTCCTCTTTCCTAAACTGAAAATACCGGACACTTGGCAATCCTACCTGCTATAGTCTGTAAAATGGGCACAGCCTTATTCACCACCTTTCTAAGAACCAAATCCAAAGACCATTGAAGTTAATGGAAAGGCTTCAATTGACTTTAGTGGATTTTGAATCAGCCCCCATGTGCTCTGAGATTCTCAAGTGCTACCTAATGCTAAGATTTAATTATTCTTATTATCTAGTACTAAGGAGGTTTGATAACCACCAAGACCCAGAGAGGTCGAGATTGGAGAGCCCGTTTGAATGAAGTCAGAACTAATCCACACGTTTGCCCAAACCTCAAACTCAATCCAGATGATTTCCCGGCATGAAGCCGGCCAGAAATTCTTTTTCATGTGTTTCTGCATTTTCTGGAATCTGTCTGCCACCGGATGCATCAGAAGACCACAAGGAAGGGTGCTCAGGCTGTTGCAAAACTTCTGACCTCCAAAGAACCAGGAAGTGCCAGAAATCTCACAAAACAGCCTGTTCTACTGAGATTTCCAGCCCAGGGATTTATTGCGATGAGTAGCCAAGGAGCATCATTCTGATCCCTGCTGGATCATCCAGCAGGTCTTCAGTTTTAAAGACATAGTGAAATTCAGCTCTCTGCAGAGAGCCAGCCGTATCCCATTTGAACAGCTCCTCCCCCCTCCCCCGCCAGAGGTGGGGCAAAAGGGGCTATCACCCTAGGGCCTGGCGATTCAAAGGGGCCCAGGGCTCCGGGTGCTAGTGCAGCAGCAGGATGGCCAGGCTCTTTAAATCGCTCGTGCATGATGTGCTGTAGAGCTCCAGGCTACATGCTTTGGGCGGTGCTGGGGTAGGGGGCAGACACAATCTGGGCAGTGCGGAGGGTGGCTGCCCTCCCCTACTTCTGCCTGAGACCCTGCCCCTTCTGGGAGTGCAAAGTGCTCCCTCCCCCACCTTCTCCAGGAACCCAGAAAGTCTGTCAGCTCACCTGCATTTGAACCGTGGATTGCAGTGTACTCATGGGCTGTGGGTGATTCCATTGCTTGGGGAGGAAAGAGCCCCCTTCCCACCCCAGCCATGGCCACCAGAGCCCATGCTTCCCTCCCCCCCACTGTGGCCTGCTGGCCCATGCTCAGCCACCTCCCCCTTCTCCTGTTTCCCCCACAATGTGGCTGCTGGCCCTTGCCCCCTCCCTCTCCAGTTAATCACATACCTCCAGGAGGTGGGACTTGAAGAACATCACTGACTCATGATAAAATCCTGAGAAGAGGCAGCACTGCTTGATTTCCTTTTTGTCCTTGTTTTAGCTCAATTCAATCACTTATATCCCAGACAAGAACCATTTGCCTCTTCTAAATGCATCTTATATCCCATTTGGATTAAAGACTTTCTGTTGCATCCTCTGAGTATAATCTGTCTGATTTGCAACTCCAAGGAACTGAATTAAAACCCATGAAAACTCTCACACAAGGCACATGGCATTAATAGGGTGCATGAACTACTCAAGACAGAGTTCTTATTTGGACTAAAATGCAGGACAATGTAGCACTTTAAAGACTAACAAGATGGTTTATTAGATGATGAGCTTTCATGGGCCAAATAAACTTATTTTATTTGGACTGTGGTGCTTTGGCCTTTTATTGCGATCTCTGTTTCCTGTGGCTTTGGCTGGGCTGGAGTGAAAACACAATGTCCTGAATTCAGGATTCTTGAGTTTTGCATGAGAAAAAAATGAGAATGTTGTAGAGAAAGTCCGAGACAAACTGAAATCCAATCTAACAAATGCAATAGCTGTGATTGCAAACCATGAACAATACACCAGATTTTCAATCAGGTTTAGCATTTCTTTACTAATTAGCTTCTAATAGATATATTTCAGGTCAAGAAAAATCCAGCAGTCTTTGCTTAGCATCTGACAGAGCTAGCACCAGGACTGTGGCAAGCTAGGACTGCAATACATGATGCTAAGCGTGTACTCTCTTCTCAGGCTACTTCTAGACTGCCTTCCAGAAAAGAGATCTTCCAGAAAAACTTCTTCCGAAAGAGAGCATCCACACAGCAAAAGAGTATCAAAAAAGCGATCTGCTTTTTTGAAAGAGAGCATCCACACTGAATGGACACTGTATTGCATTTAAGTTGTGATTACTATGGACAGAGTGGCCACTAGGGCACCAGTGCTTTTACCTGGGCTATGTCTAGACTGCAAGCCTCTTTCGAAAGAGAGCGTCTAGACTGCACGCGGAACTTTCGAAAGAGCAAGCCACTTTTTCGAAAGAAAGCACCCAGTGAGTCTGGATGCTCTCTTTCGAAGAAGCCCTATTTACATTCAAGAACGTCTTCTTTCGAAAGAAGCACTTTCGAAAGAAGGCGTTCTTCCTCGTGAAATGAGGTTTACCGCCGTCGAAAGAAAAGCCGCGTTCTTTCGATTTAATTTCGAAAGAACGCGGCTGCAGTCTAGACGCAGGTGAAGTTTTTTCGGAAAAAGGCTACTTTTCCCGAAAAAACCCCTGAGTCTGGACACAGCCCTGGAGGCCTCTTCTTTCAAAAAAAAACCCCTCTCTTCCCCGTCCACACATGCCTTTTTCCGAAAGAGCTTTTTCAGCAAAAGGCTTCTTCCTTGTAGAAAGAGGTTTACCTCTGTCGGAAAACCCCCTGCATTCTTTCAACTTTCTGTCGAAAGAATGCAATTGCAGTGTGGACGTAAGTGTAGTTTTTCCCGAAAAACGGCTGTTTTTCTGGAAAAACTCTGCAGTGTAGACATACCCTAAATGCACATGCATCCTTTGGGTAGACATTAACAGGGGCACTACGGATGGCAGTTTTAAGGGCAAGTAGTGGATACCTTTAGAGCAGCCGTTTTCAAACTTTTTTTCCTATGACCCAGTTGAAGACAATTGTTGCCTGCAACCCAACATCATTTGACTAGAGTGTGGGCTCTGGGGTGGGGCTGAGGAGGAAAGCGTCAGCTTTGGCGGGCCAGGGCTAGGGCAGGAGGGGCTTACCTCATGCAGCTCCCGGTTAGTGGTACAGCAGTGGGGCTAAGACAGCTTCCTGCCTCTCGTGGCCCCCCCAGACCATGCTGCGCCCGAGAAGCAGCCAGCTGCTGGTTCTAGACAATGGGAGTGCGGAGCTAGTGCTCAGGGCAGCAGCAGTGTATGGAGCCCTGTGCGCTCTTCTGCCCCCTGCTCTCACCTAGGTGCAGGGCCTGTTGCCAGCTGCTTCTGGGGTGCAGCACAGTCTGCGGTGCCAGGACAGGTCGGAAGTTTCCTTAGCCCCCCTCCCCTCCCCACTGCTCACCTGATCCCCCTGCAGCAAGAAGACCCAGTGCCTGACCCGTCAGTTGAAAGTCACCGCTTTAGAGAAAAGGACTGAGTTTTCAAGACTCCTGGGTTTTATTCTTGGCTCAGATATGGATTTCTGCAATCCTAGGTAAGTCCCTTCACCTCTCTATGACCCAGTTTAACTGTCTATAAAATAATCCATGTGCGGGTGGATTAATTAACATGACTAACGTGTTCTGAGATGCCTAGATAAAAAAATTCTGTAACAGCCTTCGCTGTTGTTCTTTTGGCCGGAGGCCAAGGGTTCCCAAACTATAGTAAGTGAGAACTTGATGGGCCATCAAGTCGCTTTGCAACCATTTTGTCGGAAGGCGGCGCATGTCCCAGCAAAGTTAGGGCCCTGCGGCTAGTCGTTGGCGTTCGCCTCTCCCTGTCGTACGCAGCCAAATCCTTCTTTAAAGAAGAAACATATCTCCAGATAAGAGCCCCCAGAGCAAAACCGGCCTGCTCATGGAATAGCCGACCTTCCCCTAAAGTGGGCCTGTGGTATGAAAGGCAACTGATTGCCAAAGCGAAACAGAGAGGGTTCCTTGTCAGCGGGGATGGTTCAGCGCTAATCAATTATCTCCATTACGTTTATTGTTCAAAAACACGCCTCAGTAGAGTCGCCGAGGACACCAGCGCTCCCTCCCCTCCTCTCAAGTCAGACAGGAGGAGGAAGAGCACTGATCTTAATGCTCAGTCCCCATCGAACAGCAAGCGGTGGGGACTGGTCGCTATTTTAAGATGGGTGACAAGAAGACGTGAGGGAAACAAGCCCCATTGGCCACGACTGGGCTGCATGTTGCCTGCTCGTCTCCCAATATAAATCCAACCAGCCCACAGACACAGGTCAGAATTTAGACCAGTTTATCTGAGAGCAAAATTTGGCCCAGGGCATCACTTCCTGATTTCTCACTTTCCAGCTGGAGCTGTGGGAGACAGCCCTGAGGCCCCTCCGATGCAGCGGTTCCCTTTTTAGCAGTGCCGATGGTCATTCTTGTTCTCTCCCTCTGTCTCCGGTGGTAACCACAGGTGAAGGAGAAGCGCGGCAGAGTGTCGTCCTGGCGAGAGCATTTACAAAAGGTCCCCACCAGTCGGCCTGAGTCATCCAGAGGGCGCCGGCTTCACCTTTTGACTCCTCACCTCTTGAACCCCAGCTGCCCCTGGTGCGGCTGCCTGGGTAATATGATTTGTACAGATTGCTTGATTTCATCCTTGTAGAGCCAGACAATTCATAACCTCGCGGCAGAGAGAAGGCAGGGTAATGGGTGCCCGCCGCCTCCAAGGCAGAGCGGGAAGGTCTGCACGGCATTTGGTTAGCTCAGCCTGGGAACAGGGAGGGACTCAGCATGCAGAGACAAGGCTGGGAGAGTCCCTGACTGGAAGCCACGTGTCCTGTTCTACTTTAGACCGCGGCCTTCTGTCACCCAAGGAAGAGTGACTGGAGAATTCTTCCTGGCCAGGTCTGACCGGGGCCTTGAGGGACGGAACGAGGAACGCAGATTTGCCCTGAAGGCCTTCTTTGCCTTCGCCGTTGAGGAGAATTAGCAAAGATTTAGGCACTTGCTGTGGTCACACTCAGGGTCAGCCCTGCTGGAGTCAATGAAAAGTATTTCACCCTCGATGAGGAAATCAGGCCTCTAGTGAAGTCAGGCCCACCAACGGCAGGTGCCCGGAGCCCCGTGATTCAAAAGGGCCCGGGGCTGCTGCTGCTACTGTGCAAGGCGAGCAAGGTGGTTGCTTTAGGCCCCACGCATTCAGGGCCCCGTGCTGCCCAGCTCCCAACTCCACCTACCCGGCCGCTCACTTGCTGCCCTGACTGGGAGCCGCGCGGCCGTGCGGCTCAGCCAACCACAGGGTGCTGCCTTGGGCCCCGCAAACTCTTTGGCCAGGCCTGGTGGCAGCATCAGTAGCTGGAGTTCTAGGCCCTTTAAATTGCTGCTGGAGTGCCACGTTGCATGCTCTGGGCAGTGCTAAAAGCTGTAGGGGTCCGGTGCAGTGTGCCTCATGCGGAGTGAAGGGCGGGTTGCCCCCTTCTTCCACCCAGGCCCCTGCCCTTCCGGAAGCGCATAGCTAGCCCTGTCCCCCACCTTTCCCGGGGGCTTATGGAGGTTGTCAGCACCCTCAGCTGAAGCATTGTGTCCAGTTCTGGACCCCACATTTCAGGAAAGAGATGGACAAATTGTAGAAAGTCCAGAAGAGAGCAGCAAAAATGAGCAAAGGTCTAGACAACATGACCTATGAGGGAAGGCTGAAAGACCTGGGCTTGGTTAGTCTGCAGAAGACGGAGGGAGGACATGATAATGATTTTCAAAAGGTTGGTGCAGAGAGGAGGATGAAAAATTGCTTTTGTTAACCTCTGAGGACAGGACAAAGAAAGCAATGGGATTAAATTGCAGCAAGGGCGGTGTAGGCGGGACATTAGGAAAAGCTTCCTAACTGTCACAGTAGCTAAGTTCTGGAACAAATTGCCTGCTGAGGTTATGGAATTTCTGTCACTGGAGGATTTTAAGAACAGCTTAGAGAGTGAGAGGCAACTTACGGCCTCCAGGCTGCATGCAGCCCATTGTGTGGCCTAGGAGACATTTTGTTCACTTGTATTCATGTGCAGAGTTGTCAGATTCTGCTGGCTTGCATCCATGCCGTTTTTTCCTACCGGTATTGCTAAAGTGACACGCCCGTAAAGCCAGGGCACGTGAAGTGGGGTGCAGGCTGATTGCTCACAACGCTGACTGTGAGAGCTGGCTGCTCCCTCTGCATCCAATCAAAGCGCTGCTACGGGTCAGTTGGCACGCAAATTTGTGGTTTAGTCGGCACACAAATTCTAGGTACGCAAGTGCAGGTAGCAAAACCACCTTATCCTTTGATATATGAGCCTCACTTTGTTTTGTCACTAAAGGGTGTGTCTAAACTACATGGCTCCATCGATGGAGCCATATAGATTAAGCTGATCGGCAGAGAGAAATGAAGCCGCGATTTAAATAATCGCAGCGTCATTTAAATTTAAATGGTTGCCACACTGACCCGACAAACAGTTGATCAGCTGTTTGTCGGCTCAGCTTGCTAGTCTGGACGCTTCCGCGCCGACCTGAAAGCCCTTTATCGACCTCCCCGTTATGCCTCGTAGGATGAGGTTTACTGGGGAGGTCGATAAAGGGCTTTCATGTCGACAGGGGAGCATCCAGACTGCCCCGATCTGCCGACAAACAGCTAATCGCGGCTTCATTTAAATCGCGGCTTCATTTCCCTTTGCTGAACAAACAAATCTACATGGCCCTGTCGACGGAGCCATGTAGTTTAGACGTACCCTAAATGTGCCACAGGAAAGATGAGAGTGGTACAAGAACCTCTCTAGAACAGAACAGAATCCCATTCTCGGGCTTTGCCTGCTAAACTATTTTTTCTCTGTGTTGGATGATTTCAACTACCCTTTATTTAAGACCAGGTCATAGGAGCTAGCTGGATCCTGACACAAGCCACTAGAGATCAGAGGATGTCGCCTACAGGAAGCTCCCCCCTCAGCCTTTGTCTTAGCAACCAGCGCCAGATTCAACAGCTGTGGAGACATTACACGGCTATTAAAATCCAAATTCATTTCCGAGGCTGGAGCTAACTATCTGTTAGACAGAATCTTTTGCAGCTGTGACTCAGTGTGGCACCTGAGCTGAGAGGTTAATGATACAGGGATGTCAGCAGCTGTAATTATATTACCATTTTTCTAGTCCTTGATTAGTTTTAGAGCAGATTTAGTGTAAAAAATTTTGTGCCTAAGCTGTGACAAAAGTGTTTCATTATTACTTAATAAATGGGGAAAAGGGGAGGTCCAGGTTGTAAAAGCGTTTATATTTCACCTCAGCAAGCCTACCTACCTCCTCCCTTGCTCTACAGCACGAATGCTCTGACCTCGAGCCTATTTCAAAACTTCATAAGTGTGTGTTTCTTTAGACAACTCCTTAATACGATTTGCTATCCTGGCATCACCTTTAGCTGTGTGGGATCTTGGATTTGAGGTGTTTTACCTAGTCTCACAACCACAATATTTTCAGAATTCTTTTAAAAACAAGTTCCACTAAAGCAGGGTAATTCAACATGTGGCCCGTGGGCCGCGTGCAGCCTGAAACTCGTCTGCGTATGGCCTGCAGTGCAGTTTGGGTTTACGCGGGGCCCAACAAAAATGTAGTCAATAGAATGGTCTTCTGTTGATATGCGTTTTAGTAGTTAAATTCCTGGACTGTCATTGCTCATTAAAAGTGCTGTTATATAGGTAGAAATCGGATAAATATTGCATTTTATTAATATCAGCAGAACTGACTTAAATGGGGCCTGTGTGCTGTGTAGTCTTGCCTTAATCTTTGTATTCATGCCATCGGTGTGAAAGAAGCTATTTGCATCTATATTTGCATGTATATACACTCACACTTAAGTTGCAGCCCTCAGCATGTGCTGTGAGTATCATTGTGGCCCCTGGGGCTTCCAAAGTTGAGTAGCCCTTCACTAAGGTATTAGCCTGTTGTGATTTATCAGCCTGTGGCCAATTAATATAGTCATTTGTTGTCTATCACCCCAAAAATGCACTAGGGATCTTGGAGAAAAAAACCCCCCAAAACCCCTATCCCAGAGAGCTGAAAATCTAATGGCAAACACTGGATCTTGCCAAACATAAAACTTCCTCTATTCCTTAGTGACTAGAGAATTGAATTAGTTGTATTATTAGTAGTAATAGTGAGAATGAACAGAGTCTTTTGTACTTCTACAGCTCCTCTTCAGAGCGTGGCAGATGTCCTCTCTTAGACCAGGTCCACACCATTCGGAATTTCTGGAGCACTCCTGGCTGTAAAAAAGCCACACCAGCATTTTAAGTAGAGGGAGGTGGAGTGATTGGTCCAAAGTCAGTGTCAAAGCTAGGAAAAGAACCCATAAGTCCAGACTGTTAGCTTCCTGCTCTAATCACTGGGGGTGGAGAGGGGAACAGGTCCTAAGGAACTGAAGTTAGTGAAGCTATGACCAAAAAAACCCATCTCAGCTGTAAACCTGCTGCCTAGGCTAGAATGAATCTTCAAACGGCTCGGTGAGATTATCTTCTTCATGAGCCAGCACTTTGTCACCTTATCAGGAAAATAAAACAGTCACTCACGCCTGTGCCTATTCCTTTGTCTTGAGGGTGTGCAGGACCAGATGAGCAGAAGTCAGGTGGGGTTGAACTTTGACATGAGGATGCCTGCTGTCCCCTCTTCTACGCTTTCCCGTTTTTCTGGCTGGTTACCAAAGATCAAGGCTGTCCCTAATGACTTTCTCCTTGACTTGTGATCAGCCGCAGAAATATAGATATTTCCATCCCAAGACTGCTTAATGTTTAACTTCGGTGGCCAATTTTCTGGAGGCTGATATGATACAATTTTGTCTGTCTTCAGTCACGTTGACTCCAAGGAGCTCACTTCAAATCATTAGCAAGACAGTTCTCATTCCTGAGCTGGGCTTTTTAATTGCCCGGGAGACCTGCCTGGAACGTTCCCAGCAAAACCTTTGACCACATGGAACACACCGAGTTGGAGGCTTTGTTTCAGCAGAGTGGGGTTCAAGGGAAACTGGCCTGACAGCACTCCCATTGTCTTTGGTGCAATTGTTTCATGGGAGTTGTGAGCAGAACTGGGTTCCACGTATTAAAAAGTCTAAAGATGAATAAAGAAGCAAATAACAAACACTTTTAATTAAGACTCTGAACTCAACTGAAACTGTGCAAGCAAGGTGGAGATAGACAAGTCAATTTCTGTCCAGTATCAATCATCTCCCTCTATCTGTCAATCTAGCTATCTATCCCCCACACCCTTATCTATCTATCTATCTATCTATCTATCTATCTATCTATCTATCTATCTATCTATCTATCTATCTATCTATCTATCTATCTATCACCAGTCTAACGTTAGAGCTTACAAGGCTAATGGACATGGCTATAGCCCAGCCCTCCTCAGCAGGCTAACCAGTAATAAGCATTGGATGCTGTAGCCCAGGGACCTCAAAGTCCCAGCCCGGAGGCCATCCACGGCCCAGGCATGTCCCCAGTCTGGCCCATGAAATATTTTCAGAAAGTGATTTAATCAGACCTGCATGGTTGCCGGCCTGGGAGGGTGGGAGTGGGGCGTGGACACTCACCCACCCACATGGTTCCCAGCAGCATCCAGGCCCCCAGATCCCACATAATTCTGGCCACAGAGGGCACCACTCAGTCTGGGACGCTGCGCTGGCTGCCTCCGTACTGGCCAGGGGAGCCACCTGGGCTGATGCACTTCTGTAGCCAGCTGGGGGCAGCGGGGGGGGGGGGGGGGGTGGAGGAGGGAGGGGTTGTCTTTGGATAAGTGCAAGGATGTGGAGGTTAGTTGTATGAGGGCTTTGTAGGCTCCTGGTCTCTGCCAGGCTCCTGGACACAGGGGGTGACACTATCAACTTGCTGGTACTCCATTGCCGGCCCCAAGAGTGCCAAACTCGTGAATCAGCCCTCATCCCCCAAAAGAGAATGGCTTCTTGCAGATAATAATACACACGGGGATCTTTTTATTTGGCACCTGGTGTTTGACTGAACTTGGGGCACATTTTCTAGCTTTTCTCCCCAAACCATGAGACCTAAAGTCTTCCTTAAGAAGAAAGAAAGAAAGAAAGAAAGAAAGAAAGAAAGAAAGAAAGAAAGAAAGAAAGAAAGAAAGAAAGAAAGAAAGAAAGAAAGAAAGAAAGCTGGGATTCTCTTCTAATACCCTGCACCAACAAATAAGCATAATCTACTAAGTCAGTGCGCTCACAGCTGATGGCGGTGCATGAGGCAGCAGGGAGAGAAGTTCCCAGATCTGGATTAATTCTTATAATGTGACTGGGGCTTTCCAGGAAAAAAAAGCAGTTATCAAGAGGCTTGTCATGGGCGGTGAGTATGCAAGGCAGGGGAAGGCATTGCCTTTCCAAACCACCAGCCTGGCTCCGCCCACACTCCGCCCCCAGAACACCTGCTGTAGGTGTACTAGGGCGGAGTGTTGCTGCTCCCACTGCCTGCTCTCCCCATGCTCTGGGGCTGGGGAGGCTTAGGCCATATGCCACCCACCCTCTATGTGATGGGGAGTGTGGCCTGGGCCAAAAGGGCGGGCCTGGGGGCAGGGTTGGGGGCTTGCCTCCCTAGTTCTACCTTCACCAAGCCACCCATGAGGCTTGTGATCAAATCAGGAGGGGGAGGGGAGGGGATGCACAGAGATCCCCACCCCCCTCTCTCAGAGCCCTGCTGGAGGTGGGGAGCCCAAGGGCTCGCTAGGTGGATCTGAGGACTGGCTCTGGCCCTAAGGGAAATTGAGTTTGAGACCCATGGTGGAGCCTGAAGGCAGGATACGCTTGTTATTGTTAGCTGCTTTGGGGGACACTAGGGATATGCCACACAGCCCTGTCGTCATCATCTTCAAGGCAAATCCTTGCAGCTCGAGCTCCACCCAGTCTGAGATCCAGTGAGGTCCTTAAACTGGTCTGACAGGATGTTCCACATGCTGGCAGCAAATGTCAAATTGGTGCCTGGAAACCCTTTCGTGGCCATCACTGCTGCCGCGAGGAGGCTGTCGATACTAGGAGAGCTGGTGACAAATACTGGACTTACTGGCAGGGTTCTAAACATGTCTGCACTCATGAAGGCTCACAGCAGGTCGAAAGAACCCTCCTTCTCTCCCTGAGCTAACTTTTCTTTCCAATGCAGGGACAGGAGGATTAGGGTTAGAGTTACCTTACTGGCAAGAATGAAAATGACCTTCCTGTGATTCTCATGCCACCAAAAGCTGTTCACAGTGTCCTAGTGTGGAGGAGCGTAAAAACTCTATGGGTGTCCCAGAACAGGGCTGGCACTTAGGCCATGTCTTCACTTCGTGGAAGATCGACGCTGTCACAATTGATCTTCCAGAGTTTGATTTAGCAGGTCTTGTAAAGACCCACAAAATCAAACTCAGGGGACGCCTCCAGTGGCAGCCGGTACTCCTGCTTCTGCGAGGAATAAGGGAAGCCAACATGCATGTTTGCTTCCCATTGGCCTCCCAGTGTGGGGACAGCAGGGAAACTCGAATCAAGGTACATCGACTCCAGTTAGCTACAGTTGCGTATCTTGCTTCGACCTTCCCTTGTAGTGTAGACCTGGCCTTAGGCCACAAGGTTCTTTGTTGGGAGGCTGCTGTGATCTGCCCTGGTGAAGAACACTGCTGCCCCTTCAGAATCTCATTCCAGACACAGGCCCCAGAGTTTCCAGTGCAAAGGGTGATGCTGCGCACACTAAAAATAGTGTTAATTAGAGAGCACAAGTTCTCCTTCACACTGTAAATCTCCATTAGCAATTAGACTGAAAAGGCCATAAGAGAGAATTTACAATGAACCCATAAGGCAATACCAGTTCCATCCTTGGCTCTGTCGCAGTCGACAATAAAATCTCCTTTTATTAGAACACATGCCATGTCCTCAAGTTAATACACCAGGCCCCAGACTCTGGGAAGCAGACTCAACAAGAGGATTCCAGGTACTTGCTGCTCTTTGATTTGCTACAGGCTGTGTGCAGGTGGAATAGAAGGTGCTTTGGAAAACCTGAGCATTTGCAGTTTATGGTTACTCTTTTGATCCCAGGGTAACAGTGAGTCATTGCAGGCATGTAGCATCAGATCCTAATATCCCCTGTAAAATGACATCATAAATGTTACCGAGCTTGTAAAACACGCCAGTAAATATATACACTATGTCCTATGGTACCTAGGTTCATGGGCAATAGACTATCAGTCTGCTAAGCTGAGTTTTGCGGGGTTTTTTTTTTAAATAATTACTTTCATTTGCAGTAGTCACAAGCAGATGATTTTGAGCCTAGAAGATGTGGGCACAAAGCCAATACACTGCAGGAAGCCCAGACCTGAAAGACTTTCAGGGTTTTCCAAGTTCCATGTTAGGAAAAAGTGAGTAAAGCTTGACTATTGCAACTCATTCTATTGAGGGATGAAGTCACCCCAGGAAAACCCCAACTGGTACCAACAGTAACAGTCCGTCTCCCTAGCAACCAAGTTTGCCGTCACCTTGGTGCTCCTCTCTCTGCATTCGCACTGCTGAGAGCCCCTATCCAGATCATCAAAGCCTTTCACGGGACCCACCCCAACAAGCTGAGGTGACTGTAAGAATGAGACTGTAATATGGTGACATGGACAATCTCTTCTAACCAATAAACCCCAAACAACAAAAAGGAGGAAGCTGATAAAATCTAAAACTCAACCCCAAGCACTGTTTCTCCATCAAGAAGGGAAATGTGTCTGAAATTCCATGCATTTCACAAGGATTTCCTTCTATTTATTGACTTTACAGTGCCCAGATACTACGGTACTGGGTGGCAGGATAAAATCCTAAGATGATAGATAGATAGATAGATAGATAGATAGATAGATAGATAGATAGATAGATAGATAGATAGATAGATAGATGGGATGTGTGGGGATAAATGGATGGATGGATGGGGTATTTGGGGATAGATAGATAGATGCAGGTGTGGGGGATAGATAGATAGATAGATAGATAGATAGATAGATAGATAGATAGATAGATAGATAGATAGATAGATAGATAGATAGATACGCCCACCAATGTGAGGGAGCAAAGAGTTCAACTGTGCAGGGCCCAGCAATTCCAAAGGACCTGGGGTTCCAGGTGGTGCTAAGGGCTGCTGTGGGAGGGGGTCGGCATGCTCCTGAAGGTGCGGAGGGCTGGCCTTTCCACTCCTGCCTCTTCTGCCATTGGCCCGCCCCTTCCAGTGGTGCGGAGCCAGCCCCTCCCACCTTTTGTCCAGGGGCCTGGCAACTCTGTCACCTCCCGTCTAGATAGATATCTCGAGGCTCATTCAAGACCCTCTGGGAGAAAACAACATACTTGTTAATTCAAACACAGGCTGTGGTGACTCTAGGTGCCAGTGTGAAATCCTTGGTTTTTATTTAGTTCACTGGTTTGGTGAGGTTGTTCTGAACTGTGATTCAACCCTGTTCTCATCTATATCGTGTGGCGTTAAAAGAAGCCAGTCTCTCACCTCTGGAGTCTGGAACCATCCCTCTGTACTTTGTAGCCTCACAATGGCTGCAGTGTGTAGCTGAAGGGTTTCATATCTTTTAGGCAGCCACCTGTCAATTATCTCTCTCTTCTATAAATAAGATAAATCCGTTGTGACATTTTTGTATATAAAAAGTAAATGTCTCTATATATCTGTGATTAAGTCAGCAGCGCCAGGCTAGGAACAGTCAGATTGGTTTTCCGGGGAATTACTTACCAGTTTGAACGCTGTGGTTTGGAGGGGTTTTTAAAATTCAGTGTACTGGTATCCTATTACATGGCTCCCTTTATGCTGGCGGGAGCCGGGGCACGGAATATTTCCATTCTCACTGTAACCAGCTGTGTCTCCGGCTCTGATGTAGGGCCAACTTCTGCTCTCATTTACACTAGTGAAAATCCCGAGGAACTGCCAGATCAAATCAGATCAGTGGTCTATTTAGTCCGTATCCTGTTTACAACAGCAGCCGATGTCAGATGCTTCAAGGGAAGATGCAAGAAGCCCTGTAGCAGCAGGCCGTTATGGAATAATCTACCCCCAGGGGAAGTTTCTTCCTAGCTGCCATTGGTTAGAAATTCTTCTGGAGCATGTTTTTCTGTCCCTTTCTATATCTCTTGTGTTTTTTAATTCTTTACTGTTATGGCTTCTGGATGTTCTTGTTAGCCACAAAAATAGTCAACCCCTCCTCCCTTTTTTTTAATCCTTGTCCTCAACAGGTCATGGAGCAGTAAGTTCCACAGGGAAATTTGCACCTTTTTGCACCTTGTAGCATGAGATAGAGTGACTGGCAATGTCCCATCTGGCCTTACATCTCTGCTCCCTTTTGCTCATTATACTCATAGGCTACATCTACACTGGCACCCTTTTCCGGAAATGCTTAAATCGGAACAGTTTTCCATTATAAGTATTTCCGGAAAAAGCGCGTCTACATTGGCAGGATGCTTTTCTGGAAAAGCGTCCGTGGCCAATGTAGACGTGCTTTTCCGGAAAAAAGCCCCGATCGTCATTTTCGCGATCGGGGCTTTTTTTTGCAGAAAAGACTATTGTGCTGTCTACACTGGCCCTTTTCCGGAACAGTTTTTCCAGAAAAGGACTTTTGCCTGAATGGGAGCAGCATAGTTTTTCTGGAAAAACGCTGACAATTTTACACTAGATCGTCATTGCTTTTCCGGAAAAGCAAGCGGCCAGTGTAGACAGCTGGCAAGTTATTCCAGAAAAGTGGCTGCTTTTCCGGAATAAGTGGCCCAGTGTAGACACAGCCATAGATTCATAGGGTTGGAAGAGACCTCAGGCAGTCATTGAGTCCAACCCCCTGATAAAAGCAGGACCAATTCTAACTATTCCAGCCAGGGATTTGTCAAGCCGGGACTTAAAAACCTCTGGGGATGGAGATTCCCCGCCCACCCCACAGGGAACCCATCCCAGTGCTTCCCTCCTCCACTCCGAGGGAAATAGTTTTTCTTAATATCCAAGCTAGACCTCCCGCACTGCAACTTGAGAACAGCCTGTCTCCATCCTCTGTGGAACCCCGCCTCACTCTTCTCTTCTGGGGACTAAACAAGCCCAAATCCCTCAGCCTCTCCACATACGCCATGTGCTCCAGACCCTCATCATTTTGGTTGCCCTCCACTGGACTTTCTCCAATGCGCCCACATCCTTTCAATAATGGGGGCCCAGAATTGGACACACTACTCCAGATGTGGCCTCACCAGTGCCAAAGAAAGGGGAGTAATCACTTCCCTAGACCGGCTCCTCCATATCCTCTCTCCTTCAGCTTCCTTTGACATCCGCTTCCCTTCCCAGGCAATCCTCTTCTTTCCTGCCACTCTCTAGGCCTAGAACAGCCTTCTACCTCTCACACATAATCCCTCTCCTTCACGTCTTTCTGCTGTGAAGCCCTGCTTGGACTGCTTTGCTTAAACCCAGTTCTGTGGAATAGTCTTCGCTGCACTGGATGGTAAGCCCCTCTGGCCAGGGACTAGATTCTGACAGCATTATGCAAGCCACGAGGTAACTCCGCATTCTACCAGAAATCCCCCAGAAACTCGTGAAACTACAGGTGGAGTAAGGGACATCTTAATGACATTCTTATTATTTGTAGTGGAGAAGAGCACAAGCAAACCCTCGGATACAAATGCTGACATTTAGGGAGGTGCAGAACGCACAACCTGTGTTGGCATTTCAGGCTCAAAGGCCAAACCTCAGGGCATTAGGAGCCTGAAGTCGTATCCACATTGTGCTGTTTGGGCTTCTATCTGGATCGCACCCATGTCAGACACACAGCTGGGCTCAGATTTCAGCTGGGGGCGGGGGCGAAGCAGGAGCAGGCTACGGAGCTAGCCCAAACAAGCCCCTAATTTCCACAACTTGCCCTCTGGCCCTGATCGAATGTAGTGCTGAGTTTAGAGGGAGTGGACAGTGCTTGGTACCTGGTAAGGCTGCAGGAGCTCAGGCCGACTGAACAAATAAAAAATTAAGACAACAACCCAAGTGTATTTTGAAGATAACATCTCATGTTGGATGGAAACCGGATAGTATCAATTATGTATGAGTGAGCTTGGCCAATGGTCTCTCCAGCTCCCGTCTCCGGAAAGTCACAACACAACTCACAGCAGCATAAACGAGGCTGGCTGTCTTAACCCTCCCTGCTAATACAGCCGTTAAAGGATGCCCTCTGCTTTGGAAAATAGCTCCCCACCCTTCAAAGACAGGTTAAATCAGCGTCTTGGTGTAACGGGTGGGGCTGGACAAAGGGCTGGAGGGATGACAGACATGGGAAGAAACTAGAAAACTGCTGTTTTTCACTCTGTACGAAAACCAATTACTCTAATCCATAGTAAACAGCAGCTTTGTGGGTATCGCTTTGCAACCCTCTCTGCATGTCCCGGCTTGACACCATCCGCTCAGCTTTAACCAGCTCACCCCTGGATCATTCTCATCGAAATATGCTTTATTCCCTGGGAGTGTCACTCCATGGACTTCAGCGAGGTTAGTTCTGATCCCCTGGTGGAGAGTAGAATCTTCTCTGTAGCCCCAGGGCATCTTACACCATGTTGGAACTTTCCTCTTGAATCAGAACTAACTGGGGCTACAAATCTAGCTCTTTCTCAGAGTCGCAGGAGAAATGTGCCCCATATGTGCTGTAAACCGGGCTGTGAAACATCATGGCTAGGGGGTTGAAAAAGAGAAATGACTGAGTGTTTTCTGTGGCTGCGAAAGTCGGGGGGAAAACACTGATGTAATATGAGCTTTTAGGCAGGACATCTGACTAAGGCACCTCTCTCCTGATGGACAACACTGCTGCCTTTCAGTGCATCCTTCTCCCTGCTTTTCCCATCTTGCCCTTCTCAAAAATTACCAAAGCACCCATGGAATAATGGTCACCTTGATTGATTGGTCCTTCAGCCCTCATATAGGTTGCACCAATCACAGCCCATCTTCCATTCTTCTGGCCTTCTTTCTCAATGTGTGGCCATGTCTTCTCACCAAACAACGGTCCCCTCTCTTTGGAGGTTGGCTGAGTGGCCGTTTCAGTTCCCCTGGGTACCACTCAGGGTCAGCTGCAGTCCATCAATTGTGGCGAGCCTATCTCTACGCCCGGCTCATTGCATTTTACTGTACCTGCTCTCAACAATGGCGTCACACACGCCACTCTGTGGTCATTGGGGACTCGATCGCAAATTGAAATTCCCAGGGTTCTTCTTTCCATCGCCCTCTCCGTGACAGACAGTTGCTACGCCTCTGTTTTCGTCAGCGCCCATGTATTGCTGCTGTACATTGCGGGCAGCACTGTTGAATCAAAGAGGCTAGCATGTGTTGCCGTGCTGATTTTTCCTCAGAGGACACCCTGGATAGAACCGAATATGCACCAACATGTGTTCTTTCTTCGCAAGAGGTCACCTTCCTGCTTGTGGTGCATACTAATTTCTTGGCCCAAATTGGCGTAGTGCTCAACTTGTATTTATTCTCCCTGGGTTGTTCTTTGGGCTTTTGGCAAGGTATCAAACTGCATAAATAACACAGAAAAATGGGACCGATAATACATATGCTAAAAACGATGCTACAGGCCCCTTCCGTCAGAGGAGCTCAACAGTCGGGGAGAGCCCTTTTACAGGCAGTGAAACAGGCTCAGGGAAATAAAGTATCTTGCAAAAAGCTTGCAGCAGAGCCCGGTTTGCGAGATGTCCTTGCATAATTTTGCACACAAACCCATTCTTCCTCCCTAAAGCTTCAGCTACTGATCCTTGGTAGGAGTCTGCAGTGGCCATAACAAGCATTAGTCATCCATGTCCTATCAATCTTGCATGATGCATGTGTTTACTACCAGTGGGAGGGGCTCTTATATATATTTTATTGCTGTAAGTGTCCGTGCATCTGAGGCCAGAGAAATTACTACCCAGTGCTTTCATGGCATAATAAAGAGAATGCGCTGTACCTTGCATAAATTTAACTCCTGATCTCAAAACCAAGGAAATGTTTGCCCTTCTCTGTCCCTAATTGAATAGATGCATGTTTACAGTCATCTGTAATGGGAATCAGGAAGAAGAGAATGGTTATGCTTAGTGAAAAATGAATAAGCATGGGGACACACACACACACACACATGCACACACGCATGCACGCACGCACACACGCACATGCACACACAGTGAAGCTTTCTAAATCTACCCGGCAATCCCGTGCTAATCTGCTCCATCATCAAAGTCACAAATAAAACTCGGGGACAATAAATAAACCAACTGGAGTTAAATAAGTTCAGCTTCTTAACCTTTGGACTGATCAATCCACATGTTATCTCATTTCTCTCTCCCTGTGTTACCCTTCTCCCCCTCCCCTTCTGTTTGTTAATGTCAAGCCAGATTGACAGCTGGGCTAATAGAGAGCTAGGAGGAGGTAGTGGAGTCGTTGGCAAAAGAACAGATTCCATGAAAATTGCTGGCTGGCTCCCTTGTAGGAGCTCTGTTTTACTGGTCATGGTGTGTGCATGTGTGTGTGTGTGCGTGAGAGAATGAGAGAGAGACAGAGAGAGAAGGAAAAAAGACGTCACAGATATAGTGGTGAATGCGTGTGCTAAAAGACCTCTGGAAAAGAGACCTCCACTTTCTGTGTTCAATGGGGCAGCCCCCGTGGGTGGCCAGTATGCTAGGCGGGGAAAGGCATTGCCTTCCCAAACTACCAGCCTGGCCCTGCCGACACTCCATCCCAGAATGCCTACTGTAGGCATATGCAGTGCGGGGGCAGAGTGTTTGCTGTCCCCAGCACCCGCCCACCCCATGCTCCAGGCCAGGGAGGCTGTGGATGCACGCTTCCCTCCCTCCCCGTGGTGCTGGGGTTGGGGAGGCCGGGGTCATGTGCCATTCCACTGCCTTATGGGGGGGATGATTTGGCTCATGTAGGGGGCAGGACCTGGGAAGGAGAGGCAGAGCTGAGGTCTGGGGGCTTGCCTCTCCCAGCCCTACCTCCATCTACCACTCTTGGTAGCCCCTGTTCTCCAAAGTCAATGGATGATAGGTATAGTCAAGGCTATATCTTGACTTTAGCAAGGCTTTTGATACCGTCTCCCACAACATTCTTGCCAGCAAGTTAAGGGAATGTGGATTGGATACATGGATGGTAAGATGGATAGAAGCTGGCTGGAAGGTCAGGCCCAGCGGGTACTGATCAATGGCTCGATGTCAGGATGGTGGTCGGTTTCTAGCGGAGTGCCCCAAGGTTCGTTTCTGGGACAGGTTTTGTTTAATATCTTTATTAATGACTTGGATGAGGGGATGGATTGCACCCTCAGCAAGTTTGCAGATGACACTAAGCTAGGGGGAGAGGTAGACACGCTGGAGGGAAGGGATAGAGGCCAGAGTGACTTAGACAAATTGGAGGATTGGGCCACAAGCAGGGCCGGCCTGAGGTATTCCGGCGCCTCAGGCATCGGCGCGCGGCACTACCCCTGGGGCGCATGGCACATGCGCGGCCTGGCTATGCCTACTGGCGCACGGCACAAGCGTGACCCAGTCCAGCCCGGCCGTCGTGCGTGCCGGGCCGTGTAGAGACCCATGGCCGTGGGGGAAAGGGCGCTGCTGGCTGGTGTTGCAGGGATGCGGATGGGCTGGCGCTGCAGGAACCAGGCGCGGGGCTCCTGATGGCAGCTGTAAGGGACGCTGCGCGCCCCTTACAGCTGCCATCAGGTGCCCCCCAGAAGTTGTCACCCTGGGCAGCTGCCCATCTCGCCCATGCCTCCGTCCGGCCCTGGCCACAAGAAATCTGATGAGGTTCAACAAGGACAAGTGTAGAGTTCTGCACTTGGGATGGAAGAATCCCAAGTATTGTTACAAGCTGGGGACCGACTGGCTAAGTAACAGTTCTGTAGAAAAGGACCTGGGGGTTACAGTGGATGAGAAGCTGGACATGGGTCAACAGTGTGCCCTTGTTGCCAAGAAGGCTAATGGCATACTAGATTGCATTAAGAGGAGCATTGCCAGTTGATCCAGAGATGTGAATATTCCTCTTTACTTGGCTCTGGTGAGACCACATCTGGGGTATTGTGTCCAGTTCTGAGCCCCCAATTACAGGAAAGATGTGGATGCATTGGAGAGGGTCCAGCGGAGGGCAACCAAAATGATTAGGGGGCTGGAACATATAACCTACAAGGAGAGGCTGAGGGAGTTGCGTCTGTTTAGTCTGCAGAAGAGACGAGTGAGAAGGGATTTGATAGCAGCCTTCAACTTCCCGAAGGGAGGTTCCAAAGAGGATGGAGAGGCTGTTCTCAGTAGTGACAGATGGCAGAACAAGGAGCAATGGTCTCAAGTTGTGGCGGGAGAGATCCAGGTTGGATATGAGGAAAAACTATTTCACTAGGAGAGTGGCGAAGCACTGGAATGGGTTCCCTAGGGAAGTAGTGGAGTCTCCATCCCTAGAGGTGTTTAAGTCTCAGCTTGACAAAGCCCTGGCTGGGTTGATTTAATTGGGATTGGTCCTGCCTTGGGTGGGGGGCTGGACTTGATAGCCTTCTAAGGTCTCTTCCAGCTCTATGATTCTATGATAGCTGCACCTTGCAGTGGTCTCCCAGCTCTGTGGCTCCCTCTGGGACCTTTGGCAAGTCACCTTCTCTGCCGCTGTTTTCCCTCCTGTCAAATAGGGATGATAATATTTGTCTCCCTCCCAGGAGAGCTGAGAGGGGGGAGTGACTCTTTGAAAGGCATCACATTCTTTAAACGCTAGCAGCCTAGCTCCCTGCACTTCCCTTTCTCACAGCATGGCTCGTCCAAAACTAGGCTGGACAACATGCTTGTAAGGGAACAGTTCTGTGCCAGCCAAACCAGGGACGGGAGGACTTCAGTCTTTCTGCCCCCTCCTTTCTTCAATGACCAAGAAAGCAAGCGAGGACAATACGGCCAAGAGTGTCATAGCGACTTGTTGACTCTCCTGCACTTTGCTATAGGGAAGAGGCTATCCATGAATCCAGCCCTAGCCCAGCATGATCCATCCATTCACCCCAAAGATCCTCTCAATTCACTGAAGGGTGGAAGCCTTCCCAGCATTGGCCCTACCCCTGTGCTAACATAAGATCCAGGAGTCACCAAATGAAATGAACAGGAAGCAGATTTAAAACAAACTAAAGGAAGTTTTTCTTCACACAGAGCGCAGTCAACCTGTGGAACTCCTTGCCAGAGGATGTTGTGAAGACCAGAATTTTAACAGGAGTCAGAAAAAGAGCTAGATAAATTCATGGAGGACAGGTCCATTAATGGCTATTAGCCAGGACAGGTAGGAGTAATGTCCCTAGCCTCTGTTTGTCAGAGTCTGGAAAAGGATGACAGGAGAGGGATCACTTGATGATTCCCTGTTTTTTTCACTCCCTCTGGGACATCTGTCATTGGCCATTGTTGGAAGACACGACCTTTGGTCTGTCCCAGTGTGGCTGTTCTTATGATCTGTCCATATTGGTCTCTTTATGTCCCTTCCCAGAAGTTCATAATATTCGTGATCACCCTCTCTTCCCTTGTTTAAGGCAACATAGGCCTGCTTTTCCCCAGCTGTTCCCCATCCCCCTCTCATTCCCCCCCGAAGATGGGCTTAAGGAAATTAGCAACTAGGCAAGATTGGAAAAACTGATTTGTTAGAGTAAGTTGAAAACAGAGCCAATATGGCGACATCTGCACGCCACATGCCCATCTCATTAAAGCACCAATAAATCCATCGAGGCTGGTACCAACTTAAGGCGGCCTAAGTTCTGTCAGACCCAGCTGGGAAAGTGTCTGATGATTGTTGCTTTGAAGGGAAATCTATCTTTGCTGAAATTAGAGCATGTTAAAAAATGTTGAGGAGGATGGGGGGGGGGGGGCGAAGAGAGGAATTGCAAACTTTTGCAATTTTGAATGTGTTTTTACAGAAATGTGTTGTCCACTGAAAACTGCATTTTCTTACTGAATACAGATATAGATCACTGAACTGGACTAAAATTTGGGTAAAATTATCAATTAAAATGTCAACATTGACATGTTGTCAGTTTTCTACAAATAGATTTGTAGGGTGTTTAAAAAGCTATTTTCCATCCAAAAAAATAAATTTCCATGTGCAAAATTTCAGACCGTGAGCAATGTTCCCTCTAATCTTTTTCCATTTATGTGCGGATTTTTCCAATCTATGTGCAGAATAATGTTTTATATGCACTGAGGCATGTGTGAATGTGCACCACATTAGAACAAAAAAACCTAGCCGGGGGTGCTGTGTTAACCAGCTGGGGAGCATTTGAATGTCTCCTGAGTGGCCGCACAGGTGCACCACTTAGAGGGAAAACTGACCATGAGATCAAGAGTGAGATACAACTTTTGTATTCTTATGCTGACTTGTATTGTCCGATTGTTGTCTCTGCAGAGCATTTATTCTGTCTGACAATAATTAACAATAGAAATATTTGGGCAAGTAAAACCTACCCAGAAATCACAAATTGAAGTGCTCTAAACCTGAACCCACCAGCCTCTCCTAAATGGAAGAAGTAGGAGATACCAAGCATGATGGGAGAAATTTTGGCCTTCTTGAAGTCAATGAGAAATTTTCCTATTGGTTTCTCTAGAGCCAGGATTTCATCTCATGTGTTTTTACATTATTCTCAACATGCTACCCCTGGATTCTGCCAGGGACAAAATGTACATATTCTTTGTTTGGTTCTAAAGTGTGCGGTCAGTCTCCGATTCTAATGAGCATTAAAACCCCTAAGGGGAGACTGAGAACATTGGTGATAAGTCATATGAAGTGCTTCATCTCTGAGACCCTGACTAGGCTAAAACGGGTGCTGATAGAACGTGATGGCTCACATGGGTTTCCTAACACATACAAAACGTTGAATGTAAACATCTCCTGTAATGTGCTAAGTGAAAAGTTAAAACAGGGCTACTCAACTTTGGAAGCCCTGGGGGCCACAATGACACTCATAGCACATGCCGAGGGCCACAACTTAAGTGTGGTTGCATAGACATGCAAATATATTCAAATAGCTTTTATCACACTGACAGGCATGAATACTAAGATTAAGCCGTAAGCCGCAGTGCCAGATCCAAACATGGTGGCTGTGTCTAGACTGGCAAATTTTTCTGCAAAATCATCTGCTTTTGCAGAAAAACTTGCCAGCTGTCTACACTGGCCGCTTGAATTTCTGCAAGAACACTGACGATCTCATGTAAGATTGTCAATATTCTTACGGAAATACTCTGCTGCTCCCGTTTGGGCAAAAGCCCTCTTGCGCAAATCATTTGCACAAGAGGGCCAGTGTAGACAGCACAGTGCTGTTTTCCACAAAAAAGCCCCGATGGCTAAAATGGCGATCGGGGCTTTTTTTGCAGAAAAGCGCATCTAGATTGGCCATGGACGCTTTTCCGCAAAAAGTGCGTTTGCAGAAAAGCGTCCTGCCAATCTAGACGCGATTTTCCAAAAATGCTTTTAACGGAAAACTTTTCTGTTAAAAGCATTTCCGGAAAATCATGCCAGTCTAGATGTAGCCGGTCAGTGTGAGCCAGTCAGTATCTCTCAGGCTCTGCCCACAAAGCTAAGCAGCCAACACTTCCCACAATGCCCCGATGCGCCCAGAACCTCCTCTCTGGGGGCTAGAAACGCCGACACCCTGGACCCATCTGCTCCAGCCAGCCCGTCCGCTTGCATCTTTCAATTTTCACCCCATCTGGGAGACGCTTCGCCGTTGTGGAACATGTTCCCAGTGGAGGCCATGTTCAAAGGATCCCACCTGTGGGCCATGTGTTGAGCCCCATGGAAACCCAAACCACCCCGTGGGCCACAAACAAACAGGCTGTGGGCTGCATGCTGAATAGCTCTGAGTTAAAACCTAGACTTCCTGCTAAGCTTTAACTTGATCATGTCAGCAGTGCCCCTCTGTTAACACGTTCCAATATCACGCCTTTCCCCTAGTCTGAACAAAACCTAGTCCCGGATTCAAATGCAATGTCCAAAGTTGTTGCCAATGTATGGCTCTTTGGTGGCATGCATATAAATTGGGTTAGGCGTCTAGGGATGTAAGAGGTTAACTGGTTACCTGGTTACCCAGTAAGCAGGTAGCTTATCGGCCTATTTACCAAGCAACTGGTTAACTGGCCTGATTGGCTGGACACTGCTCATGGCTGTGGTGGGGCCAGGTCAGCACCCACCACATGAGGCCGTGACAGGGATGGGGCCAGGGACGGGGCAGGAGCTGACTCTGCTGTCGGAGCAGCACCCGCCACCTATGGCCAGGTCAGAGCAGCCCCTACTGACCACAGCTGGGCTGAGGGTGCAGTAGCCCCTCCACCATCCCCAGCCCCTTGCTCCATAGGTGGGGGAAGGGCTGCTCCAGAGTTGACCAGTGAAAACTAGGAGTCTTGGGTAAGATGGGAACTGCTCAAGCGCTCACAACACACATATCAGCTCCAGAATGGAAGGTAGGTGGATGCCTGGGTGACACTTTCTGGAGAGGATAATAAATAGATGGGCTTTTCGAGAAGGACTTACTCGTTCAACCGCCATGTCCTGAGCTCTGAATTACTTGTGAGCAAGGCCCACAGGGAAAAGTTGAAAGACCTATTCATTGCGTAAAACGGAACAGCCAGGAAATCCCAGGAACATGCAGTCTGTTGCCAGAATGCGAGATGTCCGTCCTTCCCCATTTTACAGACAGGGAAACAGGCAAAGAGCAGATTTTTTAGTTGCCCAAGGAGGACTGTGTCAGAACCACATCTTCTGACTCTCAGTTCTGTATGTCCCCTTTGCATTGCTATGGCTCCGTACACATTGAATTTCTCTAGTGTGGCACTTTCTGGTCCAGCAACATCTGTCGTCCGGCATGATGTTAATTAGCTAGCTGGCTGTCCACTTATCATGGGTGTGGTCAAGTTTCCCAGGGTCCCATAAAGTTTGTTTACAGCCACCAGTCCTGGCGCTCAGTGTTCTGTGCCGTTATTTAGCTCTAATTTACCCCTAAATGTCTTCTAAGAGCCCAGCAAGCAGCGGAAGTGTTGGTCATGCTGCTATTGACCTCCTCAAATTCTCTGGTTTGGCACCCATCAGGTCTTGAGGGTGCCAGGCTAGAGAGGTTCAACTTGTACTAGATTCAGGATAACAAGGCCAGCTTTCCCAGTGCTTAGTACTTGACTTGGAAGAGCACCCAACACTCAGTTTGCATTGGGATACTTCTGGACTGATCTTCCAAAGAGCCCTCTCCCTGCTAAGCATCCCAGAATGAGGGAGGGGAATAAACACCTTTAGAAATCTGGTGTCTATGTAGCTACCACTGATCAGATTTGAACCTGGGACTTCAGGAGCTTAGCATAGGAGCCTCTACAACATGAGCTATAAAGCCACCTGGTTCTCAGCTTAGGCTGTAGAGCTCCCTTGTTCTTATCTCTCACT
Source organism: Pelodiscus sinensis (assembly GCF_049634645.1). Classification (NCBI taxonomy): domain Eukaryota; kingdom Metazoa; phylum Chordata; order Testudines; family Trionychidae; genus Pelodiscus; species Pelodiscus sinensis. Next base: position 18,138,739 of record NC_134732.1, on the reverse strand, counting down.
GAAGTGGTCTAGGGTTAGGTCTACACTGCAAAGCAAAGTTGGAAAAAGATACGCAAATTGCTTTTTCCAAAAGAGGTTTTTCTGAAATTTGACCCATCTACATGGTGCCAAATTTTGGAAAAACCTACTCTTTTGGTATATCCCTTCTTCCCCATAGAACGAGGATTACAGGGATGGTGGAAGAACGCGTCCGCTTTTTCGGAAATAGTTCCGAAAAAGCAGACGCGTTCCTTGGAGACGCAGCATAGTGCTACATGGGACAGCGAACCACACTAGGGCTACATCTAGACTACAATCCTCTTCCCCAAGAGGAAATGCAAATGGAGTGCTCATTTGCATAGGTTGCACTCTCATTTGCATTTTCTCTTCGGATCCCTTATGCGCAAGAGGCTTTTGCGCAAAAAAGAGCTGTGTAGATGGCTCCTTTTTGCGCAAAACCCCCCTTTTGCGCAAGAGCCATTCCTCCTCCAATCTGGACACTTTCTTTTGAAAAAGCAGATTGCTTTTTCGATTCACTTTGGCAGTGTGGACGCTCTCTTTCAGAAGAAGTTTTTCCGGAAGATCTGTTCCAAAAAAAGCTTCATCCAAAAGAAGCCTGCAGTCTAGACATAGCCTTAGAGAGAGAGACAAAGATGTCCATTTGTATGCACACTGTCTTCCCCTGTTTATTCCTCGGCAAGTTTTGTACTGGGGGATGTCTGGGAACAGGACATTCAGACTGCAAGAGAACCAGGCAGGGTAACTGATCAAAATCAGGGTAACTGATCAAAACCCCGTTGCCAGCTTTGTCCACATATTCATTCTGCTGATACCATTATTGGACCTAACCAAGTGAGTTATAAGATCAAGAACACATATTCCTGCGCATCCAGAAATATAATCTATGCTATCATGTGCCGAAAGTGTCCGTCTGCTATGTACATTGGACAAACATCTCAGACACTTCGCCAAAGGATTAATGCCCACAAAACAGATATCAGACAAGATCACAAAGAGAAAACAGTTTCTTGCCACTTTAACCAGAAAGGACACTCTCTAAATGACTTAGCCACCTGCATTCTGCTACAAAGACCTTTTACATCTGCACTTGAAAGGGAATCCTCTGAACTGTCATTCATGTTAAAATTCGACACTTGCCAACAAGGACTTAACAAGTCTTTGAACTTTCTCACCCATTACCAAGACAGTTTCCCCAATTATCACCTGTAATACCATTAACTCACAAACATCCCACTCTCCCTACCTTTAATATCAGCAATTCACAGACACTTACCTTCCTTCCTCCCCCTTCCCACCCCCCCGCATCCCCCTTCTGTTCTGCAATGTGATTTGTCCTTTTCATATTTGTTCATTTTTTTAAATTGTATCCTTTGGTATATATGGTTGTGACTACTTTCTTCCACTATTTGATCTGAGGAAGTGGGTCTGGCCCACGAAAGCTCATCATCTAATAAACCATCTTGTTAGTCTTTAAAGTGCTACATTGTCCTGCATTTTGCTTCAACTACCCCAGACTAACACGGCTACATTTCTATCACTGATCAAAATCCCTGTCTCCTGCAGAAATCCAAACCACCGACTCCACATTCAAAGTCTTCGTTTGTTCAGCAGCAGCAGTCAAAGCTGTAGCTGCAGCCACTTCCAGAATGTATTCCATCAGCTGTAATGGGTCTTTCCTCATAAGCTGTGTTTTCATAGTAAATCTTCGGCCTTACATTGCATTACAGAGTTCAGCTGCTGCTAATCCTTAAAAACAATTCATTTCCAACTGCAAAGTGCAATAAAGAAAGGATAATCACGATTAATATTAGTTATTGTTATTGATTTCAGCTTTAAAGAATTGATTTTTCAGTCCAGCCTGCATTTATGAGTCTCTTTGCTGAAGATGCATACCCAGCACCCACTGCTATTTTTAGTTCCTTGTCCAGGCCCCAGGCCTCAGTCCAAAGTGGAACCAGGGTGAACCAGACAAGAGCGGAGGAGAAGAAAATTGGTTGAGGGAAGATCTTTCCTTTCTCCTCAAAGTAAAGGAGAGAGACTCAGGGTGCAGTCAGAGCCCCTCTGACACCTGAGGGGAGGCACCCAAGTAGCTCTGACTATCCCTCACGATAGTAGAATAGGCCCAGTGGGGTTTCAGAGTTGAGCCACCATTTTCATGCTTCTAGGTTATCAGCCGTTACATTGTGACACTCGCTTTGGGTACGTCTACACAGCAGGGCTTAACTCGAAATAAGCAACTCAAATTGAGCTATGTCACTTGCGTATCTTATTTCGAAATAGGCAGTGTCTACACAGCACTTATTTCGAAAAACAGCCCTCTTCCTCTGGCTTCCCCTATTCCTCGTACGATGAAGGTTACAGGAGTCGGAGTAAGAAGTCCTTCAGCTTGACAGTGTTTTGACACTATTTTGAAATAGCTGCCTGCTGTGTAGACGTGGATTAAATTATTTTGGAATAGCACTAGTTATTGTGAAATAGCATTGCAGTGTACCCTTAATGCCCAAGACAGTAGGTTAAATGGGTGTTCAAAGGTTGTGTCTAGACTGAGGGAAAGGTATTGACCTGCCAGACTGGAGTTAAAGATGTTTCACTGAGAGGGTGTGACGGACCAGGCCGTGTCTGGGCACAGCTGAGGACATCCGCTCAGGGCGAATTGCTCAAATCCGGGGCTTCTTACAGCCCCCTTGACTGGTGACCTCTCCAAACAGGCCACAAACCAGTCCCACAGAGCGCTTCAGCTGCCTGCCTGAAGCCTCCCGAGCAAAACCCCTCCGACACCCCAGCAATATCCGTGCCCCAGATGGCCCCGGGCCTATACACAGGTGGGGGGTACTAGCACCCAATCCCACCTACCCCGAACAAGTTCTGTCCGGTTCCAAGAAACCAGCCACAGATCCCTGGTCAATTTACCCTCTGGATCTTACCCACAAATCACGCTGGGCCAATCCTTTAGAATCTATATCTAAAGGTTTATTATTACAAGAAAGAAAAGCCTGAGAGTAAGGTTATTACTGGTCAGAGGCCAATTTCTATGTTCCCTGCCGGCTGCCCTCAGGTGACAAATCCCATTCTTTGGGTGTGTCCATAGCCTATTGAGAGTCATTGTTCCACAGGGTTTTGCTACTCAGCCTGTCCATAGCCATGCTTAACCACATTCACAGAAATATTCAGCTTCCACACAGATTACAGATTCCTACCTACACACATAGACATTATACACTCACATAAATAGCGTACATAAGATCAACAAACAATAATCTCCCATTCAATACCCCACATGGCTCTCCCCACACCAATTTCTGGGGCCAACACCCCCACCTAGGGGTGCAGCAGCGATCTGGCTGCTTCCCTCCAATTCAGCAACGTGACAGAGGGTGTCTACCCTGCCATCAGAGAGCGGTGATGGCAGCAAACATAGACCCTCTGAGCTAGTTTTGATCTAGCTAGCTCACAGAGCAATGGCGATGGAGCCATGGCACCGTGGGCAGCAACATGATCGGTATAAGCTGGCCTAGGGCCCTGGGCATGTACTCAAGCAGCTTTGCTATTGCTAGATCAGAGCTCATTTGGGTCCGTCTCCATGTGCTGCAGTCACACCACTGATGGCGGTGTAGACCAGTGTTTCTTAAACTGTGTTCCGTGGCACACCAGTGTGCCACAAGGCAGTCGGAGGTGTGTGGTGGTGAAAAACAGAGTTCAAAATGGCCACCCTTAAAGGGGCAGGCAACTTTTTTTTTCTTAATAACTTTCTCCCCCGACCCTTTTTTTTTTTCCCTTCAACAAAAAAAAATCCTTGGTGTTCCTCATAAAAAAAAATTGTTGTTTAGTGTTCCTCGGTCTCAAAAAGTTTAAGAAACAATGGTATAGACGCACCCTGCATCTACACTGGCGTTTGTGGTGTTTCCCATCGAGCTGAGCTACCTCAGAACAACCTGCTTGTTTTAAGCCCCTTTCTCCCTAGTCCTGACAGGCCGATGACTAGAATTTTTGCTCCTAAAGGGTCTGATCCCCTGCGACCTCTCACCTTAACAGGGTGTAAAATGCCACCACATCTGAACTCCCCATTCACTTATGCTGGCAGTAGTGTTTTGCACCCTGTGCAGGGGGAAAAGATGTCCCAAGCAGCAGGGAATCAGGCCCAGAGGGTGTTCGACCGGCAGCATGTTCCAGGGATAATGCCTCCTTCAAGATGTTCAGAATACTTTGTGTTGTGGAGGGATCATTCATCTGAGCAGCTCATCGTCAGAATCTTTCCCAGGTTCTGGGTGGAGAATCTGAGACCCAGAGAAAGTTTTAGTGCTTTGCTTCTGCCCACACAATGAGTGAAGGGCAGTAGGGACTAGAACCCAGGGTCTTCACTCCCGGTGCCCTTGTTCGTGCTGATGGATCTTTGGCACGGGCTCTTCATGCAACAGACAGACAGACAGACTTCCTGTGTGACGGACACAATCGCTTTCCCTTTCTTCCTCGCCAGTGGACTGGGGATAACAACACTTCTTTCTTCTCTCCTTTGTCTATTTGAGATTGTAAGTTCTCGGGGGCAGAGATTGGCCTTCAAGATGTATTCTGTCTACACTGCACGCTTACTTCGAAATAAGCTATTCTGGAAGAAATACTCTGAAATAGCTTATTTTGGAATAGCTTGTCTACACTACAGGGAAGCCTCCAAATTAGTCCGAGGCAGGCTTCCCTAATGTGGACGTGCTACCTTGATTTAGAGCCTCAGGAGGCACTGGGGAGTGTGGAACTGGAGAGATTTAGGGCTGGAGTTGCAGAAGGGTAGAGCCTCTCCATCATCAAATGAAACCAGTGATAGGGACTAAGCATTTGCTCAAAGGGAAGTAAGAACTAGCCTGACACCCATTTAGCATAGGCCACCTGGATCCTCCTTCCAGGCATGCAGCAGTAAGCAAACTCTGCATGCTCCCTTATTCCCCCTCCTCTAGGGCACGTGGACAGGAGGAGCCAGGAATGGGAGACACCTTGATTCCATTCCCCCTTCCCCAGCCAGTGCAGATGATCCTGCAGTTGGCGTGTTATAATTTGTTGAAGGTATAGGTCAGCCATAAATTACCACCCTCTGGGAGTGAGGAGGACGCAGGGGAGGAAACATGATGCAGAGGGGTGTAGCAGGGCCAATTCACCATCCGGAGCTCAGTCCAGCCCCGGAACACCCTCTGTTTCTCGGTGGCTTGCGCACAGTTACCTGTCCCATGTTCCTTCTGGCCCAGGCACCTTCCTCACAATACTGCCCTGCCACAGTGCCCCCCCACGCCACGGTCCTCCCTCCCAGGGAACCCCCAATTCTCCTACACCCACCTTGCCTCAGTGACCCATTGGCAGTCATCATCATCAGGGGGAAACTGCCATCTGAAATGGTCACTCATCATTGGTCAGGGGGTATGGACCTACTGCCTTCTCCAGCTTTGGCTGCCTCCCTGCAGCCCCTCAAGCCCATGTATCAGGCCTGGGAATTGGGTCAGGCCCCAGCTCCCCAGCTCTGCCTGCCTTTCCCCAGCCCTGTGCTCTCTCAGGTAACCGCTATAGCTTCCCAAACAGCCACATCCCTCCTGCGCCAAGGCTGGAGCAAGAGAGAGCTCCTCTCAACCCTCGCAGCCTTTTATAGGGCTCAGCCTGGCCCTGATTGGCTGACTGCTCTCCACCCTAATTGGCCAGGTTTGCACAAGCCTCCTCTAACTTGTCTGTAACCCTCTCCCTGCTACACCGTGCTACAAGGAGTGCCTGGGAATCACTGCATCTCCTGTTGTGGTTCAGCTTACAACACAGCAGGGGATAAGAGAAAATCCCAAAGGTGGAGGTTTAATTCATCACGAAAGCCCACTATGGGCATCCAAACCAGAGGCCACAGTGGAAAAATCTCTGCCTCCTAAATGTGCACGTGTATGGGTACGTGAGAGTAGCAATAAGACTTTCAGCGGGAAGCAGGCACCTCACAGCCCTTTGTGGCTTCACACATTTCCTCTTGGTTACCTTGAACGTCATGATGAACAGCATGGCCCAGGGCTGGCGGGCTAGGGGAAGCTGCAAAGGTTTAGCCAAGCCTCCAAAGTAATTAAATTAATATTTAATCACATCATTATTTTCCTCTATTTTTGTTTAAACCCTGGCTCGAATGGCTTCCAATATCGTTCCACGCTATTACGGCGCTATAAATTATTTCTGCATTGCACGGCGAGGCTTTGTAATGTGATACATATTTTTATAGTGCCATAAAGTAATTATGCACCAGACAACAAACTCCTCCAGAAGTGACATATTTTATGCCGAAATCATAATGAAATTAAAAAGTGTCTCCTCCACTCAACATTTATAGCATGCACATAATCTGTATCAGTCGTAGAGGGAGCAGAGATACTCTTCCTGGAAAGCAAAGATGGGAGAGGGGGAAATGCTGTTAAAATTATCTCTATAACTTTTAAATCAGGGTGGGGAACCTAAGGGCCGGGGGCCAGATGCGGTCCCCGGCTTGCCTAGATCTGGCCCCCGAGGCTCTGGGCTCCCCTGAGCTGTCGACCTATGGGGCTGGAGCACACAGGAATTTTCAGCCTGGGCCCCCCTAGACTCTGGTGTGTGAGGGGAATCTGGGGAGTGTCTTTCTCCTCAGTTGGGGCCACATCAGTGAGGGTTTGAGGGGGGGTTTTCTTTGCTTTTCACTAGTGTGTGGTTTGTGGCTGAGGGTCAGTGGCCCCTGACCCAAAAAAGGTTCCCCGCCCCTGTTTTACATTTTCCAGGTATTTTCTTTTCTTTTTTTTTCTTTTTGGCCTTGCAATAGCAAAAGTACAAATAGCACAAGTAAGTTTTGTTTCTAGTGGGTGATTTGCATGGCTGACTAGTTCAACTTGGAGGGCTGGAGAATGCCTGTTTTGGAAAAGAAATGTGGTTTAATGGTTACAACAATAACTTTGGAATCAGAGCTCCTGGATTCCCCTCTTTCTCACCCAGTGAGTGCATTTTCTTGTCATGTGACATGGCGCAAGTCACTTGGGGTAAAATTTTCAAAATTAAGGCCGTGTCCACACTCAGGGGTTCTTTCGAAAAAAGTACCCTTTTTTCGAAAGAACTTCCCCTGCGTCCAGACTCAAGCCGCGTTCTTTCGAAATTATTTCGAAAGAACGCGGCTTTTCTTTCGATGGCGGTAAACCTCGTTTCACGAGGAAGAACGCCTTCTTTCGAAAGTTCCTCTTTCGAAAGAAGGCGTTCTACAATGTAAAGAGGCCGTCTTCGAAAGAGAGCATCCAGACTCGCTGGGTGCTCTCTTTCGAAAAAGCGGATTTCCTCTATCGAAAGATCCGCCTGCTGTCGAGACGCGATCTTTCGAAAGAGGCTCTTTCGAAAGATGCTTTCGAAAGAGGCTCTTTCGAAAGAAGCCTGCAGTCTAGACACAGCCTAAGTGACTTGCCCAGACCTGAAGAAGGGCTTATGTTGCTCATAAACTTGCCTTGCTCACCAGTGGAAGCTGGCCCAATAGAAGTTCTCACTTCATCTTGCCTCTCTATGGGACAGGAGGCTGAGATCCTCAAATGTAGTTATGTGGCTAAATCCAAATGGGATTGGGTCCTGGGAGTGTATGTCTCATTGTCAAAAGCAACATAGAACCTAAGTCTCTTTGAAAAGCAACGGGCGTTTTGAAAAGTTTGACCTTGGCCCCTTTGTGCCTCACTTTACCCGTTGTGACAGACGCAGTCCAGCTGGCTGCCGCACACAGGGGCTGTGTCTCGACTGGCAAGTTTTTCTGCAAAATCATCTGATTTTGTGGAAAAACTTGCCAGCTGTCTACACTGGCCGTTTGAATTTCCTCAAGAACACTGACGATCTCATGTAAGATTGTCAGTGTTCTTGCGGAAATACTATGCTGCTCCTGTTTGGGCAAAAGTCTTTTTCCAAAAGACTTTTGCACAAAAGGGTCAGTGTAGACAGCACAGTAGTGTTTTCTGCAAAAAAGCCCCAATCGCGAAAATGACGATCGGGGCTTTTTTACAGAAAACTGTGTCTAGATTGGCCACGGACGCTTTTCCGCAAAAAGTGCTTTTGCGGAAAAGCATCCTGCCAATCTAGATGTGCTTTTCCAAAAATGCTTTTAACGGAAAAGTTTTCCGTTAAAAGCATTTTCAGAAAATCATGCCAGTGTAGACATAGCCAAATGGTGGGAAGACATATTAGGGCTTGGGTGAAGAGCTTTTTCTTCCCTGAGGAGCTTGGCCCTGTTTAGTGCCGCATAATCAGGCAGGCACCTGGAGTCAATTAGAGCTTGCTGGAAGACTCAGGTTAATTAGACACCTGCAGCCAATTAAGGCCTGTGGGTCTGCTTTAAAAAGCTCCCCCCCCCCCAGGTAAGGAAAAGGGAAGGAAAAACCAGAGGACTGGAAGAAGGAAGTGTGGTGTAGAAGAGCTGTGTGGGTGTGATCAGAGGACTAATAACAGGTACCTGAGGGAAGGTACTGGGAGGGATTGTTTGGGAAAGTGGCTCAGGGAAATGCTGCCAGATTGGGAGCAGCAGTAACCCTGCTGGTTGCCTCAGCATTAGAGTCCCTGGGCCAGAACCCAGAGTAGTGGGTGGGCCCAGGTTCCCCCCGAACCTCCTCCTGCCACCACTGCGTCTGCCCCTGAGCAGAGAGAACAGGACTCCAGAGGGGATTTTACCCCAAACCTATGAACTGGTTCATAGGTCTCTGAAACTAACACTATCTGCCAGTAGCGTGAGACCTACTGGGGACAGCCAGAGCTTTGCCACACCGAGTGGAGGAAACTTCCAGTTTCCCTGTCACCACAGAGGAGTGTGAGGCTTAATGAAGTACAACTGAGAGAAGAGCTGCTTTTTTTTTTTTTTTTTTTTTTTTTTTTTTTTTTTTTGCAGTGTGAGCCCTCGGTATCTGTTTATTTGGCTGGCATTCTACCTGAAAGCAGGGTAATGTGCTGGGTACACAAACTGCAGTCTTCTAGAGTAGCTGTTTGGTTCTGAGTCCTCTTCTAGCTGAATGCTAATGAGATCTAGCAACTGGAGCAGGGAGTTAGGCCTTGGGTAGTCTTTTCCTCTTTCTGCCTCTGGCTTACAGCATGATGTTGGGCATGATACTTATCGGCTATGTCTACACTGGCATGATTTTCCGGAAATGTTTTTAACTGAAAAGTTTTCTGTTAAAAGCATTTTCGGAAAAGCACGTCTAGGTTGGCAGGATGCTTTTCCCCAAAAGCACTTTTTGCGGAAAAGTGTCCGTGGCCAATCTAGACGCGGTTTTCCGCAAAAAAGCCCCGATCGCCATTTTCGCGATCAGGGCTTTTTTGTGGAAAACGGTACTATGCTGTCTACACTGGCCCTTTTGCGCAAAAGTCTTTCGGAAAAAGACTTTTGCCCGAACAGGAGCAGCATAGTATTTCCGGAAAAGCACTGATGATTTTACAGGAGATTGTCAGTGCTTTTCCGGAAATTCAAGAGGCCAGTGTAGAAGCTGGCAAGTTTTTCTGCAAAATCATTTGATTTTGCGGAAAAACTTGCCAGTCTAGACACAGCCATTGTGTTTTAGCGTGTATAACCTGCACTCATGTATAACCCATGGTTTTTCTTTGCTGTGTAAAAAAACAACAACAACAAAACAACACAACTTAGATTACCCATAGCCATGTATAACCCGTGGGTTCTATAGGCTAATTCACAGTAATTGCCCGTACCAGGATAAACTGTCAATGTCCTGCATTCCGCCCATCTTTTGTTAGGTAGCCATCCTGCTGCCAGCAGGGGAAATGGAGAGTGCAGCACAGGCAAGCTGGCTGACCTGCGGGAGGGGAGCCACACTCGCACCCAGGACCCGCACAGCCGCAGCCAGGCACAACCCACCCTCCTCTGGGCGGGGGAACAGAGAGCACAGCGCAGGAGCTGACCCAATACTAATGGGGCAGAGCTGCTTATGAGTAAAAATAAACTTGTAGACTCTGGGGGGGGGGGGGTTGTAAAAACATGTATAACCCGCTGGTTATATATGCTAATTTACGGTAACTTCATTTTGCCTCAGGCCACATCTACACGACAGATCCAGCATCCTGGGGACCTGACTGGTCCCAGATGAGGGATTTTGCCAGCCCCGGGAAGGTCATTTTTGGCCCTCCTGCTGCCAGCCTTACACCCTCCCCTCCTGCCACACTGGGCTTCCTGGTTCCACCACCCTGCTGCAGCCCAGCTGAGCCGCATGATAGGTTCCGCCCCATCCACAGCCCAGCTAGGAGGTGCGCACCGAGTTCCCAGCTCCCCCGGGCAGCCCAGCTGCAATGCGCCGGGCTCCTGCCCCCACTCACATTGCGCTGGGCTCCCAACCCTTCCCCCTACAGCATGGAACATCCTGCCGGACCACGCGTGTTGCCAGACCAGAGAGTCTCAGTTTATGAAGGTGCTACCTGTAGTAACTTACATCGGTAAGAGCTACGTCTCTCAGCGGCATAAAAAACCCACTCCCCCGAGGAGAGAGATAGCTATGCTATCCTAACTCCCCATGCAGAAAGCATTCATCTGATTGAAGAATGCTTCCATGGGCCTAGCTGCCGTCTCTCCAGGAGGTGGATTACATACGCCAACGGGGGAATCCCTCCTGCCGGCACAGGCAGTGGCTGCACTGAACCTCCACAGCTGTGCTTCTGTGGTGTTTTAAATGGAGACAGAACCTAAGTTTTCTCATCTGCGAGCACATCTAATGATGAATCCCTGCTTCCCCAGAGTGCTCTAAGGTTTAATTGATTCAAGGGATTCCATATTATTTATTCATCTATTTATTTGAGCTCCTCTTTGACTGTGTTGGCAGCAACATTCTGGCTAAATGTATTGTGTCCTCATCTAGCCATGGGAGGCTGTTTTCAAAAGCACAAAGGCCAGATGACCGGCTCCTGTTGACAGTCTGAGCATCTCCCCCTATGAGCCTGTTGCTCTTACTAGACGCTAGAGTCCCTTGTCCCTTAACTCAAGTGGGAGAGGCCTTTGCTTAGGCTACGAACTATCCTATTCCCGCGCATGAGCCATGCTGGGGTGTTAAATGGTTATTGACCAAGATCAAGACACCTCCTGCTAACTAGAGCTGGGCAAATAATGGATTTTTCAGTTCACTGGCAGCTCCAAAACATAGGGAAAAAATGTTTCTGGTCGAACCCAAAACGCTTTCTTTTCCCCCAATTTTTTGTTCAATGACTCGCAAAGTAAAAAGAAAAAACAACAAAATTTGTCTGATCAAAACAATGCTGCCAAAACATTCCATTCTTTCAGCTGGGTGACAGCGAAACCGGAAAACACAACACCAATTTGCCAATCATTTCAGGGTTATAAACATATTTTTCTGCAAATAAACTATTTGCCAAAAAGTTCTCCCAGCTTTAGTGTTAATATTCCATGTAAAAGTCATGAGTATTTTTTTCTGGTTAGGCATCAGCTTCTCTAAAGCACTCAGTACAGATACTGAAAAGGGTCAAAATAGACAAAAGGCCGTGGGGACTCCATTCTGGAAATTCTTTTTCTAAAGCCCAGAGTACTTCCTATAGGTAGCCCAAGTGAGTGATCTTCTCTGCTGGTGGTGCAACTCTGCTGTCTGCAGATCCCAAAGCAGATCTTGTTCTCATGTGCTCAACAGGGCCAATGTGCAAAATTAGAATCTCTGCCTTCTAGTCCAAAAGGAAATGGCTTTTGTGGTGTCAGCCAAGATTTTCCGGGAAAGTGTATTGCTCCCATCTCACGACTTTCCCCTCTTCTTGCCTGTCTCACGCACATTCATAACCCTGGGAGTTGGGTATTTGCTATTCAGTGAAGGAGGCAACACTGACGGCTACCTATAGTGGGAAGCAGGAAGAAGGGAAATTCTGGGGCAATGCAGTGAAAGAGAGTGATTAGAACGGGGAGGGGGGGGGGGAAGCTGGGAGTCCTAGGAACTGATGTTCTGCTTTGACTCGCTATGTCCACACTTGAGTTGGGGCATACTTGCTCTAGCTCAGATCAAGTGAGCCTGCTAAGTATAATGGTGTGGTTCTAGCAGCACAGGCAGCAATGAGCGACGGCATAGGCTAGCCACCCTGAATACATACCCCTGGGCTACACTGCAAATTTTTTTGGCAGAAAATATGCTAATGAGGGAAACATTAGCATAAGTCGCAATCTCATTTGCATATTTTCTGCCGAGCCGTTTTTTCGCTAGGGGTTTTTGAACAAAAACAAGCAGTGTGGACATTTCCTTTTTGCACAAAAACCCCTTTTTGCGCAAGATCGGTATACCTCCTTTTTTGAGGCATAAGGATCTTGCACAAAAAGGGGGTTTTGTGCAAAAAGAAAATGTCTACACTGCTTGTTTTTGCGCAAAAAACACTCCGCAAAAAACGGATGGGCAGAAAATATGCTAATGAGACTGCAACATATGCTAATGTGTCTACACTTGTAGTGTAGACATAGCCTTGGTGTCCACATAGGTTTTCTACTCCAAGCAGCCAACCCATACGACGGCAGATACATTCCTATTTTTGCATGCTGGCTTTCACCAAGCACATATCACCTGGAGCTGGGACTCTCGTCCCATGCTCCAAGGATAGTCACTGTGTCATTGCTGTCATGGCATGGCTTTGTGCCTCAGTTTCCCCACCTGAAGCCAGTGTGAATATACATGTGGAAAAGGGCCCATAGGATTAATACTGTCCAAACATTCCCACACTCAGGACCTATGGGAGGACAAATGAAGTTCTCCTCCCATCATCTCCAGAAGTGTCAAAATATACATTAGAAGCAAGAACTTTTTAGTTTAAATAATTTTTAAAGATCTATCTATCGATCTATCCTTTGGTCATTTCTGCTTGTGAAATAGCTGTGCAATTTAGAACTAAGAACTCACAGTTCTCCAGGATAAATCCATATGCTGATAGTTGGTACTTTGCTGGAAAAAGGTCATTTCAGCTGCTGCATGACAGAGCTTAAAGCTACTTCAGTACCCTCCTTGTCTTGACTGCTTTTTCAGCTTGCAATCTTTCCTGGATACACACTGAAAAAAATATAAAGAGCACTCCCTACAAGACTGTGCATTTGCAATATTATAGACTTGAATGTGTATTGTCCAGGGATAATTTCCTATGCGTGCTTGCAGGAGGAAAGAAAATGGCCTTTTAATCACTTCTAAACCTCTTAACTGTTCTTGGTTACTGAACAAATAAACATCTCTCTAGTTTGGGGGTGCTCTTTAGAATTCTGCTCAACCCAGAAGCAAAGAACACCCAATGCTGCCAGTCCGTTTCTGTCCTTATGAATCCTGTTGGGATACACACCTTTGCAGAGACTGTGTTATAGACAGTGTCGACCTGGAGTCACTCGGCTGATGTCAGCCTCCTGGTGTTCTGTCTCCAAGCAGGCCCCTCATGTTGACTTATTAAAACAGAAACATAACAATGCCCTGCACTTCTTTTTTAGGGAGGGTGGGGGACAGCCAGGGTTAAATTCTTTCCATATAGAACTGAACTATCCCAAATATAAGTAGACGTGGCACTTCCCCGCTTGCACACAAATCAGCGACACATGCGCCATCTGCTATGGCAGCACATGGGCAACTTTTGCTCTATTTGTAGGACCTAGGTTATCTAGGTTGTTTTTAACTCCTCGGTACAGAAAGGGTCAGTTTTCTCCAGCATGCTATTAAGGCTACGTCTAGACAGCAGGCTTTTTTCGGAAGAAACTTTTTTCAGAAGAGATCTTCACATGCATCTGACGAAGTGGGTCTTTGCCCACAAACGCTTATGCGCCAATACATCAGTTAGTCTATAAGGGTACGTCTAAACTACATGGCTCCGTCAATGGAGCCATGTAGATTTGTTGTTTTGGCAAAGGCAAATGAAGCCACGATTTAAATGATCGCGGCTTCATTTAAATTTACATGGCTGCCGCGCTGAGCCGACAAACAGCTGATCAGCTGTTTGTCCGCTCAGCGCGCTAGTCTGGATGCTCCACTGCCGACATCAAAGCCCTTTGTCGGCAGTCCCGGTAAACCTCAACCCACGAGGAATAAGATGCATGTAGTACATAATCATGTAGTGCATAATCTTTCACTGTGGTCTGTGCAGTATATAGATAGCAATGGATTTTTCACCTTCAGTCCATTTGGTATGATGTCCATCCATTTGCATTTGGAGAGAAAGATAATATCTGTCTGTACTTGTGCAAGTTTCTTCATGAGGTTGATGGATTTTCACTCCATACGGCTAAAAGCAGTGCCTTGCATGGTGTCAAGCATCAAAGGGGTAGCCGTGTTAGTCTGGATCTGCAAAAGCGACAAGGATTCCTGTGGCACCTTATAGACTAACAGATGTATCGGAGCATAAGCTTTTGTGGGCAAAGACCCTTGACTACATGCATCTGATGAAGTGGGTCTTTGCCCGCAAAAGCTTATGCTCTGATACATCTGTTAGTCTATAAGGTGCCACAGGACTCCTTGTCACTTTTGCAGATCCAGACTAACACGGCTACCCCTCTGATACTTGACGCACTGCCAAAGCACATCGAAAAGAGCTTCAGAAGAGAGTGTCCAGACTGAATGGATGCTATCACGCATGCAAGCTGTGATTGCTGTGGGCGGAGTGGCCACCAGGGCCACTTTTCTCTTCTTCCAGAAGAACTCCCTCTTCCCCATCCACACACGCCTTTTTGCAAAAGAGCTCTTTCACAAAAAGACTTCTTCCTCGTAGAATGAGGATTACCAATGCTGGAAAAAACCTTCTGTTCTTTCAATTTTCTTGTGGAAGAACGCGATTGCAATGTGGACGTTCCTCAGTGTTGTCAGAGAAATGGCTGTTTTTCTGACAAAACTCTGTAGTGTAGACATACCCCAAGGAGCACAGTCTCCACTGGGGATGAGCGGCTTGAAAGGGCTGTTCGGTTCCTGGCCAAAAGAACTTGAAACCAGCCCTTCTGAAACCAGCTCCAGATCCTCCCGTAGCCTTTTCTCTCTTTGAACCCTGCCATAAGCAGCTACACATCAGGAACCCATTCAAGGGAATGTTCCGCATTAGCAGAAATCCAATTATTAGCCAACATCTGACTTCTCCCCGCCCCTTCTCCCTCATTCACAGGCCTGAAAGATGCCATTTGTAACACTCAGCAGGTTAGAGGCAATCAGCCGTCCAGCCTCTCTGGAAAAAGCAATACTGGGGGCATGTTGCGACTCTGAGAGCTGAATGTTTATACAAGCCCGTGGCTGTGATTTCATTGACAGCAGAGCCTCGGGGGTAAAGTCCAGCGATACGTTGTCAGTGAACAAAGAGCAAAGTTACTTCAACGTGAGTAGACCGCCGGCAGATAGAAGGGGAGTACAGACAGTCCAGAGAGGGATCATCTTTCATCCACAGGATGAAGACACGACTTTAGAATGTGGGACAGAAACAGCTTTCTGAATGGCTGCCAGTTCTGTTGACCGTGTCTGGAGGGAGTGTGGTCTAGTGGTTAGAACGCTGGGCTGGGCTGGGCCTGGAGTTCCGGGAGCTGGATTTCCCAGCTGAGAGCACCTCCAGGTGCTGCCACAACACAGCTTCTAAGAAGCTGTAAATTGGGGATAAACATATTGCCCCGTCTCCAGGGTCCAGTTATAAGCCATCTGTAAAGTGCTTTGGGATCCTTGGATGAAGGCTCCCATCAGGATAATAATGAGCGTTGTTCCTGGGAAAAGTCCTCATCTGATCTCTTATTTTATTTTTATCGCTAAACTCTGCTTCAGTAAAGAAAGAAAACAACACTCCAGGCAGCTCATTTCTAAGGGATTATTGCTGTGCTGAGATGGTTAAAGTCACTTACCCTCCAAGCCTCCCGCATTGTAGCAACACTTCAGGCATGCAATCATCTGCCACGAACGCAACATCTGGCATGTCCTATTGGCAACATCTATCTTTGACTATCGTCTAAGGCACAACTAGTGTGCTATAGAACCAGTATAGGCTTCTTCTGGGCAGTGATCGCAAGCTGCCTTACAGATGGGGGTGAACTGAACATCACGACACCCCTTTGAGGCAGGTGGGGATTTCAGTTTCTCTTGTGCAGCTGGGGGAACCTGATGAGCTGTTTAAATAAGGCATGAATTCCAAAGAACCCAGGCGCTCTGACTCCCAAGGCAGCGGTGCTAACCACTGGGCCACATTGCCTTTGGTTTAGCTGGAGAAGGCGTGATTCATTCCCTGCTTTCTGAAGTAGGCCCTCAGGAGGGTGACCAGCTGTCCTGTTTTCAATGGGACAGTCCTTTATATAAGCCCTCTTGCTGGTCTCCTGACGTTTTTTTTAAAAGATGTTGCAGTTGTCCTATATTTTCTGTCCCTTTATTCCCATCAGTACTGGTGGATCTTACAGCTGGGAGGATCCTTGCTCACCAAGTGCCCACTTCCAGGGGGGAGGAGACTGAGATGGGTAAGGATTGGTGTGCAGCGGTCTGTCAAGCTATGGCTACACTGCCAGTTTTTGCGGCAGAAAATATGCTAATGAGGGATTCATTCGCATGAGTTGTGATCTCATTTGCATATTTTCTGCTGATCCGTTTTTGTGCAAAAACAAGTAGTGTGGATGTTTGCACAAAACCCCCTTTTTCCGCAAGATCTTTATGCTCCCAGAAAGGAGATATACTGATTTTGCAGAAAAAGGGGTTTTTGCACAAAAAGAAAATGTCCACACAGCTTGTTTTTGTGCAAAAATCCTTAGCACAAAAACGGCTCTGCAGAAAATATGCAAATGAGATTGTGACTCATGCAAATGAGTCCCTCATTAGCATATATTTTGTGGAGAAAACTCATAGTGTAGAGGTAACCTCAGTGTAGTCCTTGCTCCTCCCATCCCTGACTTCATTTCCAGCCTACACTAGTTGATTGCTGGTCAAGCCCCACCCCTTCCACCCGAAGCCCCACCCCTTCCAAAAGCACAGAGCTGCCCCTCCCCTCCCCACTTTGTCCAGGGGTCAGGTGATCCTGGCAGCTGCCCCTATGCTCATTACAGGGCTTTTTGCATAGTACTCCAAACTAACTGGCACTGTGTGAATGACAGGGTTGTTGGCTGGATGGACCCTTGGTCTGGTTAGGGACAGCAGTTCCTATGGGCAAGGGCCAGAGAGATTGGGGGATATAGGCCTGGACTGAAACAATGGGGAGGAAAAGTAGGAACCTGAAGCTAAAGCCTCCCCCCCCTGGAGCTGCCACCTCAGCACAGACCCCAACCCCCATCATTCCCGCCCTTTGAAGTGCGGTGCCCCACAGCCTCCCTCCCTCCCCCAGCTGCAGCCCTCCGCCAGAGAGAGAGAGAACTCGGCAGGGTGTCGTCCCCATCGCGCCGCAGCGCTGCCCACCCAGCTGTGTGCGATACGCCTGAGTCCACCGGAGCCTGGCGTTCTTGCTCTGCTTTTTAATCCCCGCGTGAGGCCAGGCGGGGGTCCGGAATGCTGCCTTTTCCCCCCTTTGAGTCCGCCAGGCCCGGCGCCAGGAATGTGCCCGTCATGTGAGCCCCAGCGAGGCCTGCCTCCCGCTCTTCAGCGCGAGGGCTCCGCGGCTACCTGCCCAGCTGAGCGGCGAGGCTGGATCGGATTAATTCTGACGCGGGGGGGCTCCAGCAGCGAGCGAGGCTTGTTTGCAGCAGCGCCTCTTGGCAGCGTTACCTCAGACTCAGCAGGCCCCGTGCTGTGCTGCAGGGCTGTCCGATTTCATTACCGTTAGCCACCCCGTCGATCAATAGCAGCCCTCCCTGTCACACGCTGGGAGCGTCTGCTGAGCAAGCAGCTCGAAACACAAGACAGTTTCCAGGCACTGAAACCCACCAGAGACTGGCAGGGAGTGGAGCGAGGGGGAGAATGGGGTTGGGGACAGATCCGCTGGGAAGTAGCCTGGGCCATTATCTGAGGAGCCCTGCAAACTCTGCTCTGACCCCAGCAGCAGCAACAGCAAAAGCAAACCAAGCAGGCACACTCAGCAACTCCCCAATTCCTCCCTCCCTGCCCAGCACAAATCGGCCTGTCTCTCCCGACAGTGGCAGCTCTCTTGGGAGTGTGCTAGGCACGTTGTCGGCCAGATGTTAGACAAGGGAGCCTTGGAATAGGCTTCCTTCCGTGAGACTGGAGACCAGCACCTGATAGAAGCCTTGGCTGAGAGGCACAGCTGAGGTGAAATCCTCCAGGGCAACCAATGTAAAGGACCGCAAGCAACTCCGATAAGCCCCACTGATCTGCCTGGGAGGCCAGGAAAGCCAGGCCATGCAGATAAAACATTCAGTCAGTGGGAGCTGGTTTCCAGGACAGTTAAGGGAATAAAACAACTCATGCCCAGAGGTAAATGGCCTTGGATTTTGGTGATGGACCTGGGGCTCATGGGATCAGACAAGACCCTGGGGCCTTTGTAGATTGAAATCCCCCTCCATGATACACCTTCTGTTTCCCTTAACCTGGGGAGTTTGCGAGGACTCAATCTGAGTCCTGGTGGGGAGGCTGAGGGGAGGAGTTATAGAGGTTAAATCTGTGTTTCTTAAACTTTTGAAGACTGAGGAACACCAAACAATATATATATATATTTTTAATGAGGAACACCGAGGATTTTTTGCTGAGAGAAAAAAAAAAGAGGGGTTGGGGGGAAGTTATTGAGCCCCTCCCCCAAAAAAAGGTTGCCTGCCCCTTTAAAGTGGCCATTTTGAACTCTGTTGTTCTCCACAGCACACCTCTTACACCACACAGGGTGTGCCACACAACACAATTTAAGAAACACTGGGTTATATGGTAAGGAGTCCTGGCTGTAACCCCTACCCTGGAACCAATGAAATGCCTGGATAGCCCCCATCCCCCGGGTCAAAGTTTAGTAAAAATTGTGGCCTGCCACTTCATTCCATGCATCTGCCCTCATAGTTTCAGTGGGGGATGACAGGCTGGTTGTGGTAGGCCTAGGGCCGTGGGATTCCTGCAAGTGACTCATTCGCCTTCCACTGAGGTCCCCCCTTAGGCTATGTCTAGACTGCAAGCCTCTTTCGAAAGAGAGCGTCTAGACTGCACACGGAACTTTCGAAAGAGCAAGCCGCTTTTTTGAAAGAAAGCACCCAGTGAGTCTGGATGCTCTCTTTCGAAGAAGCCCTATTTACATTCAAGAACGCCTTCTTTCGAAAGAAGCACTTTCGAAAGAAGGCGTTCTTCCTCGTGAAATGAGGTTTACCGCCGTCGAAAGAAAAGCCGCGTTCTTTCGATTTAATTTCGAAAGAACGCGGCTGCAGTCTAGACGCAGGTGAAGTTTTTTCGGAAAAAGGCTACTTTTCCCGAAAAAACCCCTGAGTCTGGACACAGCCTTAGAGAGTCATTCGGATGATCCATTCCTAGGGAGGAAGTCTCTAGGTTCAGCTATGCCCTTCCACCTCCTGCAGTCCTCAAGTCTTCCAAAGCAGAGGAGATGCTGTTTGTTTTCTGCATACCAACAGGGTGAGAGAGGACCGGTCCCCAGCTGTCTGCCTCAGACCTGGATCCTTGTCCCTTCTTGCGTTGGCAGCTGCCCTTTTGCTCCAGAGCAGACGTTGCTCCTTGGCATTTGGTGGCGGACTGCATTCAGGCCAGCAGTTTTCAAACCAGAGGTTGTGACCCAGGAATGGGTCGTGGAATGTCAGGCATGTGGTCTCCTTGCTGCAGGTGAGCAGTGCGGGGGCTAAGGCAACTCCCTGCCTGTCCTGGCACCGCAGACTGCGCTGTTCCTCAGAACCGGCTGGCAATAGGCCCGGCTCCTAGGTGTGGAGAGGAGGAA
This sequence comes from Pelodiscus sinensis, assembly GCF_049634645.1. Lineage (NCBI taxonomy): Eukaryota > Metazoa > Chordata > Testudines > Trionychidae > Pelodiscus > Pelodiscus sinensis. Next base: position 18,118,990 of record NC_134732.1, on the reverse strand, counting down.
GGAAGAGTGCACAGGACTCCAGGCACTGCCCCTGCATTGAGCACTAGCTCCACATTCCCATTGGCTGGGGCATGGCATGGTCTCTGGTGCCAGGAAAGGCAGGAAGCTGCCTTAGCCCCCGCGCTGCACCACTGACTGGCAGGCACTCAAGGTAAGCCCTTCCTGCCCCCGCCTAGCCCCCCCAAAGCCAGAGTCCTCTCCTGCACCCCAAAGCTCTCCTCATCAACGCCATCCCGGAACCCACACTCCAGTCACATTATGTTGGGTCTCGGCATCAGCAATTTTCTTCAACTGGGTCATGAGAAAAAAAGATTGAAAACCAACTGCTGCTCTAGGCAACTTGCTACTGGCTGGCTGCTATTAAACTTAAGATCTCCAGTTGAGAAGGGGAAGGGATAGGGAGCAGGAGGGGCCAGATCCTCACTTTATGTAAATCAGTGCATGTCCGCTGAAGTTAGGGGAGCTGATGGAAATGTTTTCAGCAGTACTGGTTTCCCTGTCTGAAAATGCTGCTGTGACAGAAACATTTCAGGGGGTGTTTCCATTGCATCATTTTTGGCAGGAAACTGTTCGGTTTTAATAAGGCTAAAACATTTTGATCCAATTTGATCATTCCACCCCTTATGTTTGCAATATACTATAGTCATATAATCAATTAATACATAGACTAAAGGATGTGGTTCAATACAATTCAAATGAGTAAAAGTTCTAAGATTCTGGCTTTTTTTGAGACCGTCTCAGGGCCTGATGAAATCTCAGAATTTCTCCAGGGATAGAAATTCTGTTTTTAAACCAGCTCTGTTTATTTGTCTGTTAGAGATCTGACTTTTGAAATCAGTGTTAAACACAATTTGGTCTATGCCACAGCAGTAAAAATGGTTATGGCACTGAAGTGAGACACGCAGCTCATCCAAATCCACCCGGTACATATTAACTATACCACATTGGGCTCATAAGCGGAGTTGCCTCTGATAGTTGCATGGGTCCCAGGCTGTGTGCTGTAAGGCCTGGTCTACACTACAGCGGAAGGTTAAATTAAGATTCACAACTCCAGCAACGTTAATTATGTAGCTGGAGTCAACATACCTTGAACTGAGTTTCCGTGCCATCCACACAGTGGAAGGCCAACATGAGCAGCTTCCCTTATACCTCATGAGGAGAAGGAGTACCGGTGCTGAGAGGGGCACCCTCTAAGTTCAATTTAGCATGTGTAGTCTGCTTACTAAAGGGGCCTCTGACTTTTTCTGGAAGGGTCCTGTGTGCTACAATCTAGCTCTAGAGACTACAACTCCCATGAGACCTTGAGGAAAAAGGAGGAAGTGGAGCTTGTCCAGGCCTGTTGGTAGAGGGGGCTCTCCATTTTGGGAAAGAGGAGCCAGGCTTCTGTGGAGGAGCCTTATCCAGTCCAGGAACTGTTGTGTTGCCGCTACAGCCAGGGACTGAGAGTCTGCGGGGCTTGGATCTATCAGGCTGCTTCAAGGGCTGCTGATTATTCTAGAGGGGAGAGACGCTGACTGCGCCTGTGGCTGAGAAGGGCTACAGAAACTAGCACGCAGGAGGAGGCTATAAGTAAATGGGCTCTTTGGGAAAGTGCTGCCTGGGACAGACCTCAGAGATATAGACTAACTCTGGATCCAAAGGAAGGCAGAGTGACCAGCCCAGTGAATCAGAGCTGCTGGCATTTGGTGGAGCCTGCTCCAGTGGCAGAGGGATCTTACAGCTGGCTGCTGAGCTTGGACTAACACACACAAGACCTGCACAGTGCTTTTCTCCATTCCAGCTGCAGACCTCCAAGCATGCCTATGCAAGCACGTGTCTGAGACTCTGAGTCCAGAGGTGTACATACTCTGGAGTAGGATAAATGGTGACAGTGCAAATGCCAGATAAATAAGTTCCTCTTACTTCTGTGTACTTTGTTAATAGATTTTATTCACTTTTAATTTGTTAAACCCTATTTTTTTAAGTTAAGTAAAGGTGTGTTAATTTTAATGTAATCAATTAGATGTATATTATTTATAATTGTTGTCCTGGAGTTAGATCCAGATTATTGCTGGAATAACTTTATTCCTGGAGGCTCCCAAGGCACACCATTAAGTGTGTACAGGGCCAGCCTGGTGGAGGCACCGCCACTCTTTATGAGCAAGGGACTGCATCAAGGAGGTGGATAGGGAATCCCCAACTAAACAGCATCACCACTGGGGTACTCAGGATCCCCTTTTATGTTAAAACCATCAGGTTCCCAGGCACACCTGTGAGTGTGACTTGCTCCCGAGTAACCCGGGGAGGAAAAAGGGGGTTACACATGTCTTCACTCCCATCAGCTTTCCTTACACCTCATGAGGAGAAGTAATACTGGTATCGATGGGGGCACCCTCTGAGTTTGATTTAGCATGTCTTCACTAGACCCACTAAATCAAACCCCAGATGATCAACCACAGCAGCATCGATCTTCCACGTAATGAAGACGTGGCTGGAGTGCTGATGCTGCTCAGACTGCTCGCTTCTGGGTAGAGCTCCTAGAGCTTGAATCTGCACTTTCCCTTTAATGCAGCAAGGAATTGCCTGGGAGACTATAGCAACCCCAAGGCACTTATTTCTCTCAGGACAGATGGATTTATTGTTTTCCTCAAGCTGCCAGTGCTAAGGGGAAAGGTAAGGTTGGAGGAAGCTCACTCAGCTGATTAAATCTGTCAAGAGCAGACATCACCACATCACCCCACCAGAGGACAGATGTCCTTGTCGTGGTATTTTTTCCAGTGCTCTCCCACAAGTCCCCTGCAGACTTGTTTTATTACCCTCTTTCTGCTGTTTGGAATTGGACCACGGGCCTGCCCTTGGAACTGATTTAAAGTTCTGAGAGTCGACAAAGGCTCCGTGTAACCTTGGCAGGTTGCAGTGGTCGGATGTTGGCAGCCAGCATGGAGGAAAGGATACGGGAGGCCGCAGCGGTGTCAATCAGAATCTGACGCAGCCTGGATCAGGAAAGGAAAAGGACCTGGCCAGGCCATGCTGCGAACTGAGTGAGAGGTTTAACCCACAGTCGGTCAGAATTCAAGACGCGTTCCAATCTCCCCACGATCCTGAAATGTGGCAGCTTCTCTCAGTTCTCGGCCTGCCCTTGCTATGTGAAATCTCCTGAGAACGGCCTTGTCTTCTATATCCCAAGATGGCATCTGTCATTTGAGCAAGTCACATGACTCGGTTTTTTACAGGTGGACGCCATTGCTCCTCTGGTGTGGACTGGCAACCCCCGTGGCCCACTGTTGGTCCAGTTCTGCTATTTGCTTGCCTCGCTGGCCTTTGACAGTCGGCTGGCCAAGCCTCCTGTTGAGGTCTCCCAGATGCAAGTGTTTGAAGTGCAAGGGCAGAGCCGGTATTCATTACTTCAGATGCACAGCAATTGGGGGCCTGATTCTGAACTTCGCTTCGCATCCATTTTGCATCTCTTTGCTGCCACGCTCCTGGTTTACACCACTGCAATAGTAGCCCTGATCCTGGATAGAACTAGGCCCATTTGCATGGGAATGGGGACTGGCCCATTCTTTCCAAAGACAACCCCTGGTCAATTAAATTAAAAAATGGAGAGGTGACCGTGAGGTTTAGCCAGGATTTTGTTTTGAAATTTCTGACTCATCCGCTGGATTTATATCCCTCTTCCTGCCTGGCTTCTTTGGAAATGAAGCAGATCAGCACAGAGAGAGGCAGCTGGTCCTGCATTGTCCCCTTCCCAGTGGCGTAGCGACAGGGGATTCGGGGGGGTGCCACGCTAGGGAGGCACCAATTTAGTCTCCCTCCGCTCCCCCTGTCATCCCTTGGCTCACCTGCTCCACCTTCACCCACCGGCTGGAGCCTCCTCTCCGCCCCCCGCCCAACCCTCCTCTTTCTCTGTTGACGGGTTAGTGCATGTGGGGGCCTGGCCCCAAACTGGAGGGGGCAGGAAAAGACGTGGTACAAGCTCCCACCCCCCTCCTCCCAAAGTTGGGCTCAACCATGCGCCAAGTCCAGGGCCCTGCAGCATGGCGGGGCGGGGAACAAATTTTGCCTTTGCCCCCAAGCGCATAACAGCCTCGCTACGCCTCTCCCCCTTCCCTTTCCTTATAGGGGGAAAAAAGAGGTCACTCTTGTTTTTTAAAGGGATGTAAAGATTCTTTAAGCTCGCTAAAGAAACGGGGCTCAGACCCACTGTGACTGGAGTGTCAATGTTAGAACTCTCATTGTGCTACAGCTGTGCCTCATCACGCACTTACACACAAATATTTACCAGGAAATGTGTGTGTTAGAAATATCCATTGCAGGGTTAGTTATCCACAGCTACCCATGGTGCCTTAGTGGCAGCCAGACATACCAATGCCATGGTGGGGGGGTTAAGGAGGCAGTTGTCCCGGGGCCTGGAAACTCTAAATTCATTGGTGACCGGAGCCCCAGGGCTTTTAGTCACTCACTCCTCGTAGAACGAGGAGTACAGGTAGTTTGGAATAGGAAGCCTAGTCTGAACTACCTAGTTCGTGCCGCGCGTAGCCGCGAGGCACGGAGTCCGAACTAGCGGACATTTAAAAATGGAGGCGCCCGGCAACATGCAAATGAAGCCCGGGAAATTCAAATCCCGGGCTTCATTTGCAACTCTAGTTGACTACATTACCACCCTAGTTCGAACTAGGGTGGTAGTGTAGACATACCCTGAGAGGGGACAGGATAGCGGTTTTCAAGTATCTAAAAGAGTTTCACAAGGAGGAGGGAGAAAAATTGTTCTCCTTGGCCTCTGAGGATAGGACAAGAAGCAATGGGCTTAAACTCCAGCAAAGGAGGTTGAGGTTGGACATTTGGAAAAACTTCCTAACTGTCAGAGTGTTTAAACACTGGAATAAATTGCCTAGAGGGTTTGTGGAATCTCCATCAGTGGAGATATTTAAGAGCCGGTTAGATAGACAGGCATAAGGGATTTCACGAGGCATAAGGGATCGGTCGGCAAAGGGTTCCCCAGCTAACAGATCCGCGTCTAGACTGCCACGCTGTGCCAGATCAGCTGATCGTCGGCACAGCGTGGCGGCCATGTTTATTTTAATGAAGCGGGGATTATTTAAATCCCCACTTCTTGGACTATGCAGGGTAAACTAGTTTACATGGCTCCGCCGACGGAGCCAAGTACCCTAGACATACCCAGGAGCGGCCCTAGATGAGCTGCCGGCAACTGGCACCCTAGGCAAAACATGCAATCGGCGCACGATCAGTGCCCCCTCCTCCAAAGCCCTCAACGGCCGTTTATCTTGGCGCCCTAGGCGACCGCCTAGTTTGCCTGTATTGACGGGCCACCACTGTCTAAACAGTGCTTGGTTCTGCCGTGAAGGCAGGAGACTGGACTTCATGACCTCTCGAGGTCCCTTCCATAGTGTTCTATGATTCCCATCTCACTGTCTGCAAGCCCTCGTAACAAAGGATGGAAGAAGCTAGTGACCATGTGGCCTGATCCTGTTTAGTTTTACACCAGCGTAACTCCACTGGCATCAGGAGAGCTGTTCCTGATTGCCCACGTGTGATATCAGACCTCAGCTGCCCCATGGCCCAGAGAATGGGAATGTGCAGAGCAGAAAAAACACTTTGCTCTTTTATTTTGAAGCGAGCCCCATTTTTAGAGGGAAGCTACAGAGAATTCAATGCGAATCCAGGGATATTTGTTTTGTGCTTAAGCAAGATCAGCTCTGATCTGTCACCGTCACAGATATATTGCAGTGCTCAGACCAAAATGCCAACCTCCCTAGACTGAGTTGGAAAATCAAACTCACTGCTGCTTGGGTCCAAGGGAAAATCCTGAAGGCTGCCAACATTTCATTCAGTCATGTTTCCTCTGAGAGGGAATGCAGCCACGCCAAGGGGGAGGAAGGAGAGAAACGGGCTTGCATTCACTCTGGGGACAACCATTTACGAGACACCCAGTTGCAACACAATCCCGACATGGTTACGTGCTAATCTCACAGCATAGCCTGTAGAAAGCTGTGTTTTCCCTGAGCACTCCCTGCTCCAGAAAATGAGTTGAAATCTGATTCAATCCCATCTATCCTGCGAGGACAGCCCTTGGTTTAATTGTTTTGAAAGACACAACCATGTTGAAGCAGGAGGAGAGGAGATGATCATACTTGATTGCCTCTACAACACAGCCTCTCTGCCTCTCTTCCTTCCCACTCTCTCCCCGCTCTTTGAAGCTACACTTCTGCAGTCAATGTTGGCAGCTCTCACTCCTTGCCAAGGAGCAATGACTTTGGTTTTCCAGCCAGTTGTTAACGGGGGCTGTTTTTTCAGGTTCTCTGCATGACTACATCGAGTGAACAAGTCTTGTTGCGATCCTTCTGAGGTGAACTTTCCTAATTAGTCTGGAGTAGAACAACATATGTTTATATACCTTGATTTTAAATAAATTTGCCATGAGAGTTCTTTAAAAGAAAAGAGAAATCATAGTCAAATGGGTTTTGAAAATCAAAATATTCCCAACAAACTGTTTTGTTTTATTTTATTTTATTTTATTTTATTTTATTTTATTTTTGTTCTAAATTAATGGAAAACTTCCTAGCAAAGAGAGAGAGCAAGCATTAGGATTTTGAGAGCACAATATAGCCCACTCCACACTAGAAAACTTTGGAGAGCAATTTGTAGAAAGGTCACATTTATACATCCTCTAAAAAGGGTCAATAAATCATTAATTGATGTTTGAATCAATTGTTATAGGATCGAACAGGGTTAATAGGCTGCTTGGAGCCAGGGCTTATAACCATTTATATATCCTTCTATCCATGAACTTACAAGCACCTGGAACACATTGTACTCCTGTCTAGACCATGCTTAGAGATACTGAGACTATGTCTACACTGCAGACTTCTTGTGCAAGAAGCTTTTTGCAGAAGAGATATTCCGCAAAAACTTCTTGCACAGGAGTGCGTCCACACTACAAAAGCGCATCACAAAAACTATGCGCTTTTGCACAAGAGAGCGTCCAGACTGCATGGATGCTCTCTCGAAAGAAAGCTCTGATTGCACAGAATAGCCACCAGAGCACCTGTGCTTTTTTCCGTTGGCTCTTTTTGCACAAAAAAACGCTGGTTGCCCATCCACACACACCTTTTTGCACAAGAGCTCTTGCACAAAAAGAAGTTATTCCTCGCAGAAAGAGGAATGCCTACACGGCAAAACCCCCTCTGTTTTTTTTATTCACTGTAAATTTACTTGTGCAAAAACACCCTTGAGGCGTGGATGTGCCGGGGTTTTTGCGCAAAAACTGTAGTGTAGATGTAGCCACAGAGCTCTGCTGGTGCAGCACCCTCAGCCTTCAGACAGTGTCTAGAAAAAACCTCTTCCACGGGCTGCTTGCAGCCAACCTCTGCAGGAAGACCGGCTGGGGGAGGGAGGGGAATCTAGCACGTCTTCACCTCCAAGGGCTTTCCACACTCCTGTTTCACCCCACAAGCTCTGCTCTGTGAGTCCAGCTGAGACAGACTCCTGGTAGGGACTTGCCCACTCTGCCGGGGTTAACGCGCCTCACTAAGTATTTGCAGTGACCCGCAAACAGCATTGTCGGAACAGCAGGGCGTAGTAGTGAGCTGGAACTCTGGCTTAGCTTCGCACAGATAAATGAAGGTGGAAGCATAGCCCATTCTGGCCCAGCTAAAACCCCCTAGTCTCTTGCATGAGCAAAGTTTGGTCTGAGAAACGCTGTTACTTCAGCTTCCCTGGCTTTTTAACGCCTTCGGCCCAACGTGGCTCCCCCAGCAAGGCGCGTAACACGCTTGTCACAGCTATTAACTCTTTCTGGTAAGGGTTTATTTTTGAAGGGGTTTATAAAGGGGGCCCTAACATATCCCAGTGGAGCAAACCTCTCATGTGGACACTAGGCTATGATGTCAAAGAAGGCTCTGCTCCAGATACAGAGATTCAAGCTTTTAGTCCTTGATCCAGTCTATGGTGCAGTCCAGACCAGCAACCTACCTATCAGCACTTGACTTTTTAATCCATGTTCCAAGATGACTAACCTGCTTCATTCATGGCATGCAGCCAGAGCCCAAGTCTTTGGAGCCAGCTGCGTTTACGCGAAAATGTGCCATTGTGTTAGTTACCAAGCCTTAAAAGAGGACTCCCTATTCAAGCCCCACCTGCAGTGAATGAGAGGTGAGCACAGAGGCTACCTCTACTCTACGAGTTTTCTTGGCAAGAAATATGCTAATAAGCAGGGCTCGACAAATAATACAATCTACTCGTCCGTGGCGAGTAGATTGCAACCCGGAAGAGCCGGGTTCGGGTGATCTGCACATGCGCAGATTGCCGGACAGCGCAGCTGGCGAGCTGGACTCACCGCGGTTCGGCGAGCCCTGCTAATGAGGGACTCATTTGCATGAGTCGCAATCTCATTTGCATTTTTTCTGCGGATCCATTTTTGTGCTGGGGGGGAACGGGTTGCGCGAAAACAAGCTGTGTGGACGTTTTCTTTTTGCACAAAACCCCCCTTTTTCTGCAAGATCCTTATGGCCCAAAACTAGAGGGAGGTATACCGATGTTGCGGAAAAAGGGTTTTTTTGCACAAAAAGAAAACGTCCACACAGCTTGTTTTTAAGCAAAAACACCCAGCGCAAAAATGGATCGGCAGCAAGTATGCAAATGAGATAATGACTCATGCAAATGAGTCCCTCATTAGCATATTTTTTGCCGAGAAAACTCCCTGGCTGTGTCTAGACTAGCATGATTTTCCAGAAATGCTTTTAACGGAAAAATTTTCCGTTAAAAGCATTTTCGGAAAAGAGCGTCTAGATTGGCACGGACGCTTTTCCGCAAAAGCACTTTTTGTGGAAAAGCGCTCGTGCCAATCTAGACGCGCTTTTCCACAAAAAAGCCCTGATTGCCATTTTCACGATCGGGGCTTTTTTGCGGAAAACAAATCTGAGCTGTCTACACCGGCCCTTTTGCACAAAAGGACTTTTGCCTGAACGGGAGCAGAATAGTATTTCCGCAAGAAGCACTGATTTCTTACAGTAGGAAGTCAGTGCTTTTGAGGAAATTCAAGCGGCCAGTGTAGACAGCTGGCAAGTTTTTCCGGAAAAGCGGCTGATTTTCTGGAAAAACTGGCCAGTCTAGACACAGCCGTAGTGTAGACATAGCCAGACATACCAACTGCGAGAAAGAAAAGGGAAACGGGAGTGGAGGGGTGTTGCTGGCCACAGACAGGTATGTGAGGGAGTCCCAAAGTCCCTTGTGGAAGTCCAGGCCTGTTCATGAATGGCAAGGCGAGAAGGCAAAAGGGGGAGGAAGGAGGAGTCACCAATGTCACCCTAACGAGCTCAAGGCGAGCTGTGGTAATGGCCCCCTCCAGGCTGGCATTCGAAGTGGTAGACAAAGGTTGTGGACTACTGTACGACGTTGCTAATGGAGGTGCTGTGCCGAATGCCATGTAGTCCTCCTCCTGGTCCTGGTTCTGGGAACTCAGTAATGGAATTCAGAGGAGGCAGACCTGGCAGGAAACTGTTCAGCAGCAGCATCCAAGAACTCCATCAAATGGTTTCGTGTTAATGAAAAACTCCGGCGTTCCAAGGTTGATCATAAGTCAGTGGGGAAAATGTGTTCCAGGCGGTGACTTGGCAGATGGCGCATGTTTTCATTTCACCGTATGTGCTGCAATATTGCAGGAGTCACTAACGAACAGCTGATTTCACAGATCATGGGCCAGATCCTTGGCTGATGACAGCCACCATTATACCCCAGGTGACTAATGGCCCCATATGACGGGACTGGTCCGGCGTTCCCTCTAAGCTGCGCGCTTGTGCGAATGCACAAAAACAATTTCCACCCTGCCTAGCTCCTTTGCATCCGTGCGGCAGGAAGTTACTCCAGCGGCCAGGGCCAGAGCCATCACATGGTGAGCGGCAGCAGCTGAGGATGAGGCCGGAGCCACCTTGTGGGAGCCTGGGCGGGAGGCAGTGGAGCCAAGGACTAAGGGGTCCAGCGCAGAAGCCCGCTGGGTGGGGGGCAAAGGCACCGGCTGTCTGAGGTGGGGGGAGGTATCAGGCACACACAAATTCTGGCTGGGGGGAGAGGAGTTGGACACAGGTCTCTGGGCGATGAGTGGGAGGAATGAAACAGACAAGATGTGGGGCTGGGCACAGGTCTCTGGGCAGTGGTGACTAGGCTGTGGGACATAGGTCCAGGTACTGGCTGTTTGTGTTTGAGGGGCAGATAGCATGGCTCTGGCATATATACAGGTGTCATATGGGGGGGCAGATTGCGAGGCTGGGCACAACAACAGGGCATGGGGGTGGGTAGGCACTTAGCCAGGCTTATACAGGTGCCAGGTGACTGGGTGTGGTCCTGTGGGGAGCACAGGCAGTGGAGCACGCACAGTGTGTGTTGGGGGCAGGAGCAAGCAAGCTGGGTGGTTTTCAGGGTGGGTGGGTGCAGGATCATGCATCTTGTTAATTATCCATTGTTTTAAATATGGTTTTTTTACATAACAATTATATATCTATATGGCTACGTCTACATTGGCATCCCTTTCCGGAAAAGGGATGCTAATGAGACGAGTCAGAATTGCAAATCCGCGGGGGATTTAAATATCCCCCGCGGCATTTGCATTTACTTGGCTGCCGCTTTTTTCCGGCTTGGGGATAAGCCGGAGAAAAGCGCCAGTCTAGACGCGATTCTCCAGAAAATAAGCCCTTTTCCGGAGGATTTCTTATTCCTACTTGAATCCTCCCCCCACTTGAAGTAGGAATAAGAAATCCTCCGGAAAAGGGCTTATGAGATCGCGACTCATGCAAATGAGTCCTTCATTAGCATATTTTTTGCCGAGAAAACTCTTAGTGTTGACATAGCCTGAACGTAGCTCAATTTGCGTCACTTATTTCAAGTTTAGCCCTGCAGTGTCGACGCACCCCAAGTTGTACACATAGTCACTTTAAATACTGGTCTTGTTGGCAAGATAGGTAGCTCTACAGGAAAGTGTGCAAGTGTGTTCAGATTTAGTCCGGGGACAGACCGCCTAGACAAAGGCGCGGTGAATTGTGCCTTTCCGCACTGCAGGACAACCTGTTTTGTTTCTCCCTGGGTTTGGATTCTTGTGCATTCCGAATGTTAAGAAACAGGTAGTGTTATGATGCACCCATACAGAAAGAGAGACTCTCAGAAAATTCCCAAATCAACAAGTAGTGGACAGGTGTTTCAGGCTTGCCAAACTGTCAGAGATAATTCTGTCTAGTTTCTTACATGAAATTAAGATTGTTCTGCTAAAAAATTGGAGTAGGCACAGAATAAAATCCTAGCACCAGCTCTTCAGCTGGTGGAAATCAATGGAGCGCCATTTAATTCAGTAGAGCTCTGCAAATTTACACAAGCGGAGGTTCTGACCTTTGGAGTCCGCCGCTTACAACACTTACTGCTGTGCACAGAGCTCATTATTATGAGTGACCCCACTGGCTTCCATGCACCTAATCACAATATGGATCATGACCCTCGGAAATAAGCACTTATTGGATCAGGCACAGAATGGCTTCATTTCTGTGGCTTTACAACAGTCTTTGGCTGTAACATTGAGGCTGGGGGATGGGATTTGTAGCGTGATGGAAGAATGAGGGCATATTTTTGTTCTCCTACTTTGGCATTCTCAGCTTCCACTGTAAGCAACGGGAGCTACTATTCGTCTCTTAAAAATAGGATATTGATCTAAATATGGAGTTAGAGGAATAAATTTAGGCACCCAAGTTTGAAAGCTTCAGCCTCAATCTCCTAGTGCCTCCATTTTAGCATCTGTAAAATACTTGCCTGCCTTGGAGGAGAGGTGCAAATTAATTAGCAGAGCTGTGCAAAACTTAATGGAGTCTCTCTGCAGGGCTTCCTATACCTATATTGGCAGGGGTTGTTCCCGCCACCCCTTTAGCTAGGTTCCACTTTGTGTTTCAGGTTTCATAAAAACTAGGGGTCACCAAACGAAATGAATAGGTAGCAAGTTTAAAACAAACAAAAGGAAGTATGTCTTCATACAATACTCAGTCAACCTGTGGAACTCCTTGCCAGATGATGTTCTGAAGACCAAGACTTTAACAGGGTTAAAAAAAAAAGTAGGTAAATTCATGGAGGTTAGGTGCATCAATATGTATTAGCCAGGATGGGTAGGAATGGTGTCCCTAGCCTCTGTTTGTCAGAGGCTGGAAATGGGTGACTGGGGAGGGATCACTTGATGATTCCCTGTTCTGTTTATTCCCTCCGGTGCACCTGGAATTGGCTATTGTTGGAAGACAGGATATTGGGCTGACCCAATATGGCCACTCTTATGTTCTTGTGCTAAGTAAACCTCCAAAAAATCAAATTGACATGAAGCTGGGAAAAAAGAGAAGAGTCATAAAATGAATTTGGTTTTTATTACAGTACTCTCCAGCGGTCCCCGCTGGGATCAGGGCACCTCTGTACTTAGCACAGACACACAGCAAGTAACAGTCCTAGCTTCAAAGAGCTGACAATCTAACTAGTCCAGAAGGACAAAGGACGGATCATTATCCCTGTTTGACAGATGGGGAACTGAGGTGCAGAGATATGAATGCCTGGTTTACATGAGGCAATTAGGTTGGTAAATTGCATCACCCAAGGTTGCGAAAGAGCCACACTCCTGAGCAATGCAGTTCACCGCCCCCGCCCTCATGTAGACAGAGCTAGGTCAAAGGGAGAATTCTCTGGTCAGTGTAGCTATCCCTCTGGGCAGCTGAAGTAGAACCCCCCTCATTGGCATGGGGCATGACTTCACTGACACACTAGAGTGGTACAGGCGTTCCACGGCAGCATTTAAGTGTAGGCAAGCCCTGAGTGATGTGCCCAAGGCCACACACAAAGTCTGTGGCAGAGGCCCAGCTCTCTTGCATTCCGGGGTATACTTTCCCAACGACCGCTACAGCAGCACAGCTAGGGCGTGACCGCGGTGCTGTTGTTGAGCCCTAGTATCGATGCTTCCAGCATTGACAGGTGGTATTTTCCCATTGTGCTGGACTTTTTCCTGTTTGCAAGAGGCAGTAGCTAGGCTGATGGAAGAATCCTTCAGGTTAGCTAGCCACATCCACACTAGGGATTAGGCACCAATTTTTTCACAGTCCTAAGCAGCCCGGTCCATTGCCTTAACTGCTAATCCAGAGTTCAGAGTCAGGGCTGAATTTTCTCCACATCTCAAATCTAGGACAAGGAGATTAGGCTCCTTCATCTCCAAAACACCAGTGAAGAGACCCTTACCCCACCCTGGCCCTTTTATACAGCGTAAAAGAGCTGGAGCAACATAAAGGGTCCCTAACACACACACACACACACACACACACACACACACACGCAATGTATTGTGCACGACATCTGGAAGCCTGTTTTCCAAGGACTCCTCGCAAGCCCAAGCACAATTCCATTGGCTTAGTACAGTTACTTATTCATACCTGCACGCGAGGAAAAAGAGACCACAGAGTCCAGGTCTTCATTGCTCTGCTTCTTGGGTAGGCCCTTTCATGGCAGTGCAAAGCGAGCGTGAAACCTCACCATGCCTCACACCCACCTGGCACTTGGGTGGCCCTGCTGTAAATGAGCAAACAAGGTGCCGAGCCACAATGAATCGGGCCATGATTCCAGATCTGCAACTGGTGTGACTCAGTAAGTTGCCATTGATTTCAAAGTGATGCCGAATCACTTTGCTCCACTGTCTTCAATGGGCTCACTCCTGTTTCACGCCACAAGTTTGAAACAGGAGAATCATGCACTGAGGGGGAGCTGACACACATCCGCATGGAGAAAAGCATTTCTAGCTACTTGGACTGAATTTGGGGTTTATAATTACAGCTTTTCTCTGATTAAATTGCTGGTGGTTCATTGGCTGAAAAGTGACATCACTGCTGACACCAAAAGTGTGGAAGCCCAGAGTGAAGACAAACACAAAGTTGTCTTAGTCAAGTACTAGATACCCTTGTGTTAATGATTTCAGCAATATAACATCTGCTTGCAGGAGACTAGATGCAGCAGATTGAGTTAGTATGCCATAACATTCATTCAGCAAAAAACTGGAGTTATGTCTTTTAGAAAAAAAGAGAAGACTAGATGACTATGGGGGGGACATAATAAAAATATATAGGATGATGTCTAGAGATGGGAAAGCAGGAACTTTCTTTCTTCCAGTTTCATGAGAACAAGGGGGCATTCCAAAAAACTGAAAAGTGGAAAGTCAAAACGGAGGAGGCAATGCTTGTGTGCACAATGCATGATTAGCCTGTGGAACTCATTGCCACAGGATGACCTTGAAGCCAAGAAGGATTCAAAGGACTGGCTATATACATATGGGCTGTGTCTACATTGGCACCCCTTTCCGGAAAAGGGATGCTAATGAGACACTTCGGAATTGCAAATTCCGAGGGGAAAGCGCCAGTCTAGACGGGATCTTGTGGAAAATAAGCCCTTTTCCACAAGATCCCTTATTCCTACTTGAAAGGAATAAGGGATCTTCCGGAAAAGGGCTTATTTTCCGCAAGATCTCGTCTAGACTGGTGCTTTTTTCCGGCAAAACCCTGAGCTGGAAAAAAGCGGCAGCCATGTTCATGCAAATGCCGCGGGGGATATTTAAATCTCTCACGGAATCTGCAATTCCGAAGTGTCTCATTAGCATCCCTTTTCCGGAAAGGGGTGGCAATGTAGACACAGCCATAGTTAATAAGAAAATCCTCTTTTACAGCAGTAAATACTTTAGAAAAAGTATTTCGGGACAGGATCTAAAATTGCAAGATTCCATGCTTAAACCATTCTCCTATCAGGGTATGTCTACACTTGCTCCCTAGTTCGAACTAGGGATGCAAATGTAGCCGACCTAAACTGCTAACAAAGCGGGGATTTAAACATGAGGAATAATGTTAGTTCAAACCAAGGGGTTTGATTCACACTAATGCGACCTGGAGCGCACTTCCTGGTTCGAATCAGCTGGTGAGCGGAATAGCGCAGGGGCGAGATTATGCTAATGAAGTACAGGATATTTAAATCCCCACTTCATTAGCAATTTTGGTCAGCTACATTTGCATCCCTAGTTCGAACTAGGGAGCAAGTGTAGACGTAATTTAGGGATTAAGAGGAGTCTTTCCTGGTGGATCAGCCTACTCTAAGGTTTAATGTACCTTCCTCCGAAAAATCTGGTGCTGGCCCCTGGCAGAGATAAGAGATTGGCCTATATGTACCTTGAGATGAATCCAGGGTGGTGATTCTGTTCTTTTCGACATAGGTTCTTATCCATGCTCATCACCCCAACATCTTCATCCCTAAACCCTATGTTAACAGATATGTAGCAAACTAGCCTTTTTGCATCTCTTCCTGTAGACAAGCTCACCCTGTTGACAGGAACAGCCAGTCTCCCCGGCCTAACCTACTCATTATCAGCCATTCACTGTAGAAAGCATTGGCTGAGGCTCATTCTCAGCAGGTGACGGTTATTAAGTTGTTGACAGAACGCTCATCTGCTTTCAACAGTTCTCAGTAGGCAGCATCCACTGTTCAGGCTGCTCCTGACAGAGTCTCTTGTCAAGCAGAAGCCCCATGTCTGTTCGCTCTCCTCTGGAGACCTATTGCTCCCATTTTTCTTATTAATATATGTCCATGCTTTCCCCAAGATGCGCGTGGTTTGATTAGGCAGGTGCAGAAGTTTGGAAGGGGAAACGGTGACCAAGACATGTGGAAATGACTTCCCCAACATAGTGTTTATCTGCAGAACAATTAACACCTCCCCCATCAACTGCTGGGAGTGAGTCACACCCACTCTGACAGAACTAGCCTTGTTAAGACTGGCCCTTCCTTTGATATGCTAGTGCAGCTATAGCCCTACCTCTGTGACTTCCACTCCCTACATCTGATGAAGTGGTTTTTACCCACGAAAGCTTATGCCCCAATAAATCTGTTAGTCTTTCAGGTGCCACAGGACTCCTCGTTGTTTATGCAGATACAGATTAACATGCCTACTCCTCTGAGATTTATGAGCAGGGGAGTAATTCATAGCTGGCTGCTCTCTGATATGACACTTCTCTTTATGAATGGAGAGAGAGGGGGAGCTGATTTGGAGTGACGCTGACACGAATGAAATAGCCTTTCCTGGAAATGAAAGTAAACTCTATATATGCTGAATTCAGCCCTTTGTGGTCAGCTGGGCAGATAACTGGCACCCAGTTGCACAGCAGTTGTGGGACTGGGAAATGTGGCTCTCATGCTAAATGTTGTTTGATCTCTGATGTCCATAGAATCGCAGACCAACATTTTCAAGCATGGGTACCTAAAGTTAGGCACTTAGCTCTATAATAGATACCTATGTAAAAGGCCAGTTTTTCAGAGGTGCGTAAGACCAGTCATACTGCATCAGACCAATAGTCCATCTACCCCAGTGGCCAAGCCAGATGCTTCAGAGGGAATGAACAGAACAGGACAATTATTGAGTGATCCATCCCCTGTCATCCTGTCCCTACATCTCGCAATGTGTGGAGAGTCCAGATCACCAGCTGTTTTAGAGCGAGAAACCCTGGTTCCGCATGGTGTAATGGGAGATTGACAGATGAAGTCTCAGGAGCTACCCTACTGGTTAAAGCAGGGATGAACAGGGCCAAAACTGTTATCTGTCTGTGGGCTAACACGGGGGTGGGAACCTAAGGCCCAGAGGCCATATCCAGCCCCCAACTTGTCTGGATCTGGCTCCCGAGGCTTGGGGCTCTCCAGCCCCCTACCCCATAATCTTCCATGGGTCTGGAGCACACAAAATCTACTAGTTTGGCCCTCCAAGGCTCTGGAGTATGCAGGGAATATGGGGAGTGTCTTTCTCCTAATCAGTCTGGGGGGGCGGGGCACTGAGGGTTTGTTTTTTTGGGTTTTTTGGGGTTTTGTTTGTTGTTGGTTTTGGGGTGGTTTTTTGCTTCTCACTTGTGCGCAGTCCCCAACTGATTTTTCTGTGGGTCAGTGGCCCCCGACCCAAAAAAGGTTCCTTGCCCTTGGACTAACAGCTGCAGATGGATAGAATTCTGATTCCCATTTGGTGGCATTGCAGCACGTAGCTTTGGAGCTGTATCAGGAGCAACCTGAGAGCACAGTGTATATGCAGAGGGGGGAAAAGGAACTTGTCAAAACTCCCTAGCACAGGGGTGGGCAATAGGCTTGCCAGATGCTTTCAACAAAAATCCCAAACATGGCAAACTTGGTTGAGAAAAAAAAAAGGTTGCTGCGCCTTTAAATAGCCCCACGCTCCTCACTCCTCCTCCCCAGCCAGATGTGGCAGGGGAAAACTGTCCCCAGGGCCGACCCGAGCCCTTTTGGTGCTCTGGGCCTGGGTGTGCGGCGCCGCCCCCGGGTGCAGGGCGCATGCGCAGGCCCTCCCGTGGGGTGCAGACCCGCCCGCCCAGGGTGCGTGGGCCCACCCCTGGGGTGCACGGCGCATGCGCATGCTGGCCATGGCCACTGGCATGAAGCCCGGGACCCACCCCTAGGACGCTTGGCACACGCACGGGCCAATCACGGCCGCTGGTGCGCAGCCCACGGCCTGCCTCCGGGGCGCACGGCGCATGCACTGTCCAGCCCGGCCCATCCAGCACTGCTGGCGCATGCGCCAGGCCTTGCAGAGCCCCGCAGCCTTGGGGGCAAGGGCGCTGCTGTCCGGCGCCGCGGGGACGGCCCTGCAGGAGCCAGGCACACAGCTCCTGATGGCAGCTGTAAGGGACGCCGCGTGCTCCTTACAGCTGCCATCAGGCTCCCCCCATGGGTTGGCACCCTGGGCAGCTGCCCAGCTCACCCATGCCTCCGTCCGGCTCTGACTGTCCCCGCCAAGCTTCCATCCAAGGGAAACAGGAAATACTGGGCATGTGACGTTTCTGGGGTTTTTTAACAAATGGGGAAGCCAAATACCGAACAGTCCAGGCAAAACTGGACACCTGGCAACCCTAGTGGGCAAGAGGCTAGCAGTGTGCCAGATTCGGCCTGCTAAGCCACTGGATCCGGCCACGGCCACCTCACCAGAACCCATAGGCAGAGAACAGCTCACACTTAAAACAGCCAGCTGCTCTCCATTCCGCATGGCTGGGGAGGGAGATGGGAGATTTCTCATACTGTTCCTGCCCCCCCTCTGCCCCCAGCAAAATCTCTTAGCGCCCATTGGCCAATCTCTCAGTTTCTGGCCAATAGGAGCTGATAATTTTTGTGGGGAGCAGGGGCAGTGTGGGAAGCCTTCTCTGTCCCTCCTCGACCCCCTCCCCTGCCTCTCATGTCCAGAGCGGAGCCACGTGGAGCAGCAGTCTGCCTCAGGTTTTTGCTGGTAAGTGCTGCTGGTAAGTGCTGCCTCTGGCGCCCCAGCCCTACCCTTTCCCAACCCTCTGCCCCCCTCCACATACCCAAACCTCTGCCTCCTCCTGCACCCAAATCCCCTCCCAGATCTGGCACCCCAATCTCCTGTCCCAGATCACAGTCCCCTCCTAACCTAGGTCACATCCCAAACCCCTGCACTCCAGTCCCCTACCCTAGATCACAACTGCCTCCTTCACCGAAACTCCCTCCTGGACACCACTCTCCCTTCTGCACCCAACCTCCATCCCAGACCCCACACCTCCTCCATTAATATCCTGAAGGAGAATGGCCCTCGACCACTTTACAAAATCTTGGAGTGGCCCCCTGTCAAAAATAATTGCCCACCCTGGCCCTGGCAGTTTGGCCACCCATGGGCTTCCTGGCACTGGAAGGAAACATACTGGCCAGATCTTTGCGTACATCAGTATCGTACTATTGACATCAGCAAGCCTGCAACCAGGGATGTGGTCCAGAGTAACGCAACCTTATGGGAATATGAGGAGGATGCTACAAGGTCTCATTGAGGATGCTCAGCACCTTACATGGGAAGTTTTCAGGGTCAGGTCCCTTCTACCTGAGTCCACGTTCTCCTTTCCATTCCCGAAACAGGGCTAAGTACAGCTCACGTTCCAGGGCTGGTGTGAGGTCTGTGCCATCTCTATGGAGTAGAGTCAGCTGATCTCAACATGCACAGCTGTCCCTTAGCCGCGGAAGAACTCAAAGCCAAGCACCAAGAACCGCCGGGAGAACACAAGGGTTTCAGTGCGTTTTCCACATTGCTGCTTTGCAGCCTGAAGTGCTTTCTGATCGTGCGTGATGCTGTCACAATAATGTTACCATCCTGCATGGCTGCACTGCTAATTTCAGGAAAGGGCTCTGGGAAACTGAATTAGGATCCTGCACACATGATGCCCCTCTGGAAAGCTCAGGGTTTTGCATGTACCTTAAGAATAGAGGGCAGATGAAAAAGGCCTGGCTTAAAATCAAAGCTAGAAATGAACAACACTCTCCTCCGCCCCCGGAGTGCTTCTAGTAGCACGGCCCAATATCCTCTGATGCTGAAGCCTTCCAGGGAGAGCCGACCTTGAATTCAAACAAACCAGAGGGCTTGTCCATAGGAGGAAGGTGAGTCCTTTGTGTTCCCCAATGCTGCAGGCTCTTAGCAAGCATTTGATGCTTCTGTTTTCAAGCCTCTTGGAGACAAAAGAGGAACGTTTACAAGAGTTTTATAAATAGCCCCGTGTGAGTGGAAAGGGCATGGGCGTGAAGGGAGGCCTTGGGGAGGAACTCTTTTCAGAAGGAGACAGCCAGGAGATGAGTCGAAGCAGACAGAGGGGAGAAGCAGAGCCTGCTAAAAAGGCAGGATGGGAGAGGCGGAGGAGTTTGGCACGGCTGGAAAGCGGGTAGCGAGGGAGAGGACTGCAGTGATCTACGTTCCAGTGCAAGAAGGCCTCAAAGCGCTTGACATAGGAGAGGACGTGTAACCCATCCACTTTTTACAAGTGGAGAAACTGAGGTACATAGAGGGGTCATGGCAGGTTGACTCAAAGGCAGCCCCACGACTAGAACCCCTCTTTTCTGACTCTGCTTGCTGGAGGTCATGCTGCCTCTCAGAATACGTCTACACTACATGCTTCTTTCAAGAGAGAGCGTCTAGACAGGCAAAACTTTTTTTGAAAAAACGATCTGCTTTTTCGAAAGAGAGCACCCCGGCGATCTGGATGCTCTCTTTCGAAAAAGCCCTGTTTGTGTTCAAGAACACCTTTCTTCGAAAGAGCTCTTTCGAAGAAAGGAGTTCTTCCTCGTAAAATGAGGTTTACCTCTGTCGAAAAATCACACCCTTTTGTTTAGATATAGCCTCAGTGTAGGGCAGGGTTACTCAACTTTGGAAGCCCCAGGGGCCACAATGATACTAACAGCACATGCTGGGGACTGCATCTTAAGTGTGGTTGCATATCCATGCAAATATATATGCAAATATATGCAAATAACTTCTTTCACATGGACAGGCATGAATACAAAGATTAAGGCAAGACTACACAACATGCAGGCCCCATTTAAGTCAGTTCTGCTGATATTAATAAAATGCAATATTGACCCCATTTCCATCTATATGACAGCAATTTTAATAAGCAATGACACTCCAGGAATAATATAATATATGGAGATATATCATCTGATAGAACTGGAAGAGACCTTGAGAGGTCATCAAATCCATTTCCCTACCCTGACAGCAGGACCAAGTACCATCCCTGACAGATTTGCCCCAAATGGCCCCTCTAAGGATTGAACTCATAACTCTAGGGTTAGCAGGCCAATGCACAAACCACTGATCTATCGGTCAGTAGAACTTAACTACTAAAACAGTAGAATTTAACTACTAAAACTCATAGCCCCAGAAGACCATTCTATTGTCTCCTTTTTTGTTTCGGCTCCCACCCTTGGGTGCTCGTTGAGCCCCTGATAAACCCAAACCCACCACGGGCCACAAACAAAGGGTCTGCGGGCCACATGTGGCCCCTGGGCCATGTGTTGAGTAGCCGTGGTGTAGAATAAGTGTCATTCACACACAGAGACACGATTTAGGCCAATGGCGCCCCCTCCCCAACCCCAGAAATAGCCCTTTTGCTCTGATTGAAAAGTCTCATTTGTGATTAGACAGAAGGGCAAGTTATGTTAAAGCTCTTTTTATGCCCTGTTTCCCTTGGAACCCATCAGGGCGGCAGACATATTTGCCTTCGGGCCGGAGCTCAAGGAAAGTAGCCGCCTGGATCCGCAAGAGGGATGTATCTCTTTAAGGAGAGAAGAGGGGAGGGGGCTGGGAATGGACAAAGAAGAGAATCTTCTTTAAGGACGGAGAGGACAGGAGACAAAATGTTCTTGCTCAACCTTGTAAACAACCCTAAAATGTTTTGAAAGTCTCTGTCAATATAAATTACCGAGAAACAAGATGCAGGCATTGCAAAAGAGGAACCCAGCTGGAGAAAGGCTGCCTGCTGCTGTCGGCCTCCGACTCTCAAAGGGATGTGGCAATAACACAGCTCTGCCCGCACGCATTCTTTTCTATTCTTCCCCCTCCTTCGCTCTCCCGCTCTTCTGAGCTCACGGTGCAAGGCGGGCACGCAGACATACCCTCTTGTGCCCAGCCACTGCGGTCTGACCTCAATAGGGAAATTGACCGGCTTAGCTAGCATGGTACAGTTAAGAGAAAAGGCATAAGCTAAACCAAAAACAGCAACAACAAAAAAGCACTCTTGCTCCCAAAAGAGCAAAATCACATGGGGGGTTAAACCAGCATAACCACAGCACTGTAATTACACTGCTGTAGTCCTGCTGGCCAATGTGCCCCTGTAGACAAGCCCTAGCAGAGCACGGCTTGTGCCTTGTGCCTTTCCTTTCTCAGAGGTTTGTGATTTGAAATACCCTGCACCCAGGCTTCATTTGCCCTCTTTTGCCTCCACCTGTGTAGCCACCCCAAGGCAAACCTCTAACCTAGCCATGCAAAGTGTTATTTATTTACCCTGGTGGGGCTTACCTCTGCAACTCCTGGCTTATAGCTCTTTGCCCTGTCTGCACTAGGGCTTTGCAATGGTGGAACAACAGTGAGCATTGGCTGATAAGCTAGTGCAGACAAGGCTATATTCAAGTGTAAGGGGTACAGACACTGTGGGGTATATATCCCACTCAGTTTTTTAGCCACCTCGTATGCTTCAGCCATTAGCATTGTGTTGTGGTAGGAATAAGCTACATCCTCCCTCTTGCATTCTTGCATTCCCCTCCCCTTCCAACTTTTGGGCATGGGCATGTTGTTGGTATGTTGTTTCCACTATAGTCATGTGCAGGGCTCGCCGAACCACAGCAAGCCCTGCTCGCCTGCCGTGCTGTCCGGCGATCTGTGCATGCGCAGATCACCCAAACTCGGCTCTTTCTGGTTACAATCTACTCCCTACAGGGAGTTTGAGCAGAGGTCATGTGAACCCCAGTGTAACCTGATTTAATTCCCTATAACCAGATTTGAACCTGGGACCTCTGGAGCTTAGCTCTACCCTTTGAGCTAAAAACCAGCTGGTTCTTAGCCTATGCAGTAGAGGTCTCTTGTTCTTATCTGTTGCTGTGGTCTCAGTGCCACTGCATGGGACAGTGGCCCACACTAGCGGTGTGGGTTACACCCGGAAAGAGGGGAAGCTGAGCCCAGCATCTCTCTGCACAAAGCCACAAAAGACCGGAGGCACCATGTGTGAGCCCGTTGTTGGATCCAAGGCAGTGAAAAATTCAGATCGTGCCATCAATTTCCTGGACACGTTCATTTTTCGCAGCGTTGCTGTGGGACTCAGCGCTGGTTGCTTCACGTGTGGCCGTTCTAAGAACTTGAAGCGGTCAGTTACCAAACCTTGTAGGTCAAAATGCACATGAGGCCATTAACTCCCCTGGGCTTCCAAGCAAGCCATAAATGGGGAGAAAAAATGGGGATGAAATGAACAAAAGAAAAGCGAGAATTAAGTGCTGATGTGAGGCAGGGAGAGGATCTTCTTGTCTAATAGGTTCTTATGGGTAGCAGCCTTCGGTGACTCACGGTAGCACACTGGAAGTGCACCCCTTCCCCCACCTGTTTACTCACCAACATTTTAATTAACAAATGGGTTTCTCCCATCCTTCCTCCCTGCCGCTCCAGTTGGCCTTCCCTGCACCTTCTCCCCCCATAGACACCAGTTGCCTTTGATAGTAGCCAGGGCCCTAATTAATCCTTGATGGAATTCTATCCAAGAGCACAGAATTACGCTAGAGGTAAATTCAGATGTGCCTCTTTTTTACATTTATAATAGAAGCCTCTTAGAGGAGGAGCTCCATCAAGGAGATTCTGAAACAAGAAAGGACTTTCCTTCGGCGTTTCCCTCCATCAGACTCCAGTACAGTACAAGGTGGGTCCCACAGATGCCTTTGCCCTGAAGGTATCCAGAGATACTTAACAGCGAGAGAATTCACATGAAGGCATGGCTTCTCCCACGGCTGAAAGGCAAACAAGTCTGGGGTGAAAGGGAGCCAGGCTCTGGGATAATATTTCTGAGGGACGTTAGCCTGGTAGGAAAGTTGAAGAAAAATACATTGCCAGAGAAATTTGGAAGTTCGTGGAAGGGGCCCAAACCGAAACATTAGATCCTCACAAACCCCTGAATCTTGAACACTTCCAGAGCCAGCTATAAATGTTACCGTTCACGCCCATCTGGGCTGGGAGTCTTTTGTGGCTGCTGCTCCCAGAGAATGAGCTTAGGAAAGCTGAGGGAATTGCCACATTTGTACCATTCTTTGTATCACAGGAGCACCTAAAAGACCCACCGCGTATCGGGGGCCCACTGTGCTAGGTGTTATACAAATCCAGGCCATGTGAGTTAGGCACCTAAATTCCCTTGAGGATGTGAGCATTGTCTCTGCCCTGAAGATTTTACATTCAAGACCTCAGACCTGAAAAGATGAATGAATGTGCTTAACTTTACACCCATGATTTGTTCCACTGCATAAGAACATAAGTACGGCCGTACTGAGTAAGACCAAAGAAAGCTCCACCTTGCCCAATATCCTGTCTTCCAACAGTGGCCAATGACAGATGCCCCAGAGGGAGGGAACAGAACAGGTAATAATCAAGTGATCCCTCCCATCAGCCATTCCAGCCTCTGACAAAGACTAGGAACACCATTCCTAGCCGTCCTGGCTAAGAGCCATTGATAGACCTAACTTCCATGAGTATATCTAGTTCTTTTTTGAACCCTGTTAAAGTCCTGGTCTTCACAACCTCCTCTGGCAAGGAGTTCCACAGGTTGATTGTGGGCTGCATGAAGAAAAACTTCCTTTGATTTGTTTTAAACCTGCTGCCTATTCATTTCATTTGGTGACCCCTAGTTCTTATGGGAACAAATAAATAACTTTTCCTTATTCACATTCTCTATACCGTTCATGATTTTATAGACCTCTATCAACGCTTCCCCTAGTCTCCTCTTTTCTAAGCTAAAAAGTCCCAGTCTTTTTAATCTCTCTTCATATGGCAGCCGCTCCAAACCCCTCATCATTTTTGTTGCCCTTTTCTGAACCTTTTCTAATGCCAAGATATCTTTTTTGAGATGAGGCGACCCCATGTGTATGCAGTATTGAAGATGTGGATGTACCATGGATTGAGAGAGAGGTAATAAGATGTTCTCTGTCTCATTCTTTATCCCTTGTTTAATGATACCTAACATTCTGTTTGCTTTTTCTTCTTCTCTTTGATTGCACATTGCGTGGATATTTTCAGAGAATTATCCACAATGACTCCAAGAACTAACTTACCAATGTGGCTGCTCACATACTCAAAGTTAGGCAAGAGGGCCAATCTTTATTGGATCAGGGCCTAAACAGAGAAGATGGACAAAGAACTGGAGAGGAACCAACAGTGATAAAGTGACTTGCCCAAGGGCACGGGGTAATCTGAGCCTAGAACTCAGGTCTCTCGAGTCCCAGGAAAACACACTGATTTGCATTCAAGGCTGGCCAGCACCATCACCGTTCACTGATCCATCTAAGGAGGATAAACAGAAGCGATGAGGAGAGAAATGGTCTCTATTGCCTCAGTCCTCTGTGTTAAAAATCTATCCCAATATGATGGTGGGGGGTTCCAGAACATCCAAACTCCTGTGGTCTGGCCTCAATTAGGAAACACCCCTCCCCCCCCGACATTTTTACTTCAAATGAAATCGTAATAATTATCCCACAAGCAGCAGGCAGCATTCTCCCGTCCCCTCGTAAGAAGCTTTTTGGCCGGTGTCTTTCCCAGTCAGCAGTTAGAAATACGACACGATGGAGTATTTGAAAGAACAGAATGAGCAAGCCAACAAATCAGGCGGGAGCCAAGGCCTCCTCCCCTCTCTGTCTGGTACAATAACAGCCTATGGGGGGAAAGCTCCCAGAACTGCTGAACGGCTCAATAACCAGCAGCCAAAAAAAAATTCAAAACCACACGTCTAAATTAATTCAGCCCAAAGCATCCGTAGACAGCCCCCCCACCCCCCAAAAAAAGAAAACGACGCAGGAGAAATGACATGGCCTCATTTCAAGCCTTTTCTAAACCCCTGACAGTATTTGGCAATAATTATAAAAGCCCTTCAGAGCAGCTGCCCTGAATTCTCCAAACTACATGTCTGATACAGAGGTAAAAGGGATGGTTGTGGCAAGTCAAATAAATGGAGCAAAAGAGTTTAAAAGCTTCACTCGGGTCCCCAAGGATGGATTGAGGAGCACATGGCAAATTCTAGCCAGTTGCAGCACGGTCAAGTAGATAAGGATTGGCCGGTGGGTGAGAACACCTGAGTTCTATTTATGGCTCTCGCACTGACCTTGGGTAATCGCTTCATTTCTGTTTTCCCCTCTCAGCCTGGCCTGTTTAGATGATCGATTCTTCCAGGCAGACACCGTCTCTCAGTGGGCGGGGACCTCCTGGTGCTGTCATAATAATCAGACCGCTCTTTAACAGCAGCGGCTGCTCTGGATTTTCGAAAGTGACGCTACCCCCAGGTGGTTTCCTCTTCTTAATTTCTATAACCATTTTGTTGTTTTCTTCTCCCAAAAATGGTTTGTCTGTTTTTACCAGCTTGAATGGTCCCCAAGTTTGGCTGCCAGTTACAAGATTGCAGTTCAGGGCAATGCAACTGTGTGGTGGTCCCTCAAGGGACCAACCATCCCTACTCTCAGGTGAACACCTGCATTTCCCTGTTGACCAGGGTTTTTCCAGGCTATGAAGTTCCCTGCTGATCCTTTGATATCTCCAGTGAGCCGAACAGTGTCGGCATTTAGCTTCCTCTATGTAATTGCGAGCAGATATAAGATGAAAGCATTATCAAGAAACTCTTACAAGCAACACACAAATCAACATACAGGCTAACATGCTGAGCAGTGATTCCTCTAGCAGCTCTGAGAAGGGTGTGGTAGGAGGCAGTCCTTCAGATCCCTCCAAGTGGTGATAAGTTAGGTTATGTCTAGACTGCAGCCTTCTTTTGGAAGAAGCTTTTCTGGAAGAGATCTTCTGAAAAAACTTCTTCCAAAAGAGAACGTCCACTCTGCAAAAGTGCATCAAAAAAGCGATCTGCTTTTTCGAAAGATAGTGTCCACATTGAATGGACGCTCTCTCGCATGAAAGCTGTGATTACTATGGATGGAGTGGCCACCAGGGCACCTGTGCTTTTTCCTCTTTCCTCTTCTTTTGAAAGAACTCCCTCTTCCCCATCCACACATGCCTTTTTGTGAAAGAGCTCTTTCGGAAAAAGGCTTCTTCCTCATAGAAAGAGGTTTACCAATGTTGGAAAAACCCCTCTGTTCCTTGAATTTTTTTTTTTAAAGAACATGATTGCAATGTGCATATAAGTGACGTTTTTTTGGAAAAAACAGCCGTTTTCCCCAAAAAATTGTAGTGTGGACATAGCTTGAGTAACAGCCTTACCTCAAGTGTAATCATGAATAGTTCAGCCCTTGCTTTATACAGCTTGGGCTCTTGATCTTGACCTTATGTACCAGCTGATCAGCAGATCAAGCCCCACCACTCACGGCATAGCTTCAAGAGGCTGAGTTTTTGCATTACGGGACGGGTGGAGAATTTGCAGTCACTTCCCCCTAAATATTTCCTAAGAAATCCACATCATACCGGTTGTTGCAAAGGACCATTCTTGTCTGTTGTTTTGTTCAATTCAGTTCTTAGATCATCTAGCCAGTAGTTCTCAAAGTGTGGTCCGTGGACCACTAGTGGTCGGTGACCATCTTGCAGGTGGACCATGGGCTCAGGGCTCAGCCCCCTTCCTCCCTGCAGTGGGGGGCCCATGCCGGCACTCCAGCCCCACATGAGGTTGGCTTCCTGCTACAGCAGGGAGAGGGGAGTCCTGAGCTTCATAGGCTGGATCGAGCTCATAGGGGGAAGAAGAGGCTCCCCACATTGCTACTCCCCTTGGCAGTGCAGGAAACTGCGCACCTAGAGGCTTTCCCCACTGATCCCATGGGCCCGAATCCCTCCCAGATCCCCACCCCTAGCCCACTCCTGCGCCTTACCTCTTGCAGACCCCGCACCTCAGCCCCGTCCTGCACCCATTTTGTTATCGTGGGTGGTTGGCTGGTGGTCCGTGGAAAGGTTTGCATTGTGCAGAGTGGGCTGTGGGCCAAAAACTTTGAGAACTGCTGATCTAAGCTTGCTATAATACGGAACTTTTGCATTTCATCTCATGGACTCCAAAGATATTTAATCCTAATTCAATACATTTTCCAAGGATATTGCAGGAAATTGCCTTACCTCCTAGCAGTGCACCCAGTAAATTGTGCACTTGGGTGGCCAACTCGGGAGAGATTCAGATCCCACCCAGATGATTAGCAGAGCACCCACAGCTAGGTTTCTTGGTTCTGCCAGTGGTGCACATTCACACCTGCCTCAGTGCACATAAAAGTATTCCGCCCAGGGATGGAAAAATCTGCATGTGGGTGGAAAGGATTAGAGGGCACATTGCCTGCCACCCAGGGGTCATTTCCAGGCATGGTGAGCACTCATCACTCCAGTTTTAAGTCGATGCCAGGGGAGTTGACAGACGTTCTGGGCACCTGGGAAGTTGGCTCCCTGTAGGGGTAGAGCCTCAGGCAGAAGGAGCACGGCTGGGACAGCCAGCCCTCTTATTTGCACCATGCCCCAACCCTCAGTGCCATCTGGAACACACCGCTCAGGGCTTTGGAGCATGCTGTGTGCTCCGTTTGGAGCAACGGAGATTTAAAGGGCCCAGGGCTGCAGCTGGGAGCCCCAGACCCCTTTGAATCACCGGTGTCTGGGACAGTTTTCCCCTTTGCTCCCTTCCCCCATTGGCATGCCTGGTCTAGGCTTAGCACATCTGAATGTAAGGCCTCTTTAGGAATTTCAAGCCTGCTGCTCAGAAATTCAGGCATGCAGAATTAAAGGCCACTGTTCAGAGCGTGGCACCAAATGACTGGTCTGGCTCAGTGGCACAGCTGGGAACAGACCCCAAGACACCTGCTCTACAAGCCAGGGATCTAGCCAATGAATCAAGGCCCATTGGTGGATCTGTTTTCGACTGACACACAGCCAGCCATTTATTCTAGGCCTGGCTCTCTTCATATATACAGTAGCCCAATGTCTGCGAGTCTGTAACGCTGAAATGCTGGCTGTTCCCTCTGGGCGATGCTGTTGCTGAAATGCCGGCTGTTCCCTCTGGGCGATGCTGTTGCTGAAATGCCGGCTGTTCCCTCTGGGCGATGCTGTTGCTGAAATGCGGGCTGTTCCCTCTGGGTGATGCTGTTGCTGAAATGCTGGCTGTTCCCTCTGGGCGATGCTGTTGCTGAAATGCTGGCTGTTCCCTCTGGGCAGCCCGGGCTGCATGGGGAGTGTGGGGCCCAAATGGCCGTTTGCTCCCCCGCGGCGGCCCGGTTGAGCAGCACAGAAGTCAGCCGAGTGCCACGGCGGGAGGGGAAGGGGGGCGGGGGAGTGACATACATGGCCGGGGTGGGACCTGGATGAGCGTGCATCCCCGACGGAGAGAGAGGAGAGCGGAGGAGACAGGGAGGAGGCGGAGGAGAGTGGAGAGAGAGTGAGAGGCAGGAGGCAGAGGAGAGCTGAGAAAGAGGGGAGGAGGCAGTAGGAGAGCAAGAGAGAGAGACAGAAAGTCAGAGCGAGAGACCACAGGCTCAGGAGAGAAGAGCGAGATAGAAAGGGAATAGGATGTGGAGGAGAGACCAAGAAATCCTGTCTTATGATGGGCTATTGGCTAGTATTATAATAATTGTGTAACCCAGAGCCAATGAGACCACCAAGAGGGAGAGTGAAGTCTTCTCTACAGCCTGAACAGTGGCCAGGTCTATACTAGACCCAGAAGGTCGGCGTAAGGTACGCAACTCCAGATATGTTAACAATGTAGCTGGAGTCGATGTACTTTAAGCTGAGCTTCGTGCCGTCGACTTCCCTTACTCCTTGCAAATCGAGGTCTACCTGCACCAGCTGAGGGCATCCTCAACATTTGAACACCAGAAGGTCGATGTCCAGTACAGTAAGCGTAGATGTAACCAGGCAGCTGGCTTTTAGCGTACATGAGAGAATCTTAAGGCTTTAGCCCCTAAGATCCCAGGTTCAATCCTGCCCGTCAACGACCCAGGTCTACCTGCACTACACTAGCATCAGCAGTATGGTAGCAGTGAGAGCACAGGGAAATTTTACGGTTGCAACATATTAGAACTACCAGAGTCATCAATGTGTATTTAAAATGGGCTTGTGGTTCGGTACGGTTGCTAGGACTTCTGAGACCCTCGTTCAAGCTCTTGCAATACCATGCACCACCACCCCAGGCATATTGCTTAGTTTTTATGTGCCTCTGCTCCCCATTTAGAAAACAGCAATTGCAATACTTTCCCTGCTTCTCCGGGGTGCTGTGAGGATACATCAACTAGAGAGCGTAACGCGCTTTGAGATCCCCGAGGAAAAGTGCATAAAAGAGCCAAGTGTTATTATTATAACTTTGACTACGTCTTATACACATCATCTACCCATCTGTCTGTTCATAACTGTGCAGACTGAGCGTAGCGAGTGTATGCAAACACTCCCACTGCGCAGGACTCAGTGACATTCAGCAGAAAGGCCAGTTTTCACATGATGGTGCTGGCATTCTCTGTCCACAACCCATCTGTTAACAGGAAAGCGGGGGAACTAGAAACATCAGTCAGATTGTTTGGAAAGGCCACGGGCACCTGGCTTGCGTGGTCCCCGGCACTATTAACATTCCACAGCGGAGCCAGACACAGAGATGATGCTGCAAAGCTGCGGTGTTGGGTCTTTTTTCTACCTTTTTGAATGAGGGATTCTGCAGGCAACTCTCTATGCTGCTTGCTTGAGTTAGCAACACAATTAAGGCTCAGCTGCCATGTCTGTGTCCTGAGTGGGGTCAGGAGAAAGCAGCAAAGCATTGTGGGATAGCTGACGCTGCTATAGAAGGCCACCATGGAAGTAGCTAGGGAAAGACCAGGGAGGAAGGGGGTGAGGCTGCTGGTATAGAATCAGGTCTGTGGTCAGAGGAGAGTTCTAGCCTATAGACTAAGAGTGATTTTAGCTCTAGTAAGGTGTTTTGTTTGTAGTGTTTAGGCCTCAGTTGGAGTATTGTGTCCAGTTCTGGGCACCACATTTCAAGAAAGATGCGGAGAAATTGGAGAAGGTCCAGAGAAGAGCAACAAGAATGATTAAAGGTCTAGAGAACTTGACTTATGAAGGAAGACTGAAAGAACTGGGCTTGTATAGTTTGGAAAGGAGAAGACTGAGAGGGGACATGATGGTGGTTTTCAGGTATCTAAAAGGGTGTCGTAAGGAGGAGGGAGAAAAATTATTCTTCCTGACCTCTGAGATAGAATAAGAAGCAATGGGCTTAAACTGCAGCAAGGGAGGTTTAGGTTGGACCTTAGGAAAAACTTCCTAACTTCTTAACTGTCAGGGTGGTTAAACACTGGAATAAGTTGCCTAGGGAGGTTGTGGAATCTCCATCTCTGGAGATATTGAAGAATAGGTTACATAAATGTCAATCAGGGATGGTCTAGTGATTCCCAACCTTTTCCAGATGGGGACCCATTTTGACAATTCAGGAAGACTTGTTGACCATGGGCAATTCAAAAAATGTGTGAATGGCTCCTTAAGAGCCATCAGGGGAGACACCTGGTGACCCATTTGAAATGTAATGATGACCCATATTTGGGTCCCGACCCATAGGTTGGGATACCCTGGTCTAGACAGTACTGGGTCCTGCCATGAGGGCAGGGGACTGGACTCGATGACCTCTCGAGGTCCCTTCCAGTCCTACTATTCTATGATAAGCCCATCTCCCACATGGCACAAAAGGCAATGACTGATTTTTATTTATTGAGAGGCCCAGCAAGAGGCCCAACATATCTGGGGGTTCATGTATTTTAGAGATGGGCCTGAGCTGGTCTAGCTTGGAAATTCCAGGGTGCCAACGTATCCCAGTTGTCTAGAGAGTGGCCAGGCTGTATCCAGAGCTCCTCAAACTTCAAGAAGCTCCAGATCCATGGTTCCATGGTTTTGATTTAGCCCGTTGGATTGCAAGGGGTCCATTGCAACATTCAACTCTAGATACCAAGTTTACTTTGGGGGAGAAGGGACAGAGAGGAGAAGGTGGGATCCATCTCTGGTTTTTGAATCTTTCTAAAGCTGGTCTGCATACCCATGTCGATGTGGAAGGGGGGGGTCCCTTTCCTCACATGACGTGCAAGCAACCCTGGCAACAAGCAGGGCTGTTCCCCCATCACAGTAAACACACTTCACTATCACGCCAAGGAGCTCAGGCTTTGGGTGCTAGTGCAAAAGATAGTAACATAATACATTTCCAACATGTGTACATATAACCACCACCAAGCAGATTTGAACCTGGGACTTCTAGAACTTAGTGTAGGAGCCTCTACCCTCTGAGCTAAAAGCCATCTGCCCCCCAGCCCGTGTTGTAGAGACGTGGTCACCAACCAGTAGATCGCGATCTACCGGTAGAGCTCAGGGGCTCCAAGAGTAGCTCTTGAGCCCTCTCTGAACTGCGCACCTGTGCATTTACATTAGATTTCCTCATGTAATGTAGGCGGGGCTTCAAGGAAGGGGCGGGGCAGTAGATCTTCGCCTGTTCTGAGACTTAAAAAGTGATCTTGGGTGTAAAAAGGTTGGAGACCACTGCTGTAGAGGTCTCTTGATCTTAGCTGTTGCTGTGGTCTAGGTGCCACTGCATGGGTCAGCGAACCACACTAGGGCTATGTCTACACTGGCGGCGTCTTGCGCAAGAACATCTTGCGCAAGGGTTCTTGTGCAAGAAGTCTCATGTAAGAAAATGTCCACACTGCCATGTGCGAGCTGTGCTTTTGCGCAAGAGCTCCCGTGGCAGTGTGGACGCTTTCTTGTGCAAGAAAGCTCTGATGGCCATTTTAACCACAGGGCTTTCTTGCGCAAGAAATCCCTGCCGAGCGTCCACACTGCCCTCTTGCGCAAGAGCTCCTGCTCAAGAGGGCTTACCCCTGATAAAAAAGAGCGTAACTCTTGCGCAAGGAGCCCTCTCTTGCCACGCCGGACTGTACGTTTCCTTGCGCAAGAGCAGGCGGGCAGTGTGGTCGCTCTGCAGATTCTTGCGCAAGAACGGCCGTACTTGCGCAAGGAGCCGCGAGTGTAGACATAGCCCTGGTGTGTGGGTTACAAGCACACCCCATGCTAACCAGTCCACTCCGGATAATGACTGATGATCATTACTAGGGCATGTTATGTGCTCGGCACTTCTCCCATCGTCTCTGCTCATGCTCTCCAGAATCTTAGAAACCAGAAACGCATCTTCAGTCATGAAAAGGGCTCCTATGGGCGTCCCTCATAGAGTATTTCCCCTTCCCAGTTTCAAAGCCCAAAGAAAGAAATTGCATCTAGGTAATAGACTGGAGCTTAATGTTCTGGTCCAGGTTTCTATGTTGTATGTGTATCTTGTGATTCGTGATTCCCCATAGTCACAGGTGTCTCCTGTCTCTGCTTGGAGGAGTGGTAGGGGCCAGGAGCCTAGGGAACTCACTGTGACTTCCGGCCCCTTGCAGTAAGTTTCCAGTGGCTCCCAACCCCCGTGGTGAGTTCCCCATGGTGAGTTCCCCATGACTTCTGGCCCTGGCGGCCAGTTCCCCGTGATTCCTGGCCCCTGCGGTGAGTTCCCCATGACTCCCAACCCCCATGGTGAGTTCCCTCCCCTTGGCTTCTGGTCCCAGTGGTGAGTTCCCCATGGCTCCCAGCCCCATGGTGAGTTCCCTCCCCTTGGCTTCTGGTCCCAGTGGTGAGTTCCCCACGGCTCCCAGCCCCATGGTGAGTTCCCTCCCCTTGGCTTCTGGTCCCAGTGGTGAGTTCCCCATGGCTCCCAGCCCCATGGTGAGTTCCCT
The DNA here is from genome assembly GCF_049634645.1 of Pelodiscus sinensis. Taxonomy (NCBI): domain Eukaryota; kingdom Metazoa; phylum Chordata; order Testudines; family Trionychidae; genus Pelodiscus; species Pelodiscus sinensis. Next base: position 18,085,711 of record NC_134732.1, on the reverse strand, counting down.
CCCCTTGGCTTCTGGTCCCAGTGGTGAGTTCCCCATGGCTCCCAGCCCCATGGTGAGTTCCCTCCCCTTGGCTTCTGGCCCCAGTGGTGAGTTCCCCATGGCTCCCAGCCCCCCGCAGGTCCTGGCCCCTGCAGTGAGTTCAGGAGCCACAGGGAGTTCACTGTGGGAGCCAAGAGCCGCAGTCCCCAGCATTTGCAGATTTTGCCCTTCGCGGTGGTGCTGGCAAAACACCCCCAGCGAATGGTGAGGGTTTCCTGTCCTCTGTATTTCAATAGTACAGCGCGATGTCAGGAGGCAGCGTTCATTTCTCATACAAATCCTTTGGCAGAACGTAACACTGTGTCCCCTCACCTTTCCCTACCTGAACTTCCCCCAAGATAATTCCTCAGCGTCAGGACATAAGATGCCCATTTCGGATGCATCATCATACAATCTGGAATCAGCCCACTTCTGTGCATTGCCTGTGAGGACAGGGTAGTTCTCTTTTCTACCATATCAACATGGCCTCACCCAACATGCCTCACCATCACGAGCGAGACAGAGCCTTTGGATGTTGGAAACAATCTCAACGTTGGGGTTCTTTTCACTTGTTTTTTTTTCTAAAATCAGGGGGGACAAAATCTAGTTCTGGAGCTTTTGGGGTTCACCTTCTCCAGCTTTGATCTGCAGCCATGAGAGCTAAAAACATTACTGAGAGATGATCCCATAGTCACAAGACTCCAGGAGCTGGGGGTTTCAGAAAATCCACCTACTCTTGTGACGTGGGCAATACAATCGCACTCTTTGGTCATATTGCACCTCAAACATCCAGCTGGACCACAGCTGTTGCTGGATCAGAGTCCCTGTTTAGAGAGATCAACATGTAGCACCAAGAGGCTTAAAGCAAGATCAGGGGCTCATTGTGCCTGCTGTGCCGCTCGTATGCATTGTAAGAGCTAGTCCCTGCCCCAAGGAGCTTACACAATCAGAATAGATAAGAGAGGCACAGTGTGAATCAGAGAAAATGTCCCCATTGGACAGAAGGGAAACTGAGGCAGAGACATGGTCACACAGGGAGTCTGGCAGAACCAGGAATTTAAACCTGATCTCCTGGGTGCTTCTCCAATGCCTTAAACACAAGCTCCTCCTTCCTTTCCGACCTCATAGTCCCCCTCTTTGCAGGAGAGACCCAATCCAAGCCAACGATCAGTACCTGCGGGAGGTGGGGGGGCATGACAGGTAATTACAAATCATACTCTGCAGCAAATGACACCGCTGGATCAAAGTGTTATTGACTGAACACCAGTGAACAAAGAGCTAAGGTAACCTCCTGTTTCTAATGGTTAATCTCCACCATTAGCACTGGGGTGTTAAAGGAGGTTTAGGACAATTTAATAGCTCATAAAACTTTATAGCCCCTGTTGAAATTGGAGTGATAACTCCGCAGTGCAAAGCTATGCTTCCCTAAATGTCTCCCTTCGATTTTTTTTTTTCTTATTGGAAGCGTAACATCTGCTATACAACAATAAAAAGGGTCTGTTTTCTCTGTCGAGAGGCAGAAGCATTCTGGGTTTTTTTTTCATTCTGTTTATATGTTTACAGCTTAAAACTTTGGCATCTGTACGATCCTTCATTATGGAGATTCTGATCACTTAGGAAGGAAGAGACTCAAGAAGCCAAAGCTAACCTGGCCTCAATTTAACCTTCGAGCAGAATCGAAGCCAAGGGGACTCGTCCTTCCAGCCTTCAGTTTTGTCCAGGGTTCTTTGCCATTCCAAGTAATAGTGTTGTTTCATAGTGGAGCAACAAACTAGCTATCCTAGGAAGAGGGAGTATGAACTAGAGGCAAGGTCTAGAAACTGAGTTCTCCTTGGTCATTACCTTGCTGTGACACCATCGATGAGATCATTACCATGACCTCTGTAACGGCATATTAGGCTGCAGCAGAGGAGCATTGCCAGCTGATCTAGAGAAGTGATTATTCCCCTTTATTTGGCATGGGAAAGGCCACATCTGGAATATTATGTCCAGTTCTAGACCCCCCATTATAGAAAGGATGTGGACGCATTGAAGAAGGTCCAGTGGAGGGCAACCAAAGTGATGAGGGGGCTGGAGCACATGGTTTATGAGGAGAGGCTGAGGGATTTGGGCTTATTTAGTCTGCAGAAGAGAAGAGTGAGGGGGGATTTGATAGCAGCCTTCAACTTCCTGAAGGGGGGTTCCAAAGAGGATGGAGAGAAGCTGTTCTCAGTGGTGACAGATGACAGAACAAGGACCAATGGTCTCAAATTGGGAAGGTCTGGGCTGGATATTAGGAAAATCGATTTCCCTAGGAGCGTGGTGAAGCACTGGGATGGGTTCTCCAGGGAGGGGGTGGAATCTCCATCCCTAGAGGTTTTTAAGTCCTGGCCTGACAAAGCCCTGGTTTGGATGACTGAGTTGGGATTGGTCCTGCTTTTGGCAGAGGATTGTACTTGATGACCTCCTGAGGTTTCTTCCAACCCTAGGATTCTAGGATTCTGTTATAATACATGCCATTTTATCCCTCAGGCTGTATCGGAGGAGTTCTTGGTGTTAGATTTTTTTCTCCACCAAAGAGAATGAATCATTCAAAATTATTGTCATCAAATCCCTAATTCAAGCTTTTAGGCTATTTGCGAAGATACATTTCTTGATAATAATAGTGGTGTCTTCAGTCTAGCAGAGAAAGGTCTAACACAATCCAAGTGGTGGAAGCCCTTTTCCCAAATTCAGATGGGAAATAATGTGTCAGTCAGGGTTAGCAGCTTTTTTAAAAGTTCCACTCTAGAAATTATTCTGGGAAATTATTCTAGAAATTATCCTGGCCTGTGGGGTACACGGATCCCAATGGTCCTTTTTAGCTTTGGAATTGATGAAACTACAAAAGAGCATATGAAAAATGACCCAGTGCCTGACAGAAGAACTGGCAGGGGGGAGTTGAATAGTGATTCACATGAAAAAAATTAAAACTAACGTGTTAGCAAACATAAATTAGGATTTAAAATCCCAAACCCGAAAAAGAGAAGATTCACAATTCTCTTGGAGAGCTTTTTTCTGCCAGGGGTCTCGTCCCCTGAGAGCATAGTCAATGAGTTTGGTTTTTCAGCCAAAGAGCTACAGATGAATGAGTCAGTTTGGTTAGGATCTTTGTATTTCCCTGGCAATGGGTTCAGGGTGGCCTAGTGGATAAAGCGCTGGAGTGGCGCTTGCGAGAGTTGCGTTCTCTACCTCATTCTTCTGCTTCCTGACCTTGGGTATGGCCATGGCGCAGCTCTGTGCCTCAGTTTCCCCATCTGTAAAATGCGTTGAGATGTACTAATTAAGAGTTAAGTGTTACTGCCAGAGATGGCTGAGAAATTTGGAGCTAGGTTTCTGGTTCATCACTGGTTGGCTTCCAAAGATGTATAATTAGCTATCGCGTATGAGATTGTCATAGAATACAAGCTTGATGGCCGAGGTCTGGTTTGGCAAGCTCTAGGTCCGGTGACTCAGGCCTGACATGCTGGGATCGATCATACCATGGTACGGCTATAATATATCACAAGTTATGGTATGGTTTGCTGAAGGCTGTCAAGAGCTTTACATGGCACGTTCCAGGTGGCACTCAGGGCTGGCTGCCCCTAAACCCACCCCTGAGGCCAGGGCTGGCCTTACCATGAGGCGAACTGAGGCGGCCGCCTCAGTTGCCAGACTGTGGGGGGGCCACTAGGACCCAGAGTGTAGAAAATTGTGTCTGCTGCAGGTGCATATATATTCTCTCTGCTCTAGATGCACAGAGATGGCGGAGTGCTGTGCTGGAGGAAGGAGGGCACAAGAGACATAACAGGCAGGCAGGAGAAAAGGGGGTATGAGGGTGTCATTTGAGCTCCCCGCCTCAGGTGCCAAAATGTTGTGAGCCGGCCCTGCCTGAGGCTCTGCTTCTTCTGGGAGGCCCAGAGCCAAACCTCCTACCCCCACATTGCCCAGAGCCTGGTGACGTCTGTTGCCAGCCCATGGCTTGCTGTAGCATGCTATCTAGCAAAGACGATTGACTCATAGAATCATAGAACGCTAGGACTGGAAGTATCAGAGGGGTCGCCGTGTTAGTCTGAATCTGCAAAAGCGGCGAGGGGTCCTGTGGCACCTTATAGACTAACTGAAGTGTTGGAGCATAAGCTTTCATGGGCAAAGACCCACTTCTTGCATCTGACGAAGTGGGTCTTTGCCCACGAAAGCTTATGCTCCAACACTTCAGTTAGTTTATAAGGTGCCGCAGGACTCCTCGCTGCTAGGACTGGAAGGGACCTCAAGAGGTCATCAAGTCCAGTCCCCTGCCCTCACAGCAGGACCAAGCACCATCTAGACCATCCCTGACAGGTGTCTGTCTCACCTTTCTCTTAAATATCTCCAGAGATGGAGATTCCACAACCTTCTCTGGAGATATTTAAAAGCAGGTTAGATAGACATCTCTCAGGGATGGTCTAGACTCATTTACCTGGAATAGCTTATTCCTCCAGCTGCCGCTTTTTCTGGCTCCCGAGCAGCTGACAAAAGTCTCTGATGTTTTCATTAGTTCAAATGATGAATGAATCTTCCCATGCTATTTTTTTCCTTACGATGGCTCGATCATCTCCTGAGGCACAGCCTAGAGTGAAGAACCACATCCCTGCGGGCAGAACCCCAGGACTTCACTCCCCCTACATGACAGTCTTGCCCGGCTGGAATGCCTCCCATCATTTCATAGGCAGACATGGGCATGGGTTGCCACACTGCCTTCAAAGTCCAGCCATTTTTCCATCCCAGGGATTGCCCGGAGCCAGGGCTTTGGTCAGAATATTCTAGAAGTCGGGCCGAGCGGGGACGTTTGGAGCCACATCAGTTAACCCTCCAAGATAAGGCAAGTTTATACGCGTGGCTTATGTCTGGGACCATCTCTTCATTCGTCGCATTGTCGCCTTCCTGAACAACCCATGATGTTGCAAATGCAATGGCAGCAGCTGAAGGGTTAAAAAGCCTATAATGGACACCCTGGAAGGATTCCTCCTCGGGCCTCATTCATGACTTTTCCTCTGGTGAAAGATTTCCTCCCTACAATAGACGACATTTAGGCCATCAGGGGATCCTTTGCAGGAAATACTGCTTATTCCCTTACAAGTGGTCCCCCTAATTAGCAATTAGGATAATGCAATATTGAAAATGCAAGACACAAATTTAATTAGTTGTGTTTTATTAGAGTAACTAAGGAGAAGGCTCCCGGTCTCCACTGGAGGAGAGAGATCAATACAGAACATCTATTTTCACTAGAAAACAATTGCAGCTGATGGCTGTCCGCAGAGCACAGTGTGGCATGATGGAATAGCTATCCACTGCAAACCATTCCTAAGAGAGAAGGGGAAAGGTTCTTGCACCGGGCCTGGTAAATGAATGATCAATATCTCCAGGGAGCCTCTGTGTAATCTCAGTTAATGTTACAGAGCAGCTAATAGGAGCTGACACATAGCTATAGGGAGATGGCTTCCATAGCTCAATTAACTAATTATCTTTTAAGCTGCTCTGATTCAGATGGGAAATAACGGCCAAGGAGGTTTTTAATTTTGTTTCCTTTTTTTGTTTTTTTGTTTTGGGTTGGTTGCTGGCAACGCTTTGCCTCTCTCCAGCAGATTTCCTGGCCCACACGCCCCTCCCCGTGCACAGACGAAACAAAACCACACACAGCCTCAGCCACACCGGAAGGTGCCTTCCACAGATGCACTATCCCAGCACCGGGACGGCGTTCGCATACCCCGCAGTTGCGCCGCGCACACACAACACGCGTGCGCCGACCGTTCATTTCTTCCCACCTGAAGTTACGGACCCATCGACTTGCTTTCCTCAGAGACTCGCTCCTTGCACGTGTGGGCGTGTCTTCACGACAGCCTTCCCTGGGACCAAGCTCAAGAACTCCCACCCAGCCACACAAAGCTCTAGCTTCAGCAAAGATGGCTTTAAACTGGAGCCAGCTGGCCCACAGGGTACGTCTACACTGCAGCGGGAACGCAACTCCCCAGTGGGCAGACCGGCCAGTGCTCGCCGGGCTCCGGTTAGTTCGCTCAAAGAGCTGAGAGGGGTTGCACCTCCGGCTCTCAACAAGCCTCCTAGGAATGAGCTAAAGGGATCCAGCCCCGGGCTCTGCCCTGCTATTTTTAGCATGCTAGCGTGAGCCCCGTTCATGCGTGTCCCTCTCCTCAGTCTGGAAGGCTCTTGCCCAGTGGCCCTCTGAGTGAAGCTGAGTGAGCGAGGCGTTGGGGATTCAGCGACAGGCGACGGCTGTGGATCCCATTGCGCTACCAACCCAGTCGTTCTGGGCTGCTCCGGTGTTGGTGAGCAGTGTGATAAAGCTGGGCTAGCTCGAGGGGAGTAACTCCAGGGGCAGGCCCTCGGATGGGGGCCCAGTAATTTAAAAGGATCTGGAGTTCCTGGCCACCGCAACAGCCACGACGGGGTGGACGGAACTCCAGGCCCTGTAAATTGCTGTTGGAGCCCCAAGTGGTGCACACCAGGTGGAGCTGAAGAGCGACCTGGGGAAGGCTTGGTCCTAACCCCACCCTTTCTGCCTAAGCCCCACCCCTTCCAGGGTCCCAGAGCCACCCTCTATCTTGCCCAGGGCACAGTGAAGTCTGTCAGCTGCCCTGTCCAGGGCCGTAACTCGGATAACTGTTGCAGGGTACACCGGTATACACTTAGGCTATGTCTACACTAGGAGATTATTTCGAATTTACTACGTTCCACCTCTGGGCACCCGATTTTATTAATTCGAAGTTCCATGTCCTCGCTACGGGGGAGAATCGAATGGAGTCCGAGGCAGGCTCCGTTAATGCAGATGCGCTACCTCAGACTCAGAGCCCTGGGAAGTACTCTGGAGAGCTGCAGGAGGCCTCCTGGAGGCCAATAAATTTGAATAAATGGCACCGGCACGTTCACACTAACGTTATTCTGGACCGACAAGTTTGGGACCAGAGTTAATCCTCGTGAAAAGCAGGACTACAGAGTTCGAATTCCATGGCTCCTTATTCCGGAACAGCAGTCTTGGTAGTGTGGATGCATCGCTTACAAATTTGACCTTGAGGGGTTATTTTGGACTAGTGTAGCCCAGGCCCCTAGGGAGGGAAGGACTGTGGATATGGGTTGTGAAACAAGTTAACTTCTCTTTTTACTCTGACAGTAGCTACTCAGGGATCCCTTTTGCCCCACCCTGTCATCACAGTCATTTTTATCAAGGTAGCGCACCTGGTCCCTCGCTCTCAGGACTGGTCTACACATACAGCTTTGTGCCTGTTTCACCGAAATCTTTATTATTATTATTATTATTATTATTATTATTATTATTATTATTATTATTATTATTATTATCCAGTCCTCCCTGTGTGGACACACTTAAATTGGTTGACAACTGGCTTCTATCCACTGCCATTAAACAATAGGCAGCAGGTGGCATATCTTTGCCTGGCTCATTAGAGCGATTCAAATGTGATCCTTGCTCCACAGGGTTTACAATCTATGTGCATTTACAGCTACACCTGTTCTGTCAGGATCACATTATTGTATGTATTACAGTAGCATCTAAGAGCCCCAACAGGGCTCCGACCCCATTGTGCTAGGTGCAGTACAAACACGTAGTAACATGGGCAGTGGGTGAAGGTAGGGGTGGGGGAGGCGAGCCCCCAGCCCTACCCCCAGCCCTACTCCTTCTACCCAGGCCCTGCCCCTATGGGAGCCAAGGGCCCCCCAGCACCATGGAGAGGTGCAGGAGCACGAGGCCCCAGCCTCCCCGTCCCTGGAGTATTAGGAGAGTGGGTGCTCAGGGGCAGCGTAGGCGTTCTGGGGGCAGAGTCTGGGCGGGGCCAGGTTTGGGAAGGCAGAGCCTTACCCCGCCTAGAATATCCACTGCCCCTGCGTAGTTAGATAAATTTCCTGCATGCAAGAGCTTTCAATGTAATGAAATTGACAAGACAGACAACAGCTGGCAGGAAAGAAGTGTCATGCCCTTGAACAGATGAGGAAAAAAGGAGGATTAGGTGACGTGCCCAGAGCTGGCAACCGAGCCCAGATATCTTGAATTGCAGGAGGCTGCCTTGGCCACAAAGCCTTTCTTCCTCCCTTTTCAGCAATTGCCTTCCGTCAAGACAAAGGAGAGTACCACTGGCATGCTGCTGCCGGCGGCAAAAATTAGCAATTCCACGGTGCTTGCCCTGTGCTTCTCGGAGACAAGAACTTGAATCAAAAACGTCTGAGCCTGAACTAAGATCGAACTTTAAAACAAATTAGGAAGATAAAATGCAACGTCACAGTCATTTCTCAACTCTGGCTGCTGCCCACCGACTCAGCTAATATCGTTCCAACCTTTACAGGGGAGGGGGAAAAAAATAAAAGCGCAGAGCAATTCGATAGCACAAAGGGAAATAAATACACGGGGAGCCCAAACTTGTCTCAGTCTAGTGGAAGCCAAGCCTTATACGATATTTAATGTTTTCCAGGAAGATTCTTATATAAAAATCACTCAGGCTTTGATAAGATCATAGCAAGAGGACAGGAGGAAATTGCAGTCTTGCCCAATGCTTGATCTTACTCTGCTGAACTTGCTGGATCGGAGACATTATAGCCTCGCCTTAATGGCATCATATTAAGCTGAGACAACGCAGCCCTGTGACCTTGCGGTGCTTGATGGCCGTATGGGCTATTTTAATGAAAAATTGGGACTTAAGTAAATGGCCACCTATCGGCAGAAGATTGTTAACAGGATTTCTTTCCTAGGGAAGCCGTGGCGGTGGGGGAAGGGGAAGAGAATTGGTGTGTAGCAGCCAACCTCTTTCTTCAGAGAATGACCCTTTGCTAATGCTATCCTGGCCTATTATGCCAGCAGGATCCAAATCGAATAGAGTTTTTATCAGGGGCGGTGGGTGAATGCCCAGCTGGGGAAGACGGCCTGAGGCCCTGCCCCTTATGCCATGCCCCAAGCCCTCCTGGGCAGCTGGCGGAGAACGCAGGCAGTTTTGGGAAGGCATTGCCTTCCCTTGCCTACATTACCCGCTGCCCATGGCTTTAATCTCAGTGGAAGGAATGTGTCCAATTAGAACAATGAAGTGGGGAGCAGAACTCTGTTTGCCACTTGTGAATCTGGACAAACTGCCTCCGTTTGCCCTCCTTAAAACAGGCCGGAGACAGGCCTGTGTCACAGAGCTTAATAGATGGCTGTGAAGCACTTGAAGACCTTTGCACTCATGGCACTAACAGAAATGCAACACATCGTGGGCCTGGTTTGCACACTTCCCATTGATTTCAAGTACAAGTTGAACTTCTCTAGTCCAGCACCCTTGGGGCCTGGCCAGTGTCGAACCAGAGAATCTGCCAAACCCCAGAAAGTCAAAAGCGTAGTGAGTGGGTCTCTTTATTTGTCGTTCAATGAGGTGAATAAATGGAACAGTGCATGCAGGGCTGCTCAATAATGCATGGCTGTACTGATACACCCCATATAAGCCTATGCCTAGCCAAATGTTAGTGTTCCACAATTTTATTGTGTTGGCACAAGGAAATAAGTAGATTAAAGCATGAAAAGCAGGCCTACTCCTAGCAGCATGACCAATACTTCCACTGCTTGCTGGACTCTTAGAAGACTTTTAGGGGTATTTGAAAGCTAAAGCACAGCACAGAACAGTGAGCACCAGGACTCGTGGAAACAAATGTTATGGAACTGCGGGAAACTTGGCCACACCTGTGATAAGTGGACGTCCGGCTAACTACAATCCTGCCAGACCATGGTTGTCGCTGGACCAGAGAGTGCCAGAGGAAACAGGTTCAACCTGTACTATAACTATTTTCTGTCCTCGATGGAAGCCACTGTCCTTGATGGAAGCCACGCCAGAACCAACATTTCCCTTGGACAGCTAGCGAGTGTACTTAGCACAAATAATCCAGCCTTCTGTTTGTACGATCTCACGCAGCTACCCTTTCCAGGCGCACAAACTGTTTTTCTCCACCAACAAATTGAAGCTGTAAATATTGATGTCCTTTCTTTCCAAGGCTCTTTAAATGCCCTCTGATACTTAAAAACTATTAAGTGCACCCATCATTACTAACCTGTGAAGTAAATGTACCCTAATGGGCAGGCAAGCTACACTCATTCCAACAAATCATTTCTAATGAATAGCACCTGGCAAATGCATCACGTTTAAATGCCAAAGAAAATCCATCTGCGTTAGCCAGTGAAAAGAGACAGGCATATCTCCCTGGCTTTCTTTCCAAGGTAGAGAAGGGGTCTGGCTGGTAACACTTAAGTCTGACTGTTTTCAATCTGTTCCCATTCCTGCAGACAGGAATCTTCAAGGAAGATTTCCCAACAGCCGGGCTGCTCCCAGGATACAATGGAGAAAGGTCTCTCTTCTGGCTGCATGAAAAGCTTTAAATGGAAACCAGCGTTTCTCTTTGCGCACACACAATGCTTTTCTGACCCTGGGCTGACCTCACCCTCGAATCTGGGGTTCACAGCCCCAGCCTTGAACCCAGCTCTGTTTTTTCATGTTTGGCCTCTCTATTTCCTGAGGTCAGGCAGCCCACCACTCCATTAGCATGAGGCGACTCGGCGCTCATTTGCCAAAACTGACATCCTGGGAAAGTCCTGATGAATTTATGAATTAGAGGCTACAGATGCCAGTAAAAGAATTAAAGTTTGGTGGCGGGGGAAGCAGGGGGGGAGAGTTTCATTTGCAGGAAATCGTCTGGGATGCTGCTTTTTCTGCAAAACACAATCTCCTTCAAATCTTGCAAAAGCTGTTTTGGCAGCACATTTATTTGAAGGGAGACAAAAAGTTTGAAAGAAAAAGGACAGAGTGAGAGCAGGGTAGGATATCATTAAGCAAAGTTCCCCTGAGGTGAAGTTGAGTCACCTTTTGGAATTACCAATTGCAACATGAGTGGAAGGTAAAATTTATACCCAATAAATCACGTGTCAAGTGCCCACAAGGAGAGGTCATTAAACAGATGTATGAGCGAAGAGGCAAAGCCCATCTATTTAAAAAGCCGCTTCAAGTGTCACTGTCTCTCCAGTGCGCTTAGGGTCAGGTAGCTAACAAACCTAGAAGAATATTTCCTGCCTGGTGTGCTTACGGGGGGGTGACTGGGCTTTTCTTAAAACAACTCTATCCCAGGTCAACGCCACTCAATGGACAAGATGTGAAATGAGCAAGCATCAAATAGCACATCAAACAAATTGGGAGGCCTGGCCGGAAGGAGTGATGGATGGGGATGCATCTGTGATTAATAATCAAACCCAGAGCTTTTACTGGGAGTCATGTGGAAAATGTGGCTTTAGAAACATTTGACTAGATCCTAAACAAGTGATGTTTTTCTTTCTTTGTTTTCTTTTCTCCGCCCAGCTCTCCGGCCTCACTGTGTACCCTCTCCCCTGCTTTGCTTTTCTTGACTGGCTTCTCTAATTAAAATCTTTGATTATCTTTACCTGCTCCTAGGGGCAGCTCTAAGGGCTCCTGTTCTGCTTTGATTTATGTCTTGTGTATCGCAGGCTTCAGCAGAAAAATAATTGACCAAATGATAAAAGGACACTAAGTAGCTCCTCATTCAAATGCTGGTGGTGTCCTAGCTGTGTCGTTCTGCCTAGGAACTGCTGAGACGTTCCGTTTAAATGTCCCACAGCTGGGAACTGAGATGACCTGGTGTAAAAGTAAGTTGAGGGCAAATAGAAGGAGAGAAACTGAGGGTGCTCAAAAGCCATGATCAGTCTGTGACCAAGTGTGTTAATCGGGGGGGGGGGGGGTGTTAAATGGTTCTCATGCCTCAGCTGATGAGTTCAGGGGGCTGGAGGGGTATTATTTTATCTTATTGCATAATTAACCAGGTTCATTATGAGGAGACTCTCGCTTAAATCTGAAGCATCAAGGTACTGGGAATGGGTAGGACCCAGTGTGCCCTGTAAACTGAGTACTTGGGCAATACAGGAGTGCTTGGGCGATTGAATCACACCAGGAGAGATTCAAATGCTGCCCAGCTGATTAGCAGAGTGCCCATAGCCGGCAGCATGTGTTTCTATTCATGGTGCACATCTGCACAAGTGCACTTAACAAAACTTATTCTGTACCATGTACGGGGAAAAAATAGAGGGAATATAGGGTAGGACCCTAGGCCTGAAGGACCACTGATCTGCTCTGAAATGGCAAGTCTTATATTCGAGTGTATGAGTTCTACATTGCTGCGTGTTTGCTTTCTAGTCACAGCCTTCTTGCTTCATGGGGATTTGGTTGGATGTCAGGTCCAGGTCTTTTGCTCCCTGGGACTGTCGTAGCTGAAGCCAGTATAGAATGCCACCTTGGGAAGGCAGAGGAAGGCTTGTGTTGATCCAGTGTCACTCCTCTGGCTGACGAAAAAGAGGATGATAAGTAGAGCCCTAGGCAAATACAAAAGTAGTATCATGCACAAAAGTTATGCACTTGTGCGGCCACTCAGGAAAGATTCAAATGCCACCCTGCTGATTAGCAGAGTGCTCACAGTTAGGTTTTGTGTTTCTATTGGTGGTGCACATTCACACATGCTTTGATGCACATAAAAATATTCTACACGTGGATGGAAAAGACTAGAGGGACCAATGATACCAGGGATCTAAAGCAGGTATCTGTGGATTGGCAGGGCTGTAATGATAAGACAGTCCCAAGGAAGGACTCCCAGCCAGTCCTCCTTAGATGGAAGTATTTAATTGTGCTAAGAGTGAGGAGAAAGACATAAAGCTGGGAGGAATGTAGAGGGGAAATCTTCAAAGCCCCACTAGAGAAGCATCATCTTTGCTTTTAAGTCTTTCAGAAACGCTGTGTAAGATACAAAGCTGCCTTCAGATATCTTTCAGCTCGTGGCTGATGCTTACTCAACAGATTATCCTAGTTACACTCACAACTACAGCGGTGCAAATAACCTTTTTTGTTTTGTGGCTATTCAGAATAACAATAAAACTATTTGTTGTGGATCATCCTGAAGTAAAAATGTATTGACATTTTTGTTGACGCACAAAATTGGGGGGAAAAATTGTTTTGGGTGAAACAAAATGTTGCTTTTGATCCAAACGAGTGTTTGGATTTTGTTTTTGTTTTTTTTAATTTTGTTATTGAGCCTTTTAAACTTGTAAAGAAATTGATGTAAATTTCAAAATGGAAAATTGTATCAGATCAAAATGTTTCATTTTTTCACCATTTTTTTTCTTGGGGGGGGGGGGGGGGAGCGGAAATCAATCCAAATAAGTCAGCAAAAATCAACATGAATTCACAAAACATTTTGGCCAACCCGAATCTGGATTTTTCAGAAAAAAAGCTTCAGACACAAAATTTCACCCGCTCTATCTGCAACATTGCAATGGCTGTTTTCAAGGCTGATCTATCCTGGCACAGTTCCTCCAGACAACTAATTTGCTTGTCAGCAAAACTTGCTGGAGTCTTCTCTTTCTGTCTCCTTTCCCTTTTGAATAAGACTAGTGAGAAAAGCCCTTTCTCCCACCATGACAGTGAGAGTCCCCCATTCTCTTCTATGGTGTCTCAGGGCATGTCTTCAGTACATGGATCGAAGGGCTGTGATCAGTCCAGCGGAGGTTGATTTATCGTGTCTAGAACAGACAATAAATCGACCACTGAGAGCTCTCCCGTCAACAGCGGTACACCACCAAAACAAGAAGAGTAAGGGGAGTCAATGGGAGAGCGTTAGCTCTTTACTTAGCATAGGGAAGTCACTGTGATAAGCAGACCTCTAAGTACTCAACTTTAGCTACTTTTTTCACATAGCAGAAGTTGCATAACTTTGGTCAACAGCCCACGATAGTATAGACAAGGGCTCAAAACCTGGCTATTGCTGTGTCTCACTGGCTTATTACAATGGCTACAAATAGCTTTGTGGCCTTCTCTGCTGGGAAATGGAAAAAGTGCCACCCTTTGGAAGAGGCTGTGTTTTTACTAGCACTGGGATTGTGCTTGGGCCTCCGTTGAGTAGAACTACAGAACCAAAGGACGAATTCTGAAGTCTCTATGCAAGCAAGTCTCTATTGACTCCAAGGTCTTGAATAATGACCATGGGCTCAGATCCCACAATGAGATTTGGGCTCTTTAAGTTTATCTGCATTATTCATTAGTGTTGAAGAGAATTGAAGCTACACCGCCTTTGATTTCTCACCCTAGCATTCCCCTGAGACCCGAAGGGCTAGTGAAGGGTTTGTCATTAATACTGCAGTGGGAAGAATGCATTGTTTACCATGTGATCATTGAAAAGGGGATGTTTTTGTTGCCAAGGAACTATTTTTAATTCTAATGTAGATCCAGTTTGGACAATGGTCTAGCTACTCTGTGGGTTGTTTTCAGAAGAAAGGCAAACTTCAGGATTTCCTCTATGCCCAGGTACCCAAGTGTAACCACCCGGAAATGTACAGGTGTCAGCAAGTGACATTTGGCCCTGTCTCTGAGTGCATAGTAGAACAGCAGACTTCTGTCGTTCTAGAGATTTGACAAAGATGTGGTCTAGTGGGCAGGACACAGGACTGGGGGCCAGGGACCAGTGAAGTCTCATCCTGCCAATGGTGCTGATACCTGTGAGGTAGTTGCTTCACTTCCCTAAAGAGGAGATCACATAGATTTAATAAATCCATGTCCATCTCTGCAGCACATCCCACGAGCAGGGGGTGAGGTTCTGTGGTCTGCAATGGATAGAAGGTCAGACTAGATTCTGATGGCCCTTCCTGGCCTTAAAGTCTATGAAGCTTATACAGGGCTACCACTCGCATCCTTGTGTCCCGTAAGTACGAATGGAGAATCTCTGCAGAATGAGACCTTTAACAGGCACTTGAGCAATTCTGATTCCATCCAGTAGAGGGCAGGAGCACATGAGCCAATCCATCACAGTGGTATTTCTTCCCACCCGATCCCTTTAAAAAAAAAGTAATGACAAATTTAAGATGAAGGATGTATGTTCATTTATATATTAGGGGGTCATTTACATAATTCCCTCCTCTTGAAGTATTACAAGGGGAAATCCTTTGGCCTTTGTGGCCCTGGATAATGCTGGCCCCGTCTGGCCTTTAAAGTCTAGGAATTGTCTTCCATTGACTCATTCAAATGGGTAAATCACTTGCAACAGGAATTTAAAGGATTCTTGTTTTTCCGTCTTCTCTGGCCCTTATCCAGCAGATTACACCTGTGGCAACAGAGAAAATTACTGAGTTTCATATACAGAGTATACATTCCATGGACTATATGGCCTATAAATATGTGTGCAGGACATATTTGGCACCACGTATTCCTGTAAGTGATGTCATCTTTGGGAAGTTACTTAGCAACCATGGAAAATGTTTTGGAGGTTTTAATTTTTCAGGATGGTATATTTATGTAGTTCAGCTAATCAGCTTGCTGGCAAGTCTGCAGCAATGATCTCATTTTCTTCATCATTATTTTATGTGAATTGGGCTTTTAGCACTAAAGAGACCACAAAGATTTAATTCAAAAAATGGGATTGCTTTATGTTTCCAGGGTATCGTTAACATGGCATCTACACAAATAACCATGGTAACAAACGGGTAATTAGTGTGTATATATGGTACTTATTATTAATATAGAAACAGGGTAAGTTCCAAATCAACACAGATTACAGTACATTATTACCATAGTAATTACCTACAGTAACACACACAAATTGAACTAAATGGCCAATTGAACTAGAGTGAATGGCTTTTTATTCCAGTACCTAAATAATGTGCATTCGTGGCTGAATAGTTCAAGGTAAATAAAACTGTTTTTAATTTATTGCCAACTTCTTTTTTTGGCAGGGGTGGGAGGAGGAGTGACTAATTTAACATTTAGCTAACTGCAATATAATTACTGGATGGGTTCCACCATGGAAGCAATGCTCCACTCTTCTGAAAGGACAAAAAAGATAAAAGTTATTGCTTTTCCAGTTTCTTAGCAAGTTTACTTCTAGCCATGAAGTAACATAACATCTTAAAGGGACAATGCCAAATAACTTTAGGCCCTGCATTTCGACTTTATTTTTTTTTTAAATGAGAAAGAGAGAATCTGTGTGTGGAGGGGGGTGGAAAAAATGATAAAACATGAACAAAAATGCCATTGTAATTGCATTAAAAACAATAAAAATAGGGTCTCCTTGAACTGAACATCACTCGTTTTGCACACTAGCACAGACATTTTGCACTAGAGCCCTTGAAACAGTCGGTGAAATAGACTTTAAACAAAAAGTGAAACTGACTGGTCTGGTGATGTGGTAAAGTGCAAAAAAGTAAGCAAACTGCATAAAATGAGATATCATTTTAAATGCTTTAATTTTTAAAAAGGCATTATATTATATTCCATCACAGGTCCCTCTAGAAATAAAATTTGTTGGCCTATATTTGTGGCACGAGGGTAAAACTGAAACAATAAATTAAAATTTGAACTCCCACCATAGAACCCTAGCACAGGTCAGTCTTTACATGGGTGTAGTCCAGGGTTGGAATATTAGGAGTATTGATATTCGGGACAATTGTTTGGGACAATACATTATATAGGATGCATTTATACTATTACCTTGCCTTTCCCACCAATTCCCAAGCCTTATGTCTCTTTGGCTATGTCTAGACTTCAGCACTTTTTTGGGATACCGGAAAAGCAATGCTGCGTCCAAAGAATACGTCGGCTTTTCTGAAAAAAATTTCAAATACGCAGACACACTCTTTCGCCATCCCTGTAAACCTCGTTCTACGAGGCATAAGGGATGTGTTGAAAGAGCAGGTTTTTCCAAAATTTGGCACCATATAGACATGCCAAGTTTTGGAAAAGCCTCTTTTGAAAGAAAATCAGAAAAAGACGCAAATTGCATATCTCTTTCCGATTTAACTCTTCAGTCTAGACGTAGCCTTTCTTCCATCCATTCTCTCTTGGTATAACCCTATATTATGTTTTCTCAGGCAGAAGGAATGGCCTTTTGACTTGAAGATGAGAGAGCTCTGTGCCACTCAAAAGCGTGTCTTTCAGCAAGGGTATGGCTACACAGCAACATTATTTCAAAATAACCAGCGTTATTTTGAAATAACTTAGTCCGCATCTACACAGAAGGCAGTTATTTTGAATTACTGTCAAAATACTGTCAAGCTAGATGACTTCTTACTCCAACTCCTGTAACCCTCATTGTACAAGAAGTAAGGGAAGTCAGAGGTAGAGTGCTGTATTTGAACATAAGTTCTGTGTAGACACTCCCAATTTCAAAATAAGCTATTTCGAAATAAGCTACACAATTGACGTAGCTCAATTTGCGTAGCTTATTTCGAGTTAAGCCCTGCTGTGTAGATGCACCCTGATAGAAGTTGGTCCAATAAAAGATATTACCTCATCCACCTTGTCTGTCTTTTGCTTGATTGTACGGCTCCTGCCACAATGACACCCTGAATAGTGCTTCTAGTTTTTATCATCAGATAAATAATATGAGTAGTTCTATAGATTATAAATTCTCCAGGACAAGGGCTTGACTTTTACTGTGTGGCTGTATCTAGACTGGGCAGTTTTTCCGGAAAATCAGCTGCTTTTCCGGAAAAACTTGCCAGCTGTCTCCACTGGCCGCTTGAATTTCCGCAAAAGCACTGACTTCCTACTGTAAGAAATCAGTGCTTCTTGCGGAAATACTATGCTGCTCCCGTTCAGGCAAAAGTCCCTTTTGCGCAAAACTTTTGCGCAAAAGGGCCAGTGTAGACAGCTGAGATTTGTTTTGCGCAAAAAAGCCCCGATCGCGAAAATGGCAATCGGGGCTTTTTTGCGCAAAAGCGCGTCTAGATTGGCCACGGACGCTTTTCCGCAAAAAGTGCTTTTGTGGAAAAGTGTCCGTGCCAATCTAGACGCTCTTTTCCGAAAATGCTTTTAACGAAAAACTTTTCCGTTAAAAGCATTTCCGAAAAATCATGCCAGTCTAGACGTAGCCTGCATGTACAGCACCTAACACAAAGGAGCCCTTGATCTTCATGAAAATAAATAATCAAAATACTCTTGTCAGGTTGGAAGGATCCTAACATTCCTTGGGGAACCTCTGTGATTCCAGCACGATTGCTTTCTCATTTTCATGAGTAAGAAGAGCCGAGTAGGACAGGAACAAAGCAGCAGAAGAGTGCTTGAGAAACAGCAGAGGGTCTGTTGTTGCACAAGGCTACCCGGGCCATGCAAAATAGCCTCCTATGTTGTTTGTCACGTCCTGTTATTTTTAGTTCTTATTTTATGGCTTGAAGACCTGTTGCCACTAGTGATGTGGTTAACACATCCAAGACTTAATTCCTTTAAATAAAACATTGGCAACAAATAATTCTGCTGGGGATTTTTTGCACAATGAGTAAAGTCCTACCTAGTCAGCATCAGGGAGGGTAAAACAAAAACTACACATGCACACACACTCTCAAACAGAAGAACACTTATGGACAGACTTTTCCAATCTGGTTTGCGCCTGGCCTTTTTGTAAATGTTGGTGTGCAGTATTGCAGGTATAATCATTTTTGCACCCAAATTGCACCCTTCCCAGGCAAATGCCCTGGGCCATGCTGGAACCCACTGCACCACCTTACCTTTGGGGCCTCCCTCATCCTGCCTCCCTCCAGGTTGGCGTGAGTGTTGGCTGTCCCTTTAGCTCTCAGGCATAGGACTTCAACCCACCACCTTGCCCTCCCCAGGTAAATGCCCTAGCCCCTAGGCCACACTGGAATCCACCCCATGATCTTCCCTTCAGGGCATCCCTTATCCTGCCTCCCCTATGGCTAGGTGCACTAAATGCATGAACAACGGTCTTCATACTCATAAATTCTGTGTGTCCATACACATGGGGTTCTGTGGATGAAAATGTCATGGTCTCTGTTGAAGTGTGCCTCTTAAAAATTATTATTCTGGGTTCTTTTGGTGTTGTATTATAACTTTCTGGAATCTTCCTTCTTGGAAGGAATGTCTTAAATATTTTCTTTGATTTAAGAACATAAGAATGGCCTTTCCTGAATCAAACTAGTGGTCCATTTCACCCAGTATCCTGTCTTCCAACGTGCCAGATGCTTCAGACCAGAGATGCTCTGAACAAATTTCCTTCAGTGGAGAAAGTTGCTTTGATCCCACTTAAACAAAGTTTCTCCTGTCTTATAAAGAGGGAGATGTGCAGAAGTTTTCTGTTTTCCTACCACTGGAACAGAATAAAGACTGCACACTTATTCATAGCTCTTTCACCCACTTTCCATTAGATGAACATTAGTATTTCAACTGGCTGTTGGTAATTCAGACAAGATGCTTCTTGAGCCGAGTAAGCAGTACAGCAATGAAGTGTACATTGTGTTTCGCTGATAGGGACAAATGGCACACAAGGGACAATGGTGAAGCATGACTTTAGTTGCTAGCTCCATGACTTCAGAGGGCATAATCATTCTTTTTTAGCCTCCCTGCGATGAAATAGATACACAGACAGACGTTTATGTGAGACCAGACAGACAGACCCTACTGCACAAAAATATTATTCTTTTTAGTACTTTAAAAAAATCCAACACATCTTTAAAAGGCCTCGGCTCTTTATTAGTATGTTTCCATTTGGCACGCGAGAGAAACTGTTCTTTTATCGGGGCCATCTTTTATTGTGTATTACCTTTTGATTTGCGGGGAAATTGTTATTTTAGCAGGCAAGCATTTAAATATGTCTCAGTATATTTGGTTTGGCTCGGGGAGCATGGAAAATATATTCTTTTAACAAGCGTTCATTTAACAGTGGGTTTCCATAAAGCCAAATTGTCTGCAACTCAATTTTTATGCAATCCCATCTGTATTCTCTGTAATAACTCTTTCCAAATCCCAAACCCACCTAATACTGTTCCAGTGCTTTCTGGATGGCCTGCCAGGCCAGAATTGTATGCGACTCTTTTTACTGTGCAGCAGAAATAGCAATATTTATCATTACCATGCAGTGCTGTCGGCTTTGGCCTTCCCACCCTGCCCTCCACTCCGGAGCCTGACTCACATAGTGGATGCCACTTGAAATTAACAAGCATTAGAGCTCATTTCTGCAGCCCCTCTTCTGACACAGCTGCAGCTGTTCATTACCTGCATGCAATCAAATCCCTTTTAGGACATGTTTGGTGCTCAGTTTGTTGTTTCTTTCCCATTCATGTGACTAATAACATGGCAGGGGCTGTTTTGTACTAGGGCTGCGGATGAATCGTGGTTAACTTAAGCAATTCACTCAAAAATGTAATTGCCATTGAAAACAATTAATCGTTGTTTTAATTGCGCTGTTCAACAATAGAATACCAACTGAAAGCTATTAAATAGTTTGGGTGTTTTTCTACATTTTCAAATGTATCAATTTTAGTTACAACACAGAACACAAAGTGCTCACTTTATATTATTTTTATTACAAATATTTTCACAGCAAAAATGATAAAAGAAATCATATTTTTCATCACCCACAAGTATCATAGTGCAATCTCTTAATTGTGAAAGTGCCATTTTTACAAACACAGATTAATTTTGTGACATAACTGCACTCAAAACCAAAACAATGTAAAACTGTAGAGCCTACAAATCCACTCAGTCCTACTTCTTGTTCAGCCAATGGCTCAGACAAAGAAGTTTGTTTACATTGATGGGAGGTAATGCTGCCTGCTTCTTATTTACAATTGTCTCTCCCCCACCATGCCTTCTGAGAATTGGCTTATGAATATGCATAACTCAAAGGGTATGTCTACACTAGCCACCCTAGTTCGAACTAGGGTAGCTAATGTAGTCATTCGAACTTGCAAATGAAGCCCGGGATTTAAATATCCCGGGCTTCATTTGCAAGTTCCTGGGTGCCACCATTTTTAAATGCCCAGTAGTTCAGACTCCCTGCCCATGGCTACACGCAGCACTGGCTAGGTAGTTCAAATTAAAGCCCCTAATTCGGACTACCATTAACCTCCTGGGTAACGGTATTAGGGGCTTTAGTTCGAACTACCTAGCCCGTGCTACGTATAGCCACAGGCAGGGAGTCCGAACTACGGGCATTTAAAAATGGCGACGCCCAAGAACATGCAAATGAAGCCTGGGATATTTAAATCCCGGGCTTCATTTGCAAGTTTGAATGACTACATTAGCCACCCTAGTCCGAACTAGGGTGGCTAGTGTAGACATACCCAAAGATACTTCATGCAAAACAGGTCATGTAGCATCCATTTTACAGTTACGGTCCACTGAACTGTATAGCCTATTTTTGTGCATGTGTCATTCAGTGGCCCAGCCATCATGGGACAGACAGGTGGGCCCCAACTTTGGGTGAGTGGGCAATGACTGGGGGTAGCAGCCATGGGGCCACCTCTCTCCCTCCCCCAGCCAGCTTTGGAAGGGGGCAGGATAGATGCTCTGGCCAGGATCCCTATAAAAATCTGTGTCCTACACCCCCCCAGCCACTTCACTTTCCCTCACTCCCCTGCCAGGAATGGGGGAGTGGGGGCATGGACTTGCCTACTGTTCCAGGGGAGTGGGGATTGGGGCTTGCCCTGCTCTGCCAACCAGTGCTCCCAGCAAGGGTGTCAGGTTGGGGCATGGAGGCTCACTGCTCCCTGTCAGGTGGGCCGGACAGCAGAACAGGGCAAGCCCCTGCATTCTGACCCCACTCCCTGCTGGGAGCACCAGGCGGCAGAGTGGGGCTAGCCCCTGACCCCAGTCCCCTGGCTCAACTGGAGCACTGGGCAGAGAGGGGCAGACCCCTAGCCCCGGAGGAAGCAGAGGCAGCACAGAAAGCAGGAGGGCCTGGCTTCTAAGTGAGTGGGCCCAGGCCCACTTTGAGTTACCAGGTGTCTGGTATTGGCCTGGACAGTCCGGTATTTGTGGCCTCTGTCTGGTAAAAAAAAAAAAAAAAAAAAAAAAACAGAAAATTGTCCGTTATTTTCTGTTTTTCTCAGATGGAAGGCTGCTTGGGACATTCTTCCCCTGCTGCATCTGGCAGGGGCCAGGGGAGCGGGGACCATGGGGATTCAAAGGTGCAGGCGAAGTGCCTTTTTTTTTTTTGTGCGGCTGGCTTTTGGGGGGGGGGGGGGCGTTTTCTCAACAACTTTGGTATCTGGCAACCCTACCCACTTGTGGCTATGGCTCTGGTACCATTCTTGTGTGCAAAAGTAGAACTATGAAGTGTGGGTCTGTTTATAGAGTCTAATGATTCACCACTGGTGAATACTCTTGTTTGTCCTATATGCCCAAATGGTGATTGGGCCTAGAAAGACATGTGACCCTGCCACTTGGTACTGGAATCCATCTTGAATGTGGTACTTTTCCATGAGGGG
The DNA here is from genome assembly GCF_049634645.1 of Pelodiscus sinensis. NCBI lineage: Eukaryota > Metazoa > Chordata > Testudines > Trionychidae > Pelodiscus > Pelodiscus sinensis. The sequence continues at coordinate 18,063,408 of NC_134732.1, read as the reverse complement.
GCGCTATCAAAGGGTTCCCGCTCTGGGGGAAAGTCTATTTAAGCAATAAGAAGCAATCAGCCTTTGTCTCCAACTGGCCCTTTGAAACTGCATGGTTCACCCTAAGACGATACAAAGAACTTAAGGCTCCGTAGACCCAAGTCAGAGTAAAATATCAACTGATCTGAAGCTTTTATCTGAGATAAGAACAGCTGTTTAGGGCAAAAATTGGCATGTAACATGTTTCTTAGTGGATCAGAACTAGCTAAGCATTTTTTGTTCATTTTAATTTGGTAACTTACTTTGATCTGATGGTTTTCACTTGAAATCACTTAAATCCTACAATTTGTACTTAATAAAAAGACTTGTTTATTATCAAGCCCAGTGTAAATAATTGTTACGGGGGCGGGGAGCAACTCCTGTGCATCTCTTTCTTTCATTAATAAATGGGTCGACCTGACCTTATTCGCTTTCTCTGTGTGAAACTTTTACAGAGAATAAGACAGATTATTTGGGAGTTTGGTCCAATTTGGGGGTTGGTTTTCTGGCGCGGTCTATGCAGCACTTATTTCAAAATGACGCGCTGTTCCAAAAAGCGAAGTGACTCACCTCGGTGTAGTAACTGTCGTTCTTCGAGATGTGTGTCCCCATGGATGCTCCACTGTAGGTGCTGGGCTTGCCCTGGCACCACAGAATGGAGATTTTTCTCATAGCAGTACCTGGCTGGACCTCTCATGCACTATGGCGTCTCGCGGCATTCGTGCTCTTTTTTGTGAGTGTGCGGTCCGGCTCCCGCCAGTTCCTTGAGTCCGCCTCGGAATCTGGAAGACCTAAAGGAGAAGGACTCTGAAGCGGGGAGGAAGGCAGGTAATGGAGCACCCCCGGGGACACACATCTCAAAGAATGACAGTTACTGCACCGAGGTGAGTAACTTTGCTTTCTTCTTCGAGTGATGTCCCCGTGGGTGCTCCACTGTAGGTGTCTGAGCAGCAGTACTCCACTGAGCAGGAAGGAGGGAAAAGTGGAGTCCCTATTTATCTGCTGAAGAGAGCACTGCTGATGCCACCGCAGTATCTGAACGCCTCCCCTGATGTATAGCATAATGTTTTATAAAGGTGTCATGTGAGGACCAGGTGGCTGCTCTGCATATGTCTTTAAGGGGAACACCCTTGAGGAAGGCCATTGAAGCTGCCATTGCTCTTGTGGAACGGTCTCGAGGTTGTGTCAGAAACAGAATACGCTTGGAGGCATAGGCCTCAGTTATACAGGTGGTTATGAGTTTTGAGATGCGCTGGGATGATATTGGGTGTCCTTTCGATCTCTCGGCCAGAGACACAGTCAGTTGGGCAGTTCTTCTGAAAGATCTTGTGCATTCTATGTAAAAAGCAAGAGCTCGTCGAATATCAAGTGTATGGAGGGCCGCTTCTCATGGGGAGGCATGAGGTTTCAGGTGAAAAGATGGGAGGACAATTGGTTCATTCACATGAAAGTTTGATGATACTGTCGGGATAAATGTTGGGTGAAGTCTTCGGACTATGCTATCCTTATTGAAGATGGCATATAGGGGTGTTGCCATAAGAGCTGATAACTCACCAACTCTACATGCTGACGTAATGGCAAGAAGAAAAACTACCTTCATGGTTAATGTCTGAAGCAGTATGGTAGCGAGTGGCTCAAATGAGTTAAAGCTTCGAGTACAACATCTAAGTTCCACACTGGAGGAATGGGTTTATGGGGAGGGCTTAAGTTCGTAAGGCCCTCCATGAATTACTCCATGATTACTCCATGAATCTTTTTGTGGTTGGGTGGGCAAAGAGGGAGGTGCCCACAATATGTTGTCTGAATGCTGAAATGGCCGCTAGATGAACTCTGAGAGAGGCTAATGACAGTCCTGTGTGTTTTAGGTGAAGCAAGTAATCGAGGATAACGTGAAGTGGAGTCGATTCGGGAAGCTCTTGCTGTGTGGCACACCAGGAGATGAACCTGCGCCATTTTGAAAGGTAAGTGGTTCTGGTTGTTTGTCATCTACTGTGGATGAGAATGTGTTTGACTTGTGTGGAGCAAAGGGATTTAGAAGGATTCAGCCAGTGAGGTTCAGCATGTGAATCTGGGGGTGTCGTAATGAGCTTTGGTTCTGTGTGAGGAGGTTCGGGAGGGCTGGAAGTAGAAACAGTCTGCATGGTGAGATGTCTCGGAGGAAGGGGAACCAGTGCTGATGTGCCCATGCTAGGGCTATCAGTATGACCATGGCCTTGTTCGTTCTCATATTCTGCAGAACTATGGGGATGAGAACTGTCGATGGGAAGGCATATAGGACAGGTCCGTTCCAGTTGGTGAGGAATGTGTCCTCTAGAGAGTCCAGACTGAGTCCTGCTCTGGAGCAGTACTTCTGACATTTTTTGTTGTGACAAGTGGCAAAGAGCTCTATTAGGGGAGTGCCCCTGCGTTGGAAGAGAATATGGAGGACCCCATCGTGTAATTCCCACTCATGATCTGGGACGAGGTGTCTGCTGAAAAAATCCACTGCAACGTTTGTAGTTTCAAGTAAAGTAGGATGCCACAGGTGTTATGGCGAATGCACCAGTTCCAAAACCGGATTGCCTCTGCACAAAGGGAGCAGGATCGAGCTCCACCTTGATGGTTCACATAATACATTGCCACAACATTGTCCGTGAGGATTCTCACTGTGGTATTGCAGATGCGTTCATGGAAGTATCTGCACATGTTGAAAATCACCCAGAGCTCCAGACGGTTTATGTAGAGTCGTGTCTCTGATGGTGACCATTGGCCCTTCGTGGACATGGTGCCCATATGTGCGCCCCGTCCTAGGAGGGAGGCGTCGGTGGTGATGTGCTGCGAGGGTTGCTGTTGGTGAAAGGGTACACTGGTAAGAAGGTTTGTGTGATTCGTCTACCAGCAGAGAGACTGAAGGACAGATTGAGGAGGGGTCACTGGCCTGTAAAGGTCGCGTTTCATGTGACTGTATACAAGTGCTAGCCAACACTGGAGGGTGCAGAAATGTAGTCTAGGGTAGCGTACCACATAAGTAGTGGTGTGACCCATGAGCTTTATACAAATGATTGTCTGAACAGTTGGGCTGCCTCGAATGATTTGTATCAGTTCTTGAATGGTGTGGAATCTTTGGAAGGGTAAGTATGCCCTGGCGGTGTTTGCATGTAGCTGGGCACCAGTGAATTCCAGCTCTTGAGTAGGGTGAAAAGTGGACTTTTGGTCGTTGATAAGAAGTCCGAGGGTGTGGAAGGTTTTCATGGTGGTGAAGACCATATTGAGTACTTTGGTACGAGTGTAACCCTTGAGTAAACAATTGTCCAGATAAGGAAATATGATTACTCCTTGTTGGCAGAGGTGTGCCACTACTACCACCAGGATTTTTGAGAATACCCTGGGGGCGGACGAGAGGCCAAATGGTAGGACTTTGTACTGATAATGATCCCTACTAACTGTAAATCGTAGGAATTGTCTGTGTGCTGGATGGATTGAAACATGAAAATACGCGTCCTGGAGTTTGAGGGCAGCAAACCAGTTGTCGCAATCCAACATGAGCATTATAGCAGCAAGTGTCAGCATCTTGAATCATTGTTTTTGTAGAAATCTGTTCAAACAGAAGAGATCTAGTATTGGTCGCCATCCCCCCGACGTTTTTTTGAGTGAGGAAATAATGGGAGTAAAAGCCCTTTCCCTTGAACTCGTCCGGGACTGGTTCTACCACCCCTAAGGAGTGCAGATGGTTGACTTCGATGCATAGCAGGGCTTCATGAGATGGGTCTCTGAAGAGGGACCGGATGCAGGGTGTATTGGGAGGAATGGCGAGGAAGGGAATGGAATATTCTGACTGAACTATTTCCAACACCCACTCTTCTACGGTGATTGTGGCCCATTGGTGATGAAACGGACTTAAACGTTGGTGAAAGAGGAGGATGTGGTGACCCTGCTGCTGTAGGAGACTGTCTGCGTACCCCTGACCAAGACATCAAACCTGTTCTTAGTTGTTGCTGCCATTGTTGTCTGACATATGGGTCATACCATAGTTGGTAAGGAGTATATCAACATCTCCTCTATGGCGGGGTATGCATACCCAATGTCCGAAGGGTTGTGCGGGAGTCCTTGGAAGACTGTAATACGCTATCAGTCTTTCCAGCAAACAGTTTGTCCCTGTCAAATGGTAAGTCTTCGATTTTATTTTGTAGGTACTTTGGGACTCCCACTGCTTGAAAGTAAGATGCTCGCCTCATGACTACCACCGGGGCCGTGGAATGGGCTGCTATATCCGCCACATTCATTGCTATCTGGAGGGCCATTCTCACCGATGTATAGCCCTCCTGCACAACCGATTTTAGTATGGGCCTTTTAGACTCTGGCAGGTGATCCAACAGTGGCGTCAGCTTTGTAAATGTATCGAATATGTGATTAGAGAGATGTGAAGTGTAATTGGCAATTCTGAGCATAAGTATTGTGGATGTGTAGACTTTTCTGCCCAATAAATCAAGTCTTTGTCTGGAGGCATGTTTGTATTGCAGTATTTTTAATCTTTGATGGGCCGCGTCCACTACTAAAGAGTTGGGCTGGGGATGGGTGAAAAGGAATTCCATACCCTTGGGAGGTACAAAATACTTTCTGTCAGCTCTTTTGCTGGTTGGTGGTGCAGAGGCTGGGGTTTGCCAGTTTTCCTCAGAGACCTCCCAGATAGCTTTGTCTAGAGGGATAGCTAGCCTTGATTTATACTGTGGCTGGAGATTTTTAAGAAGACAATGCTTTTTGTCCTTTATTTCATCCAGCGGTATCTCTTAGCTAACCACCACTCATTTGAAGAGTTCTTGGAACAGCTGGAGGTCGTCTGGTGGGGAAATGTCCCCAGGAATGACGGCTTCATCTGGGGAAGGAGAGTGGTCAGTAGGAGACACCTCTGGTGGGTGTTCCTCAGTGGAAAAGTGGGTGTCATCTGGCTCTGATGAGAGTTGAGGTGGAGATGTCGGTTGCCCTGTTGGAGTAGGAGGAGCTGGAGTCGGTGAGTATCTAGAAGATGCGCAGTCACAATATGACCTTCCATGCGATCTAGACCTATATTGGTATGAGTGAGTACCTATTATGTGAATCATGGTGGTAACGGTCGTCACGGTGGTAAAGTCTATCCAGTGGTGAAGGCCTGTCAGAGTAGGTAGATCGGACGTGTTCCCAATGATGAATGTGTGGTGAGTGGGGAGAACAGGAGCGGGTGTAGGAGGCTCTAGAGGACGCCGGAGAGGCAGAAGAGTGATGGTAGTGGTGTTGCTGGTGGTCCCTGTATGATGCTAGGAAGGGGGATGGTAGCTGCTGATGAGGAAAGTATGGTGATCGGTGGCGGTGACTGTAGTAAGATCTCGGGAAGGGCGGTGCCGGCAGGGAAGGCGATGGTGCCGGTGAGAATACCAGAGATCGGGAACAACTTCAGCGTGGAGGAGTGTTTGGTGCTGAGGTGTGTGGCTCGGTGCCAATGGTGTGCAGAGTCGGTGCCACTGGTGTTGGTGCCAACTCTCTCAGTGTCGCATGCCAATCTGAAGCAGTATTGTTCGCTGGTGTCAATGATGCCCTCGGTACCGAGGTGTCTGTCAGTGCCAGAGGTCTGGTAGCGGGCAGTGCCAAGACAACCCTCGGTGCCGCAGTAGGTGCCTCTTCTGCCGGTTTCTTTGTTTTCAGTGCCACGGACATCTTTAAACGTGGCTTCGCGGTGCCTGAAGTGCCGGGTTTATCCCCCGTGCTAACTCTGCCATGAGAGGTGGCCAGTAAAGACCTGGCCGGTGATGCGCGCGGTCTTTTGGGCGAAACGGCTGTAGGAGGCGAAGTCCTACGTTTTGGGGGCTGATCTCCTAAGGCTGACTCCGAGCGTGGCGGCTGGAGGGCTTTATTGAATAGAATCATTTGGAGCCTCATTTTCCTATCCCTTTGGGTCCTTGCAGTCAACTTTGTACAGTGTGGGTACTTCTGGGGAACATGGGCTTCCCCAAGGCAGCAGATACATGAAGAATGCCCATCAGAGGCAGGCATTGCCTCGCGGCAAGTGTCGCATTTTTTAAATCCGGGCAATGACAGCATTTCCAATGTTGTTTTTTTAGATGAACAACGAAAACTATGTCTATCTTATAACATATAACTATGTACAGCAAGTGGGACTGTAGAAAGAAACAGGGGTACGAACAGGAAAGGAGAAACATTGAGGTATTACATTTCTTTCTTTTTTTTAACTAGGAGAAATACTAAGGAGAAGTAAAAACTGGTAAGAATAAGCAAAATGCAGGACAATGTAGCACTTTAAAGACTAACAAGATGGTTTATTAGATGGTAAGAATAGCAAGTTTTAACAAGTTTTAACAACTTTTAACAAGAGGGATCTCACGACAAGGAGGGAGATTGAGGAGAGTAGTTCACTCTGTCTGCAGCCTGAGGCGGTCGAGAGGAACTTGGCGAGGACCGGACCGCTCACTCACACAAAAGAGCACGAACGCCGCAAGACGCCACCCCGCATGTGCGGTCCGATTGGGTACTGCTACGAGAAAAATCTCCATTCTGTGATGCCGGGGCAAGCCCAGCACCTACAGTGGAGCACCCACAGGGACATCACTCGAAGACAAGCATCCCTTATTCCTCGTGGAATGCAGTTTACAGGGATGTCAGAATAGTGAGCCCAAAATAACGGGCTTGTAGTGAAGACACCGGATACTATTTTGGGTATAATGCAGCAGTGTAGATGTAGCCAAAGTGGAACCGTCAAGAGGCGGATTTGAACCTGGGTCCTCTGGAGCTTAACACATGAACCTCTGCAGCTTGAGCTAAAAACCAGTCGGTGCATGGTTTCAGCTGTGGAGCTCACTCATTCTTTTCTCTCGCTGTAAGTGGTCCACATGCCACTGCATGGGATTGTGGACCACACCCAGTAGGTGTCTGGGTTAGAAATGCACTTCAGGGCCGATCTCAGCAGAAGCGCTTGCCTGTTGCGTCAGCACCAAAACAGCTCCACCCCTTCCTACCTCTCATCTCTCCCTTCCTTCTGCACCCCGCCCCCTGCCGCCAGCCAGCCAATCAGCATCTCTGATGCTCCCCCCTCCCACTCTTGACTTTGTGCCTCCCTTCATGCTGCCTGCTGGGCTTGGCACGCCTTCCTCCTTCCAAGGCGCCAAACTTCCTCTCCCTCCTCTTTCAAAGACACCCCATGCATCTGGCTTCCCCTCACTGGCAGTGGCTGCAGATTTCTCTGCCATCCTTTAATTTGTGTATTGCATCCATTCGCTATTAGCTCCCACAGCCTAGATTTCTGGCTCCGTCCCCAGGCCCAGCTGAACTCGGCTTAGCACAGGGCCTCATGCAGAGCAGAGTAAAAGGGGCCAGCTTGTCACTGCACCACAGTCCTGGAGCCAGCATGCTGTACTTGCCGTTTCCTTTAATCAGGCAAAACAGCAATGGATTTCAGAAGAATGGCCTTATTGGGTCATACCAAAGGTCCACCTAGCTCAGTGTGTCTTCTGACAGTGGCCAATGCTAGGTGTCCCAGAGGGAATGAACAGAACAAGTGATCATCAATTGATCCATCCCCTGTCAACCATTCCCAGCTTCTGATAAAGGGTAGAGACACCATCCCATCCCATCCCGGCTAATAGCCATTGATGGACCTAACCTCCATGAATTTATCTAGTTCTTTTTTGAACCCTGATATAGTCTTGGCCTTCCCAACATCCTGCGGCAAGGAGTTCCACAGATTGACTGTGTATTGTGTGAAAAGATGCTTCCTTTCATTTGTTTAAAACCTGCTACCTATTAATTTCATTTAAGTTCTAGTTTCACTATTTGCTTGGTTGTTACTGTCTTCTTGCTCCCTGCAATGTTGTGGAAGAGCCTTTCTGTATCCTAGACCAGGATTTAAGATAATCAAGGCACACACCATCCCTGGAGAGTCCATTCCTGGCCTTAAGCAAGATCTGGGGCATGCTAGGACAAGAGTTTCACTCAGGGCACTCTAGCTGGCCAGTACAACGCAGATGGTTCTTTACCATATCACTGAGTCAGTGTATTAACAAACTTCTTGTAGATCCAGGGCACCGGGGTTACCTTAAAAAACCTGAAGAGACTGACCAAAACATTTTGTTTCCCCCAGAGCCTCTTAGTTACTGTTTGTTTTGCAGCCGTGGCTGCGGTTGCTATGCTAGCGCCTTTTGTTGCTAGGGTTTAATTTTTTATTTCTGATTTTTATGTATATGCTGGGAACATGACTGCCGCCTCCGTCCTGCTCATTTTGCAGGCCTGGTTCTTCCAGGGACTGTGGCTTCCAAATTTTCACCCCATCTCATCCTCAGCCACTTGACTTGCACATGCAAATAGGTGCACATCCATCCCCGGGCAGGCACAAAACCCGTATTTGCAGCAGGGAATTAGGCCTTTTATTGCCCGAGGTGTGTGTGTGTGTGTTCAGTAAGGGAGATCAGTGTGAACACGTACCTGCTGGACTTCATGTCCTCCCTGGTCCCACTCCACACCCCAATGGGACACTTCCAGGAGCAGGTTCCCACATACCGTAAAATCTCAAATATAATGCGCACCGATGTATAATACGCACCCTGACTTTTGAATTTTATCATACTAAAAAGATCCATACTCTTATATAGAATGCACAGCCTGACTTTGACCATTGTACATGTATTTTATGATACCCATCATCATAGATACAAAGGCGTCGTTAAATATAGTCTATTCGTTTGCAAGTCTATGGTATGTCGGTGCGTCGTATTTCCTGCCTTTTTGTATTGCCGGTTGATTGCATGTGAGCATACGACTATAGAATACACGGTGTTTATATTCATTAATGTCAGCAATTAATTAACTATAAACTATTTCATACAACAAGTAAGATGTAAATTTCATATTATGTATTGTTTTTAAATATTGTAAGCATTCTAGGAATCTCTGCCATTTCAACTGATGTTGATTTCATGTCTTAGCATGGCATCGGCATAGCGGAGGTTCATCGTCTTCTGACATGGAACTGCCAAAATAAAACTTTAAACAATAACTCCTATATATAATGCGCACTCTGACCTGAAAAAACGTGGAAAAAAAGTGTGCATTATATTCGAGATTTTACAGTAATCCTAAGTGTCTCCCCCTAGATCTACCATAATGCTTTTGCTGTGTATCCCCCAGCCTCGGCAGCCTGGAAACAGCAGGATGTGTTTCAAGAAGGGCCCAGGACTCTGGAATTTGCTTCCTCTTTATCCTCCAGAACCTCAGTTGGGCAGATCTGGGGGGTCATATAGAGCAGCAGTTCCCAATCGCTGGTTCACAGCCCTGTGCCGGACTGCGAACCGCTGGCTGCTGGGCTGTAGCACAACACCGGACCACACCCATAGGGGCAGGGCTAAGGCAGAATGGGATGGTGTGCGGCCCCATGGGCAGGCAGACAGGAGCGTGGAGTAGGTTGTGCAGAGCTCACACAGTCCTGTGTCCCCGGGGCTGTTGGCAGAGGTGGAGGCTGTAGCCGCGGGCTGGAGGCTGGATTTCACCCACACGTCTGGGAGGACCGTATGCCAGGCGGAGCTGGGACATGCGCTGGGTGAGAAGGGGAGGGCCATGGGAGGTGGGTTGCAGCTGCCCAGCCATTGCCTGCCCCGTGCCCTCTGTCTGGCCTGGCCATGGCCGTGGGCACGTTGGTGGCAGCGCATGTTGCCGTGGGGAACTTCCTGTCACGTGTGCTCCCAAGCTGGGTGCCTGCATGAGCCTCGCCACACACAGTCTGCCCCACTGAGGGAGACACGGCCCCTCCCCGCTCTGGTCCTGGCCCCATAGGAATCCTCCGTATGGTTGCCATTAATGGTCATGATCGTGAGATACTCAGCTAGAAGGGTGAAAATAACATACATTTCTTACATTAAGAAATATAAGTCTGAGGGGGGCTCAGGGAAGGGGGCTGGGAATATAAGATATGGGAATAGGAGGGTGGCGCAGGAGTCAGGGTTGGAATGTATTTGGGGTTGGGGCAAGGCACTGGGGGGGCAGGAGTCAGGGTAGGGGGTTATGAGGTAACATTTTATTTGCATATTCGTTAATTACCTAACGAATATGTACATATGCAAATAAAATGTTGCTAGTCCGCCAAAAGTTTGTGAATGGGTTTGCCAGTCCACGGTATAAAAAATGTTGGGAACCGCTTGTATAGAGCATGTTAGTTGACACGACTGTAATAACTGAGAGCAGATGTGACCCTTCTGTAGCATTTTGCAGATGAGGAAGGTTTTCTCCCATCCCTGGGTGAGGGGAGCAGATTCAGGAGAGGGTTTGCGTGGCACCTGCTCTAGACAGCAGGGCTACGTCTAGACCGGCATGATTTTCCGCAAATGCTTTTAATGGAAAAGTTTTCCGTTAAAAGCATTTGCGGAAAAGAGCGTCTAGATTGGCACGGACTCTTTTCCGCAAAAGCGTTTTTTGCAGAAAAGCGTCCGTGCCAATCTAGACGCGCTTTTGCGCAAAAAAGCCCTGATTGTGAAAATGGCAATCGGGGCTTTTTTGCGGAAAACAAATCTGAGCTGTCTACACTGGCCCTTTTGCACAAAGGCTTTGCGCAAAAGGGACTTTTGCCCCAACGGGAGCAGCATAGTATTTCCGAAAGAAGCACTGATTTCAGACAGTAGGAAGTCAGTGTTCTTGCGGAAATTCAAGCGGCCAGTGTAGACAGCTGGAAAGTTTTTCCGCAAAAGCAGCTGCTTTTGCGGAAAAACTTGCCAGTCTAGACACAGCCCAGTAGTTTGTTTTCATTTCTAGAACAGGTCCCATGACACCTCTAACAGAACAGGAGCGAGGTGAGTTTTTACACACGCTCACGCCAGTTTTGCACACACGCACCTCTGGGTGCTACTCTGGAGTGGACAGTGCAAATGAATAGGCGGCTGTTAATGCCCGTGTGACTTTGGGATGCAATATGAGATATTTAAGTCCTGTGGAAGTTAGATTTCTGCTCGACTGGGCACTGACGGGGCCTCAGCTGGAAGACTGCATGCCCTTTGGGGCGTTCTTCTTTAGGAAAGATGTGGATAAATTGGAGAGCACCCCGATGAGAGCAACACAAATGAAAGAAGGCTTGGAAAACATGACCTATGAGGAAAGGTTGAAAGGACTGGGCGTGCTTTAGTCCAGAGACAGCTGAGAGAAGACGTGATAGCAGTTTTCAAACAGGTAAAAGGTCATAATAAAGAGGATTGGTATCAGTTGTTCTCCGTGCCCACTAAGCACAAGAAATAACAATGGTCTCAAGTTGCAGTGGGGGGGGGAGCTGAATTGGATATTAGGAAAAACTACTTCCCTACGAGGATGGTGAAGCACTGGGATGGTTCCCTAGGGAGGGGTAGAATCTGCATCCCTCTGGGTTTTTAAGTCCTGGCTTGACGAAGCCCTGGCTGGGATGATTTAGTTGGGGTTGGCCCGGCTTTGGGCAGGGGGCTGGACTCGATGACTCCTGAGGTCTCTGCCAACCCTACAATTCTATGATTCTAATAATTGGTTTAGTGGGTAGCATGGAGATTTAGGTTAAACGTTAGGAAAAACTTTCTAAAGCTTAGGATAATTAAGGACTGGGCCAAGATGTCTGAGGAGTTTGTGCAATTCCCATCACTGGAATAGATTGGACCCAGGCCCACGGACGGGGGGAGGGGGTATAAGACCCAAGCCCTTTAAATTGCCACTGGAGCATGTCACGTCATGCTGTAGGCAGCTCTAAGGGCTACGGGGGGAGGGGGTAGCGTGGCGCGCTCTGGGCAGTACTGAGAGCTGGCTGCCTCATCTCCCCCCTCCAGAGGCACAAAGCCGCCGACCCCTTTTGCCCAGAGGCCTGGCATAGCAGTTGGCTCCCCTGCTTAACAAACACCTCTCAGGGGACTGGACTCCATCAGGGGTTCGCAGCCTTTTTTCTTTTGGGGCCGGCCTGCCCCCGCAACATGCTATAAAAATCCCACAACCAGTGCCACAATAACCGGTTTGCTGTATATAGAAGTCAGGGCAGGTGTTAGGTGGCTCCAAGAAGGGCAATTGGCAGGGGCGCCACCCCACTGGGGGCCCTGCAAAGCTACATTGCTCAGGCTTTGGCTTGAGCTCCAGGCCATGGGGCTCAGGGCCCCTGGCTTCAGCCCCATGCTGTAGGGCTTTGGCTCTCTGCCCTGGGCCCCAGCTAGTCTAATCCTGGCCCTGCTTGGCGGATCCCCTGAGATGGGCTTGTGGGCCCCTAGGGGGTCTCGGAGCCCTGGTTGGGAAGCACGGGACTAGAAGAACTCTTGAGCGCCCTATCAACCCTACAGGTCTATAAAATACACCAAGGGGCCCAATGCTTTCATACTGTGTCCAGTAAAGGGGCGGAGGACGTGTACCCGGCCCCATGTTCCCCAATCATACAACAGCCGATAACTTGCCTGCAAGGAGTACAGCGACTGCCGTTACAGTCTTTTCAGCTTCTGCAAGTCTTCCCCATTGTTCCTGTAGGGAACACCGTAGGGAACACCGTAGGTTAATTGTTTGCAAACGGCATTGCCGCTGGAGGGCATCCAAGTAGTGGTTTGTCCACTGAGAAAAGGATCACTTGTCCCTTTGCAGGTCTGTGTACCTGACTGCATGAACAGCATGAACAGCCTGACTGCATGAACAGCAGACAGCATGCTCCAGGGAGGGTGATAAATATGTCCCTACCAGTCTAGATGCAGCCCAGGGGGTTTGTGCAAAACCAGCTGTTTTTGTGCAAAAACCCACACAGCATCCACACCTCAAGCACATTTTTGCACAAGAAAATTAACAGTAAAACAGCAGAACAGAGGGCTTTTTGTGGTGTAGGTTTACCTCTTTCTACGAGGAATAACTCCTTTTTGCGCAAGAGTTCTCCACAGGGGTTTCTTGTGCAAAAAGAGCCTATCCAAAATAGCACAGGTGCTCTGATGGCCATTCTGTGAATGGCAATTAGAACTTTCTTGCTCAAGAGCATCCATGCAGTGTGGACGCTCTCTTGCGCAAAAGCACATCACTTTTGCGATGAGCCTTTGAGGAGTGGACGCGCTTTTGCGCAAGATGTTTTTGCAGAAGATCTCTTCTGAGGAGACAGCCTCTGGGTCGCTGTTGTTATGAAAGGCCTTAAAGTTTTGATTGGTCTGTGTGATCAAAGCTGCTCAGCTGTGGAGTTTTGATACAAGCCTATCTGCGTTATAATTTAACAGCTGTTTCAATTAATCTCAGAATCCCTTTTCCCTCCACTGGATGGCTCCTTGTTAGGCATTAACAGGGCTCGACAAACTGTGGTGAGAGCTACTTGCCAGCCCCACACCGCACAGGTACCAGACTGGCACTGCACACATGCGCAGTGCTGATGAATGGGGTGCACGGAGCAACCGGCTGCAATCTACTCACCATGGGCGAGTAGAAACAGCGGTTTTTTGAGCCCTGGGCATTAATACAGACAGGCAGAGTGCTTTAGGGATTAGGTCATGACACTGAGGCTCAGGAGGGAGGGGTTCACTTCCTTGCTGTACCAAGCCTTTGAGGAAGTCAAGTAATTGTTCAGTGCCTCAGTTTCCCCCACTGTGAAATGAGGCTCACAAATCCTACCTTGTTTATTTAGATTGTAAGCTCCTTGGGAAAGGACTTGTCTCTTACTCTGTGTATGTACAGCATCTAGCAGAGTGAGCCCTTGGTAATGATTGGGTGCTCAAGGAATACAAATAATAAATATTAATCCAGAAATACGCCTTTCCCTTTCTGTGATTACTTTTGGCTTCCTCCTCCTAGGTCACAGCATGAATGATGCACAGATGGCACCAGTAATTGGGCACGCCTCCATTTCTACCCAGCAGAGAGGCTTTGGTGACATGCTGGAGATCACAGAACAAGATGCAGGTGGCTTGTGAAATCGACAGGGTTCCATGACGCAGTGTGTCTAGTCCTGTGTTTGTTTTGGGTGGGTTAAATTCCCATTCACAGTGGGATTCCAGGTGACTTTGTTTGCAGCTGGCATGTTCTTTAAGGGACTAAGCTGCATTTCACACACACCATCCTGTAGTCTATCCACAACCAGAAAGCATTTTTTATTATTATGCATAGGTATTTATCCTTACTAAACAGGATCCCAAAGACCATCAGGCATGATTGATGGAAATAAACTTTACCATAATTTATCACCTCCCCAGCCCTCCACAATCTTTTTTAAAGATGCCTTCTGATTTTTTCCAAACTCAATGGCATAAACTGGCAAGATTTTCAGGCCGGTAAGACAAAACATTACAGGCTAGATCCTCCACCTATTTACACCACTGCAGCCTGTGTGTTTGGGGGGGGGGGAAGGGGCTTCCTGAAAACCCAAGCAACTGTGCTATTTTTAAGCAGATGAGCTATGGTAAAACTGATCGCAGCTTGCAGAAAAATTGCCAGGCATTATTTAAAAATCAAAGAATCAAAGATTCGTTTAAAAATCATGAGCTGTCAAGGAGAAAATGTCCAGTATTGTTAAGAGTTTTTTATGTTTATCATCCAGGGTGGGAGTTTTAAGGAGTTCAAATGTCAAGTTTTTCTCAAAACTCATGAGACTTTGAAGCTTCCTTTGTTTTGTTTTGTTTTTGAATGAAAGATGAGTCTTACGTAATCCCATGACTCCGGGAGCCAGGGATTTAAGAGCAACCCTAAATATCTCAGGACTCGCAAGCACTGGCAATATTATTCTAGTGTTCTTTGTTCTTCCAAAAAGTCACCTGTTCCCAGAAATGCCGTTGCTCTTTAAATATCTGATGGGCGGTTTAGTGCAACAACCTCACCTTTCTGCATTTCATCTTTAAACCTGCCTGATCCTCCTATCGCCCTTTCTCCACCCGCTTCCCCCACACCACTCCATGGGATCAATACAAGCACCAATATATTGATCCAAGTCTGACAGCTGGCTTCTTCTATGTCCGTACAAGTTCCTTGAAGTTTGATGAGGGGCAACTTCAGAGAACATCTGGCGGGAAAAGAAACTAAAACATTTTCTACAGTCAGTTGAGGTTTTAAAGAGTAAAGCAAGTCAGAATCATAGAAATGTCAGGCCGGAAGGGACTTTGAGAGGTCTTCGCATACAGCCGCCTGCATTGAAACAGGGTCTAGTAAACCTAGCCCAGCGGTTTTCAAACTAGGGGTCACGACCCAGGACTGGGTGGTGGAATGTTGGGCACTGGGTCTCCTTGCTGCAGGGGGATCAGGTGAGCAGTGGGGGGGGGGGAAGGTGGCATGGTATCACAGACTGTGCTGCACCCCAGAAGTGGCCGGCAACAGGCTCCGAGGTGGTGGGCGGGGAGTGCACAGGGCTCCACGCACTGCCTCTGCCCCGAGCACTAGCTCTGCACTCCCGCTGCCCGGGAACCTGCTGCTGGCTGCTTCTGGGGTGCAGCAGGGTCTGTGGTACTTAGCGCCCCTGCTGCACCGCTGACCGGGAGCTGCTCCAGGAAAGCCCCTCCTGCCCCAGCCCTGGCCCCCTCACAAAGCCAGAGCTTCCTCCTACACCCCAAAGCTCCATCCTCAGCCCCATCCGGAGCCCACACTCTAATCACATTATGTTGGGTCGCGGCATTGACAACTTTCTTCCACTAGGTCATGAGAAAAAAAGTTTGAAAATCCGGCCTCTAAAGCAGGGCTACTCAACATTGGAAGCCCGGGGAGCCACAATGTTACTCACAGCACATGCTGAGGGACGGAGGCATGGGCGAGCCGGGCAGCTGCCCAGGGTGCCAAACGATGAGGGGTGCCTGATGGCAGCTGTAAGGGGAGCGCGGAGTCCCTTACAGCTGCCATCAGGAGCCGTGCACCCGGCTCCCACAGCGCCAGCCCGCCTGCGGCGCCGTACAACAGCGCCCTTCCCCCCACGGCTGCAGGGCCCTGCACAGCCTGGTGCGTGCGCTAGCAACGCTGGCCGGGCCAGGCTGGGCAGCGCATGCGCCGTGCACCCCGGGGGTGAGCCCCGGGCTGCGCGCCAGCGGCCGTGACTGGCCCACGCATGCGCCCTAGGGGGCCGGTGCCGCGTGCCTGGGCCCAGGGTGCCAAAAGGGTTTGGGCCAGTCCTGGGTGTATCCAACCTGTTCCACAACCACTGGGACAGCAACTCTGTCAGGGTACGTCTACACTAGCCCCCTAGTTCGATCTAGGGAGGCCAATGAGGGCGACTGAAATTGCAAATGAAGCGCAGGATTTAAATATCCCGCTCTTCATTAGCATGTTCCCGGCTGGTCGCCATTTTAAAAATCGACTAGCCCGAAGTAACTGCCCGCGTCTACAAGCGGCAATGAAACGGGATTCCGAATTAAAGCCCTAAATCGAATTAGCTGGTAAACCTCATTGCAGGAGGAATAACAGCTAATTCAATTTAGGGCTTTAATTCGAAATCCCGTTTCACGGCCATGTGTAGACGCGGGCAGTTACTTTGGCCTACTCCATTTCTAAAATGGCGACCGGACGGGAACAAGCTAATGAAGTGTGGGATATTTAAATCCCGCACTTCATTTGCAATTTCGGTCGCCCTCATTAGCCTCCCTAGATCAAATTAGGGGGCTAGTGTAGACGTACCCTCAGAGAAGGAAATTAGGTTATTCCAGATTTGATTGTGTGTACATGTGATGTGTGTGTCTTAGAACTGTGTGTTCGCTTGTCCTTTAAACACAGGCTTCCTTAAGTCCTATACAAATTCCTCTCCTCTTTGCGTAAATCCGGGATGAGTGCTATATTTTGAGACCACCACCAACTTCCCTATATATGGGCCCTCCCCTTGCCGCTCTCATGGAGTGCACACATTTTCCGCGAAATAGCCAGAGGATTAGCGCAAACCTGGTGGTGTTACTGCTCCTGCTGGAGAGCCCGTCATCAATACATGGGGGGGGACAGATATCACCCCATCCCTGGTGCAACTCTGCTGACCAAAGTGGAGTGACACCAAGGACAATATTTGGCCTGGCTGTCTCGTGAGGGCTGTCCAGGGCTATCAAGCCGTTTTTAATGCGCTGAGCATTTTGCCTATGCTGCATAAAAGGTTTGTGGTCGAGGCTCCGAAGAGAGAGACAGCACATGGCTGACGCAGACGGACCACAGAAGAAAGCTATCCTCTTCATAACCCCTCTCCGTGTGGCGTACGTCCCGCTTTGTCAGTCTTGTTTGCCTCCCCCACTCCAGTCCTAGGCATGCCTCCAGGGCCTGGCACAGAAAAATAAAGATAACAATCACACCGCAGCCTGTGCGTTCACTTTTTTATTATTTTCTTTTTTGAAGCAGATGAGCCGTGCGAGACATAGTCCATGGTGCGTGCTGCTTTTCAGGGCCGTGCGGTTTAACCATCTGTTCCTGTTGATACGGCCTCTCTCGCTGCGAAGAAATGAAGCTGGCCAGGCTAGTTCCTTCAAATGTGACAGAGGGCGAAGAGCAGCTGGCTTGCAAAGGAAGAGGTGGCCTTGTGGTTGGGGAACTAGGCTTGGGCGCTAGAAAAGCCAGTTCCTGGTTTTACCAGACTTCCTGTGTGACGGGGGGCAAGGGAATGAAATGATTTGGGCCTTGGTTCGCCATCTGCACAATTCGGTCAATTAACGCTTCTTGTCTCCCACGCTTGGTCTGACTTGCCTCATTAGATTGCAGGGTTTTGGGGGGTACACGCGGCAGGAGGGCCAAAGAGGGCAGTTGCCCGCGGGCCCGGTGATTCAAAAGCGCCTGGGGCTCCCGCCTGGTCTTGCCGCACAGCAGAGGCACCAATCAAAGCCCCAGACCCTTTAAATTGCCACTGGAGCCCTGCACAGTTGTGACCCAGGTGGTGCTGAGGGCTGACTACCCCCATCCCTTCCACCTTAAGCTCCACCCCTCCCGGGAACATGGAGGGAGCTGGTCCCCCCCACCTTGCCCAGGGGCCCAACAAGTCTTCTGGCTCCACGGTGACGAGCGTTTGGGGACAGGTTATCCCTCGCTAAGTGCTTTGGACAAAGGCCTGGCACGAAGGGGCCCCAGCCTTGGTCGGGGATGCTGGCTGCTCCTGATAACAGTGGTTTTGTATTCAGTTTTGTATCCCCTGAGCGGTGGATGTGCTGTTCTCATGCAACACGGCATGGCTGGCCGTGCAGCTCTGGGCAACTCGGCCATTGCGGGTACCGGGATACGCCCCAGACTCAAAAGCATGCAGGGACAGCGTCCGATGCGAGG
This sequence comes from Pelodiscus sinensis, assembly GCF_049634645.1. Taxonomy (NCBI): domain Eukaryota; kingdom Metazoa; phylum Chordata; order Testudines; family Trionychidae; genus Pelodiscus; species Pelodiscus sinensis. Next base: position 18,045,225 of record NC_134732.1, on the reverse strand, counting down.
GTTCAAATCCAAACACTGCTCTAGCGCTTTTACAGCAGTAAGGCTACATACACACAACAGCTTACACCGGTGTGACTTATGTCGCCCAGGGGTGTGAATAAGCTACGCTCTGAGGCACGTAAGTTGCACCAACCGAAGTGTCAGGGCCACGTTGACTCCTGACGACCTAGCTACTGCTGCTTGCAAGGGCTGGAGCAATTCCTGGCAGAGCTCTCTCCCTTTGGCTTAGAGCGGAGGGCACCAACCAGGAGATCGGGATCAACTGGTAGATTTAGAATCTTTGACGGGTGATCCTGACAGGTTTGGTCGGGAGGCTGTCAAGTGCCAGCACTTCATCTTCCTCTCTCAGCACTGCCGTGCTGCTCCTGCCCTCTGTCTTGGAGGTGTCCCGACTCCCACGCCCCTAGGAGCCTCCTGCTTGCAGTGCAGAGCACGGGAACAAAAGGGAGGGGGGTGCTGATGTCAGGGTGCCCATCCCTCCACTTTATACCCCATCTCCCCAGAGCACAGTGGGGCAGGGATGGAGAGAGTTTGCTGGCTGCTTTTGGAAGGGGTGCAGGGCCAACGTAGGGGTGAGTCTGCCTTAGCCCCACTGCACCACCACACAGGGAGCCACATGTGGTTCGCTGTGCCCAGCTGGAGTCCACATTCCAAACCCCAGCCCCAGTCCTGAACCCCTCCTGCACCTCAAACCCCTGCCCCCAGCCTCATAAAAGAGAGTGAGGATGGAGTGAGCAGGAGCGGGGTCTTGGAGAAGGGGAAGGAAGGAGGCGGAGCCAGTGTGTTTGAGTTTGAGGTAGATCCTGGATTGAACTTAAATTCAAAAAGCAATCTCATGCTTAAGGTTGGAGGCCACCGGCTTAGAGCATCTGCATTAGCAGCATCATAGTGGTGTGGTGGTGTCGGTGGGGCTATAAGCTCTATAGTGTAGTCAGAGCCTCAGTTCTGACATCACACGTTTAAATCTCGCCTCTAATCCTGTGAATTGGACCTGGGTTTTCTTGTGTCGATTTCACACAATCGGTTACAATAATTCAATTAAAAGAAGCTCCAACTAATCTGTTCTCTCCCACCTTGCAGAATGTTTCCCCCTTGGCCTGGTGTGCGTCTCTGCGTGCGTTGGGTTGCCTTGCTCTTGCTGTTTTTTGTTTCCCCTTTTAAAACAGCCCTGGAGAAAGCAGGAGGCAGCAGTTCTTCCACAAGGTAACAAATCTCCCATATTGTTCCCTCTCCTTTATTTACACTGAGTGCACAGTAGCAATTCAGCCTGGAAAAGTGCCGTGTTTTCAGAGGCGTGCAGCCCTGAAAATTGATGTTTGCTTTAATCAATCTCCGAGGAGCCCGTGGGGGCTGTGAGAGGTGTGACACTGGAGATTTGTTCTATTGATTAATTGAACACCGAGACGGGAGGAGAATCAAACACTCTGAGTGGATAAAAGCTTTGTAGGTGACTAGAGCTATTGCAAGGTTTGGTTTCTGTGTTTTTGTTTTTGGTGGGTTTTTTTTCTCTTTTCTTTTCCAACCTGCAGGGTGGTGAAAAAGCAGGATAACATTTCAGGTTCTGATATTTCTTTTCCCCACTTAAATCCCCCTTAATTATGGCAATTCTTCCAATGTGTCCCCCTCCTCTACTACCACAAATAAGATTACAAGTTATTGGATCTGACAGCTCTAATTCCTTAGACATTTTCTCACTCCTTGCCTGAAGAGGGGGGTAGGGCAAATAGCACAGGTTTCAAAATCTAAGCACCTCAGAAATTGTAATATTTTAGTGGAAGGAGGAAGAAATTTTTTTAATGGGGGAATTAGAGGGAAGGTGGGATTTTAACTAGCATGGCTGTGTCTAGACTGGCAAGTTTTTCCACAAAATCATCTGCTTTTGCGGAAAAACTTGCCAGCTGTCTACATTGGCCGCTTGAATTTCCGCAAGAACACTGACGATCACATGTAAGATCGTGAGTGTTCTTGCGGAAATACTGTGCTGCTCCCGTTTGGGCAAAAGCCCTCTTGTGCAAATCATTTGCGCAAGAGGGCCAGTGTAGACAGCACAGTACTGTTTTGCGCAAAAAAGCCCCGATGGCTAAAATGGCGATTGGGGCTTTTTTGTGCAAAAGCGCATTTATATTGGCACGGACGCTTTTTCGCAAAAAGGGCTTTTGCAGAAAAGCATCCGTGCCAGTCTAGACGTGCTTTTCCGAAAATGCTTTTAACGGAAAACTTTTCCGTTAAAAGCATTTCCAGAAAATCATGCCAGTGTAGACGTAGCCCATGTGTCTGAAGAGAGCTATGTTTATTTGACCTAGCATTTGGGTTGGTCCATTGGAAAATGCTTCCAATTTTAGCCCAATCAATCAGATTTGCTTGTAAGGGCAGCTGTTGAAAAAACAATAAGAAAAACTCATCGGTTTTTTAAAAATACTTCTTTGTTATTTTTTTAACTTCACGGATATGTTTTGATTGAGTTTTTTTACCAGCTCTTTTTCAACATGCATTTTCTAAGAATACCTTTGATGTCTTTTTCCCTCTCTCCTTAAAAATCATTTTTGTTATATAAACTTGGCAGACCTGTAGATAAAATACAAATACTTTCTGTTGAATTTATCTTCTTGGCATATTGTACAATGAGGGCCCTCCTCTATCAAGATCTTATGGGCCTGATCAGCAAAGGACAATTGTAGTATTGCACAGAGCCAAAGTCATCCTGGGTTTAAGCCCATCTTGTTTGGGGTGAAGTTACACCAAAGATGTATTTGGCCCTGGGAGTATTGCATCAGGCTGCAGGTTCAAATCCAGGTTGGGTGAGTAGTGCCAATGGGAAGGTGGCTTTTGTGGAATGAGATGAGGGGTGTCAGATTCATTCTCCTAAGAGAGCACTTCACAGCACTAGACACTGTGTGAGTTGGTGATCACAGCAAAGCAGTAAAGGATTCAACGAGCCTTGGAAACTTACAGTCCGCCCTTGCAGTAGGGTGGCTAAAGCATTTCAAATGGAGTTTATCCAGCACTTTTAGGGTATGTCTAGACGACGGGCTTTTGTCGACAGAAGTTTTGTCGACAGATACTGTCGACAAAGCTTCTGTCAACAAAGAGCGTCTAGACTACATCCAGTTCTGTCAACAAAGCAAGCCGTTTTGTCGCCATGAGAGTGTAGATGCAAAGGACAGTGTAGATGCAATAACGCCTTCTGTCGACAGAATTCAGTCGACAAAAGGCGTTACTCCTCACAGAATGAGGTTTACAGCCATCTACAAACCTGCTGAGTTCTGTCGACGTTATGTCAACAGAACTCAGTGGCAGTGTAGACACAGGTATAATTTTGTCGACAAAACCCTGTAGTCTAGACACACCCTTAATGGGCACTTAGAGTCACACTAAGCATAAGACACAGGCATCTGTCTTGGCTCTTACAGCTCTTCCGTCACATAGCACCAAAGCTCCGGTTTCACTCCAAACATTTTCCATTTGTTCCCCCGCAGGGAGAGCCCCGCACAGATGCAAAATTTGTAGCCACATCCTCATCTGCATCTGCAAAGACGAGCCGCAGATATCCACATCCGTGGAAGCAGAGAGCCATGGATATAAAGTGGAGAGCCACGGATTTGCAGGGTTCTAGATAGAATATTTGCATCCGCATCCGCATCCGCATCCGCATCCGCATCCGCAAAAACAAGCTACGGCCATCCACATCCACATCTGCGCATGCGGGTACCCACAGAGAGAAAGGGGATATCTGTGGATTTGCAGGCCTCTATCCCTAGCTGCTATACGGCTTCAGTGCACAGACCTGCTTAATAGCAAATTTCAACACAATGTAGACCTCAGAATAATATAGGAAACCCCCTTTATGGGGCGATGCATGTGCTTACTACAGGCTTTTCATTGTTAGCACCATACATTTTTAATTTCCTTTCTCTGCTACTCTCCTGGACCCAGCTGTGTGAGACTTGGGAACGCTCGGCTGTCATTCATCTCCTCGGATGTCAACATCTCCTCTTGCGTCTTGCAGAGCAAAGAACCCAGCGAGGGGCAAAATTCCCTGGGGCAGTTGCGATTTTACTGGCGGCCGTGGCAGGGGATCCTTTTGTGGCAGTGTTTCATCTGGCCCTCGGCGTATGAAAGGGGTGCAGAGTCTTGCTGGGGTTTGCTTCCTTTCTCAGCTGGAACAGGAAAGGCTGGCTACAAGCGGGGGTGTCTACAAGAGCACCGAGGAGAGGAAATCCAAGCTGCCACTTACGGGCAATAACTCGTCCTGCTGACTGTTTATGTGGCCAGGGCACTGAAATAGGAAGAGGCCACTTGGGCTTCAGGGTAACATTCAGACCAGGCTTTAGGGCACGGCGAGCAAAGCGGTTGTGTTGGGCCCTGCACCTTCAGGGCCCCGCTGCCCACTGCCCGCTGCCCTCTGACCGCCCACCTGGCTGCTCACGCAGCTGCCCTGGCTGGCAGCTGCCCAGCCACATGGTGCAGCCAACCACAGCATGCCGCCTTGGGCCCCACCAACTCTTTGGCCAGGCCTGATAACAATCAACCAAGCATCTCCCGAGCTATCTCTGTACAGATGCCTACGCTCTTCTAAGCTCCATGACTCCTTCAAAAACAACAAGGAGTGGCACCTTAAAGACGAACCATTTGATGGCAGCATCCGCTTCCATGAGTTGCAGCTAGCTCGGGCATCTGAGGAAGTGAGTTGCAACTCGTAGAACCTTACGACACAATGAAATTGTTCGTCCTTAAGGTGCCACCGGACGCCTTGTTGTGTTTGCTCAACCAGGCAAACCCGGTCACCTATTACTCCTTCAGAACCTGGCCATACCTGTGACATGGAATGACAGCCCAGCAGGCGTCACCTTCTCTTTAACCAGCTCATCACTCCCCCGTAGGGCTGTGGATGGAGCCTCTCCTTTATCAGCTTGAGTGGGGGCTCGCGATCTTTTTCTTTCGGAGCCCCGCCTCCCCAGCGTGCGTTGAAAACTCCACAACCCACCTGTGCCATAATAACTGGGTTTCAGCACACGAAAGCAAGTGGGGCTGGAGCTAAGGGGGGAGCAAGCAGGGCAGTTGCCCGGGGCCACATGCCACTGGAGGTCCCTGGAAGCGACATGGCTCAGGCTTTGACCCCTGGTGGTGGGGCTCTGGGCCCACGACTTTGGCTTTCTGCCCTGGGCCTAAGCAAGTCTACTGTTGGCCCTGTTTAGCGGACGCCCCGAAACCTACTCATGGCCCCCAAGGGAGTCCCTGGGCCTCTGGTTGAGAACCACTGATCAAGATGAAGCATCTCTTCCACTCCTGTACCTAAGAACAGAGAACACTGTTCCCACCTGTCTAGGGAGCAAAAGGCCAGGCCCATAGCTAAGGAGAGAGACAGGAAAAAGCCTAATTGCTTTGGGGAACCATGGCCAGATTATTCTGTATCTGTTCACTAGAAGACTTACCTGCCATTGCCTGGGGCCAGGGCTGGCTCAGGGCAACAGGAGACATGTGACCTGCCCGTGGGCTTCTCCCTGGGGCCGGCCCAGAGCAGCGGGGGCTGCGCAGCACAGTTGGGGCTGCTCCCTGGAGGCAGTGGTGGCCGTGCTGCCAGCCAGCAGCTGCTCCCCGAGGCTGGGGTGCATGCTACCCTCTGTGGTCATTCATGAGTATAACTGTCTCTTGTGTTTGCTGCCCCCTTGTGGTCATGTGTAAGTATAACTGTCCTCACTATCACATCCCCTCCCTTTCGGTCTAATGTGAAACAATTGCATTCCACCCAAATCCCATTGTCTGGGCACAGCCAAACCCTGACCTTGCTTTATGCTATTATAAGAGGACACTGCCCTCCACATTTGGTGGTCCTAGCTCTTACCATTTAGGAGGAGTTCTTGAACAAATTGACTCCCAGAAGGATGGACAGACGTACCGATGGACAATGGTTCTAAAATATATAATAGGTTACCTGTTGGCTTGCACCTGCACTTGGAAGCACCTGAGACTGGCTAGGGTCAGAGACAAGTGTCTGGGCCTAGCCTGCAGGGCACTATGGAAATTTCTGCATTTCCATGGGAGCTCTAACCGGCACGGCTATGCTTACACTGCGATAGAAGACTCCCAGCAGCCAGCCACCGAGCCTGGATCAGCCATGCAGGGTTTGGGCTGTGGGCTAACATTAGCAATGTGGATATTCAGGCTTCGGCTGACAGGTCTCAGAGCCCAGGATCTGGCCTGAGCCCAGATATATACGCTGCTAGTTTTAGCCCTGCAGCCCAAGCCCACATCCTTTGACCTGGGCTCTGAACTCACTGATGAGGGGTCGTTACCAGGGCCGACCCGAGCCCTTTTGGCACCCTGGGCCCGGGCGTGCAGCACTGCCCCCGGGCGCGGGGCGCATGGGCAGGCCCGCCCCCCAGGGCGCTCGGCGCATGCGCGCGCTGGCCATGGCCACTGGCACGCAGCCCGGGGCCCGCCCCTGGGGCGCACAGCACAGGCGCTGCCCAGCCTGGCCTGGCCTGGCCATCACTGCTGGTACGCGTGCCGGTGGTCATGCAGGGCCCCGCAGCCATGAGGGGAAGGGCGCTGCTGGCCAGTGCCACGGGGCTGGCGCTGCGGGAGCCGGGCGCGTGGCTCCTGATGGCAGCTGTAAGGGATGCCACGCGCCCCTTACAGCTGCCATCAGACGCCCTCCATCGGTTGGCACCCTCAGCAGCTGCCCAGCTCGCCAAGCCCTGGCCATTACTCCTGCGTAAATATCCCTAAGTGACTGGGCTGGGTCTTGGCTACTTGGACAATCCACGTCCGACCCTCTGTGCCAGCTCCGTACAGTCTGCTCATTCCCAATGTTTTGCCTGGTAGAGGTGATTGGTGGCCAAGTGCTTAATTGATCTGATTAGCTCCTGTTTACTAATTAGCAGCCTTGTGAGGAGCTGCTGCCAGCCAAGCTTTCTCTTTTCACCTAAGCCATGCCTGACAGCTATGGGGTCTCCGTAGGCGCCACGAACCATGGATCGTGTTTCATGTCAGCAGCGTAACACCGGAACTTGTCAGTAATCTTCCCTAGGAACCAGCCAATGGAGAGAAATAGCCCAAAACTGCCTGAAGGAGACAATGCCAGGCTCTTTGTCCATCTGTGAATCTGTGCCCTGATCTTCTGCCACCTCAGGGTTAAACTGGCCCACTCCCCACTGTTTAAAGAATAGAGACTCTGATCGGCTTAGACCTGCTCACATTGCTAACAGTGTACCTTGAAGAACAGGCTGTTTAGATGAGCTGTCCATCAAGAGTATAACTTCCTGTTGGAAAGGAAATTCAGGGCACTTGACCTCCAGTGGTTGAAATCAGTGTGACTTCACTCATGGTGGAAAGGGAAGAAACTGAACAAAACTGAAAAAAATAATCCTCATTGTGGAAATGGAATTTTTCCACTTCTCAGGTCTTTGGCTTGTCTTTGTGGACACCAGTCAATGGTGGGTGCCTGCTTAAGGCAGCTGAGGGTCTGTTCTTGGCTATTTCTGAGGAAGAAATGCAAGGGGGGTGTATGTTCATGCTGCAGTGGGTCTGGAGTGTAGGGGGAGCCAGGAGGCAAGAGACAGTGACGCTGTTTTCAGGATGTACATTTGTAAGACCTGGTCGGGACGGTGAGGGTGTGTAAGTCACAGCAGAAAAGCAACTGAAAACAAGCAGTGTATGGCTGTGTCTAGACTGGCCAGTTTTTCCAGAAAATCAGCCGCTTTTCCGGAAGAACTTACCAGCTGTCTACACTGGCCTCTTGAATTTCCACAAAAGCACTGTAAGAAATCAGTGCTTTTTGCGGAAATACTATGCTGCTCCCGTTCGGGCAAAAGTCCTTTTGCGCAAAACTTTTGTGCAAAAGGGCCAGTGTAGACAGCTCAGATTTGTTTTCCGCAAAAAAGCCCCGATCACGAAAATGGCGATCAGGGCTTTTTTGCAGAAAAGCGCGTCTAGATTGGCCACAGACGCTTTTCCGCCAAAAGTGCTTTTGCGGAAAAGATTCCGTGCCAATCTAGACGCTCTTTTCCGCAAATGCTTTTAACGGAAAACTTTTCCCTTAAAAGCATTTCCGGAAAATCGTGCCAGTCTAGACGTAGCCAATGTGTTTTAATATGCTGGAACTGTGGGGGCATGGTCCCATACTTTTAAAAGTGGAAGGGCCATGCCCCCCGCTTTTTAACAGAAGAACCATAAGTGCAGAATTCACATCCCCCGCAGATTTGATTCCTCCTGCAGAATAATAGATTCTGCCAGGAATGTGCTGTAATTACACCGTTCACCCTCCAGAAGTTGCTGTGGTGCCAGATCATAGGGCAGCTGGGTAACCACTGACTCGCCTTGCCTCCCCTCCCCATTTTTATAAAGGGGCTGTCACCCTTGCCTTAAAATGAACACTGCCAGTGTGTCAGTGCTAGAATTCTAATGATCTGCATTTCTGCCATTCTCCAGTTAATCCCACAGCCCTGGGAGGAAAGGGCTGGATGTAATATTAATTTATCCACATTCCAGGTGGGGAAACTGAGGCACAGTTACACAGGTTTCATTCAGGGTCGTTCATGTGACTGCAATGGAGTTACTCCAGATTTACGCAGGTGCAGTTCTTCCAGAGTGTGAAGGGGCAGACTGACACATCGATACAAGCCTGGGGGACAGAGCTGCATGGCAGTAGATCATATCTGAGAAGGCAGAATCCCAGGGATTCTCAGGGCACAAACAGGGTGATCCCTAAAAATAGCCAGCCACCTGGGCTTCACCCTGCTCCTCCAGAGACCTGTGTCCCATCAGAGGGAGAGCAGTGCAGGCTGATGGGCAGTACTTGGCTGCCTTCTCACAAGCCAGCCCGAAGTCACTTGCATTGAATTTTGAGACTGATGACAATGAGGCATGTGGTGCTGGACCAGTTTATGCTAGTGATTCACTAGGGCCGTGGACCTCATGTCAGAAATAGGACCAGAACTCAGGAAATAGAATCATAGCATCACAGAACTGGAAGGTACCTCAAGAGGTCATCGAGTCCAGTCCCCTGCCCTCGTGGCAGGACCAAGCACCATTTAGATCATCCCTGACAGGTGTTGTCTAACCTGCTCTTAAATATCTCCAGTGATGGAGATTCCACAATCCCCCTAGGCAATTTATTCCAGTGTTTAACCTCCCTGACACTTAGGAAGTTTTCCTCATGTCCAACCTAACCCTTCCTTGCTGCAATTGAAGCCCATTGCTTCTTGTCCTATCCTCTGAGGCCAAGGAGAACAATTGTTATCCCTCCTCCTTGTAACTCCCTTTTAGATACTTGAAAACTGCTATCCTGTCCCTTCTCGGTCTTCTCTTTTCTAAACTAAACAAGCCCAATTCTTTCAGTCTTCCCTCCTAGCTCATGTTTTCTAGACTTTTAATCATGTTTGTTGCTCTTCTCTGGACCTTCGCCAATTTCTCCACATCTTCCTTGAAATGTGGCGCCCAGAACTGGACACAATACTCAAGCTGAGGCCTAAACAGCGCAGAGTAGAGCAGAAGACTGACTTCCCGTGCCTTGCTCAAAACACTCCTGTTAATGCAAACCAGAATCATGTTTGCTTTTCTTGCAACACTGTCACACTGTTGACTCATGTTTAACTTGTTCTCCACTCTCTCCCTTGGTGTATCCACACCACCATGAGCGGTCCGAGGCAGCTGGTGCCCCAGGTGGAACGCACGATCAGCGCCCCCACCTGCAGGACCATCAATGGACTGACATCATCGGCGGGTGCCCTGGGCGCCCCCATGACGTCATCATCGGGCGTCTCGGGCAGTGGTGCCCTAGGCGGCAGCTGAATCCACCTATAGCTACGGGCTGCCCCTGCCCACCGCCTCAACACTTAGGCCCGTGCACACCTGGAAGTTATTCCAGAGAGAGGGAGGGTATGAATTTAAAGCACAGTGGCTATTCTGGAATATCTCCATAAACACACTTTCAAAGTGGGTTAAACTAAGGCTATGTCTACACTGGGAAGGTTTGGCCACTAAAGTGTTGTCGACATGCAAAAGTGGGCATTGTGGACATGTCATGGCCACATTGCTAGCACCCTGTTGACAGATAGAGCAAAGCAATGTGGACGAGCACTCCCCCCCAGTATGGTGTTGTGGGAAGGCAGAGCTGATCCCTGTGCTTCTTGGGATTCTCTCTGAGTTCTCCCGCAGCACTCTCAGCTGTTGGGAGCAGCAGCATGAGTAGCTCTGTGTGATCTCCACGCTGAGGAATGTCAAAGCAGCACAGCTGTGTCTCCAGCCCTCCCCCTGCAGCAGCAGCCTGGCTAGCACTGTGTTCCTAGCCGGGCAGAACAGGAACATTCCAATGATTTGCTCTTTTTCATTTGTTCCCCAAACAGAGCAGCTCACTCAGGTGTCAGATACTTCCCAGAGCTTTGAAAGGGAGGCGCATGCCTGCAGGGCAGCAGAGATCACAAAACACTGAGCATTGTGGGATACTGGTGGAAGCCAGTTTTCTGGACAAAACAAACAACAGAGCCCACACTGACAATAAAGGAGGGAGATAAAAGTCTCTAGCAGGAGTGGAAGTTTTTTGTCACCAAACTGGGTGTTTTTCCCTGACAAAAGTTGCATTGCAAGGTAAACGCTCTTACTGTTTTGTCATCAGAAGGCAGATTTGGTGACAAAACATGCCAGGGTAGACAAGGCCTAATTTAGACCTCTTGCTAGCAAAGCAACTCTTTTCAACCAACACATAAGACAGCACTCCCAACATGCAAGATGCTTTAGCCTGATCTTACAAAAGAGTTGTCACCCCCTGGTGCGTAGCTACGCAAGAAAGCCACAGCCAGCTCATTAGGAACAAATACGCTCGAGGCTGGGCCCTGGGGTTGTTTTTGTATCTTTAATCTCCCTCCCCACCAAGTGTGGCAGCTTTTTTTCTATGCACTGGGCCTCTCTGATCCATATCCTCTCCACAAAGTGGCTCCTATGGAGAGATTAAGGTATTAGACACAATGGTATGGCCATTGTTAGCATGGTACTTACCTATACCAATCCTTGTTCTCTAGCCTGTATGTTCACAGATCACTGACAAGTAACCACAAGCAAACGTTTTGCTCTTTTCTTTATTCCTTTTTATGCCTCTAGTAGATTCTGTTTTCTACCTTCTCTGCCTCCCCTTGATGGCCCCTCTCAGGCTACGTCTACACTACAAGGGAGCAATATTTGGTGCAAGCTGGGGAGAGAGACACCTCTTATGTCCTCTTAATAAAGGTCTACTGCTGTGGTGTCCAACACGCTAGCCACTAGCCACATGTATCTCTTTGGCTGGTTGACTGTGGTTAGTTGGCAATAGCAGGACTCTTTCCCACAATATAAGAATTAGGGGTCACCAAATGAAATTAATAGGTAGCAGGTTTAAAAGAAAAAAAAGGAAGTTTTTCTTCACGCAGTGCACAGTCAACCTGTGGAACTCCTTGCCAGAGGATGTGGTGAAGACTATGACTTTAAAAGGGTTCAAAAAAGAGCTAGATAGATTTGTGGAGGTTAGGTCCATCAATGGCTATTAGCCAGGATGGGTAGGAATGGTGTCTCTAGCCTCTGTTTGTCTGTAAATTGATGACAGGAGAAGGATCACATGAGGATTACCTGTTGTGTTCCCTCCCTCTGGGGCATCTGGTATTGGTCACTGTCAGCAGACAGGATACTGGGCTAGATGGACTTTTGGTCTGACCCAGTATAGCCCTTCTTATGTTCTTATGTTAACAATAAACACTGTATTATTTACATTTTCAGAATAATGTGGCTAGTTTGTTATAGCGGTAGCCATTACTGGGGCCACTGCCTCAGAACTGGTTGGACATGGACCCCACGGGTCTACTGGTTCAATCTCTTTCCTCTTTTCTTCTCTGTGTGACCACAAAGGGACATTCCTCTTCTGTTACGCCACTCCAGGGCCACCAAAAACCAGAGGGTCCAGCAATGGCATCCTCCAGCCCCAAGCAAGTGAAGAGGACTCCTTACGGATCACTGTTAGCTGCCATGACTAGACGAGGACACTGAGCCTGAATCTCCCCTCCCCTCAGTGTTTCAGCGATATAACCCCATCAGCTCCAGGGGAGTTTCCTCTGGACTTATATCAGGTCCATAGCATTACCAGGTGTACTATTTACTGGTACAGCTCCAGTTCTCAACTGGGGGGAGTAAGGTGCTTAAATGTTAAAAGTATCAGCCGCTGCACTGTACACTGTCCCTTCCTGTAGTAGCAGGCCTGCAGCTTTCCATGTATTCCCTCCACCCCCGCGAGTGACCTTTCCTGAAGGACAGAAGAAAGCAAAGTGTGACATAAATATGTATCCGTCCTTCTCAGCAGAATCTGTGAAATCGGCTGCCGTGGCCCAAGGGTGTAAGATGCTAAAACAACAGTGCAGAAGGAAAAGGTTTAACTGGGTTGCGCCATGCCAGATAAATTAGATAATTGGGCAAGGAGGACATTGTAATGCACAGGTGATCCATTAGCAGGTTCCTTAAGGAAGTATGAATCTAGCTTATGAGCGGAGGAGAATAGCACCTTTTGACTTATTAGCAGCCAGCCGGCGCATGCATTATTTATAGGTCTCCCAAGAGCTGCGCACAAATGAACGCCTTTTGTTATCGCAGGCCAATCACTGGAAAGCAGAGTCTGCCATGGTGAGCTTACCAATATACAGCAGCCTCTGGAGCAGCCCTCTCCGTATGAAGAACCCACATTCTGAGTTTGCACAGTACACAGAAACCAATGATGCCTCGAAAATGGGAGTAGTAGGACGGGCCAAGCAGTATTGATCAGATGCCGCGCGGTAACTCGAAATAAGATACGCAATATGAGCTCTGCAAATTGCGTAGCTTTTTTCGATGCTATTTCGAAATAGCTTCGCTCGTCATTCGGTGCTGTCTACTCACTGCCAAATTTCAAAATAACCCACTATTCTGAAATGTCCCTTACTCCTCGTAAAATGAGGCTTACAGGGAGGTCAGAATAGCATGCCCGAAATAACAGGCTTGCTGTGAAGTCACGGAAACACTATTTGGGGATACTCCAGTATTGCAAAAAAGACGTACCCCTACACTCCTCAGTTAGTTCTTTGTCAAATAGTGTAACCAGTTAATCAAATTGCACCTGATAGCCGGACAGTCTGGTGCTTATATCTTGGGTCAAGCCAATTTATAGCTCAGTTTTTGTAGTAAAGGGGAAAAGGTCCCTCCCTCTTGGTCTTACTAACTTCGGCTTCAAATAAACTATGGGTTTGTGGCTCTTAAATGAGGTTGCTGTCTTGGTGCGTACATGCAGGAGCACAGTGCATTTGTGTCTCAATGAATGACACTGTGGCCTGAATGGTTGATCTAGTGATCTAAATCACTGTTGCTTTTTCTGCCAGAGAGTACTGCTGCTTTGGGAGGGAAATGAGTTCCGGGACCTGAGAATTGTTTTTCTGCCACTAGTTTCTATGGCTCAGCTCACCTCTTTCCTAATGTGTAAGAGAACAGGAGCCAATCAAGGGGGGAAGGTATCTTGGGCCTGTGGTAGCAGTAGGGATAGCAATGCTGGAATGCTACCCTGCCTATTCCACACCCCTGCTGGTTCCACCTACTGCTAAAAAAGAGGGGCACACGTGTTGGGTTTTCCCATTCTTGGTCCACTCTGCTTGTTTTTATATGGAAAGAGAGTACCTGCAGCACCGATTCTCTAAGTGTTGAATCCTATATGGGCAGCTGTAGCAAACGTAGAAGCAGTGGAGCTCTGCACATCCAAAAAAAAAAAAAGAAAGAAAGAGTAGGAGCTGGGGATAAGTAGCACGTGGTTATAATTGCAGGGCCTCGCCACAGGCAAAAACACAAGTTCTCTTATGCTCAATCAAACACCTTCATTCATGAGAAGATTTTTGTTCTTTGTCTATTCAGTGCCCACCACAATGGGATTGTGGACCCCTACAAATAAAAACAAAGACACAATATCTGAATTCTTATCATTCACCTATTCTGCAAACGCGTGAATCCACAATCTGAAAATGCATGAATTAGCTCCTCGTTACCCACTATTCCTCCACGCTTTCCTGATTAGAAGCAAAACATGCAACTGGCCCAATCTACTAATTTAGAAAGTTGACCACTTCTAGTCGCCACACTGTTCTGGATTCAGCTCTCTCCTGGCTGTACAGGGGTTTGGGTTGTTTTTTAAGATCTGCTCCAAGAATTATTTGGGCCTGGGCCATACAAGAGGTCAGGGAGATGATCAGTATTCTCCCTTCTGGCTTTCTAGAATCTCTGAATCACTAGAACTTGGGGGTTTGCACCCTCGTGGCTGGATTGGGGGGGGGGGAATGCTGAGAAAAATCAGTGCTGTTGCACTGCCGCGTCACGTTCCACCACCTCTAAACAATGGCCCCCATTTTCCATAGTGATAAGTGATCTTTGAGTTATGGCCAGTCAACAAACGACACCACAGTGGGGCTTGATTTTCCAACGGCTGGTTTGGTACACTTTCTGAATAACAGGACCCCTTCAGGGGGAGCGGGGGGGGGGGGGGCAAAATTGAAGTGTGTATGTGCAATTGAAGCGGGCATGCATGCATGCGTGCGTGCGTGTGTGTGTGTGTGCATGCACACACGTGCTGAAGCATGAGGGAGGAACGCAGGGCCAACAGCATTGCGTGGCCCTGGGCAAAGCGGGGGAGGGGACCTAGGCCTCTGGCCACTGCTGCTGTCTCCGTAGCAATTGTGGCATCCGAGAACTGTGGGCCCCTTTGTATTGCCGCGACCTAGGGCAATTGCCCCCTTTTTCCTTCCCATTGGCAGCAAGGCCGGATTAAAAAGGGGGCTAGTTGGGCAGCTGCCCGGGTGCCAACCTATGGGGGGCACATGATCGTAAATTGGAGGGGCGCCGCACACCCGGGCATGGGGCCGCGCATGTGCAATGCGCTCAGGGGCAGAGTTGCACATGCACCGTGCACCCACTGCCCGGAGCACAAGAATGGCTCGGGCCAGCACTGATCGGCAGGCCTGCGCAAGAAACTCCCTGTCTAGCAAATTTCTGGGATCAGGAAAAAATCCCTCACAATCCGAAACACCATGAGAAGCAAACAAGAAGAATGAGAGTCTGTTATTTGGTCTGAAATTTGGAGTGGATCAACCCTGCTCTTTACTAGCTCCTGCAATTAATGGCTCTAAATGCTGTGCTCTTCCAGAGCATGAATTAAATAGCACGTCTGCAATGTGACTGTGTTTTAAGCGATGTTTATTTATCCTCCAGTTGCCCAAGCATTTTAAATTTGAACGTACGTTGTTCCTGGGAAAATGGGAACCCTTTCTCCAACATGAGCACTACAAGCAGCAATAAGGAAACGTTAACAAGAATGCTCCAGTGCATGCAATGCCTCAGGAAATCTCCCAGAGCTACAGCTAAGGAGTGGGGACTCATTGGGAGACACCAACACAAGAATAAATAACACTGGAACTAAAAAGATGGGCTACATCTAGACTGGCATGATTTTCCGGAAATGCTTTTAACGGAAAAGTTTTCCGTTAAAAGCATTTTCGGAAAAGAGTGTCTAGATTGGCACGGACGCTTTTCCGCAAAAGCACTTTTTGCGGAAAAGCATCCGTGCCAATCTAGACGCGCTTTTCCGCAAAAAAGCCCCGATCGCCATTTTCGCGATTGGGGCTTTTTTGCAGAAAACAAATCTGAGCTGTCTACAGTGGCCCTTTTGTGCAAAAGTTTTGTGCAAAAGGACTTTTGCCCGAACGGGAGCAGCATAGTATTTCCACAAGAACACTGACAATCTTACATGAGATCGTCAGTGCTTCTGCGGAAATTCAAGTGGCCAGTGTAGACAGCTGGCAAGTTTTTCCAGAAAAGTGGCTGATTTTCCAGAAAAACTGGCCAGTCTAGACACAGCCATGGTGTGCTTCTGTGGTTAGCATCAGAGCTGTCCAACTGTGTGCCATAGGCTCCATACAGCTAACAATGATTTTCCTTTAGCCAAGGTAGGAGAAGGCTGTGTTTCTGTATCCAAGTTCTTTCCCCACTGAGGCCACCAAGGTCCTCATACTCATGATATTGCCTCGTAATGGCTCTTTCTCCCAAGAATCCTTACAAAGGCTGGGAAGGGTTTGCCAGCACTGACATATTTATACTGGCATAGTCATGCCTTGCGTAGACAAACCCTGAGTGGTGTTATCCTCACTTCACAGATGTGGCAGTGGGGGCCCTGAAGTGAAATGTGTCCATGATCTTACAGTGATGTGATGAGGGAGTTGGCGTTAGAACCCCAATTTTCAAACACTCAGTTTTGTGCTCTGACCACTTGGCAACCCTGCCTACCTTACACTCAAAGCCACTATAACCTGAACCAAGTTTATAAGTGTGTGTACCTCATTGGAAGGTAGCTCACGTATGTTAGCTCCAAATCTTCCTCTGTTTCATAAACTAACTCCAAATAAGGAGTAGTTCTGTGGCACCTTAGAGACTAACAAAAACATATATAGTATCAACCCCAAATAAGCTTTCTTTGCTCGTTTTTCCTCGCACGGCATAGCTAAATATTTCTCACACAGTAAAAAAAACAGTATTGTGAATTGCACAGTGGATTACTTCTTGGGTTTGCATAGTAAATATTAAGGCTTGGTCTACACTTAAAGATTGTCATAGCTACTGTGTTCAGAGGTGTGAAAATCCCCTTTGCTCACCTAACGCCCCGGGGAGATGCAGCTCACAGAGGTAGATTGTCTATAGAAGGGCAAAACACCTTTTGTCAATGCAAGAAGCAACTACGTTATGACAGCAGAGCTACAACACAATAGCTGCACTGCTATAGCACCTATAGTGTAGATGTGGCCTAGCCCAGTGGGTCTCAAACTTTTTGGTCCGTGGCTCACCCAGCTCAGTGCAAACTTTTCCATGGACCACCAGTCAACCACCCATGACCAAATGGGAGCAGGTGGGGATGCAGAGTCTGGGTGCAGGAGTGGGGTAGGGGGGTTGGATGGAAAGGAGGGGGCAGAAGCAGAGTACAGGTGCAAGGTCTAGGCATGAGGGTTTGGGGGGGGGTGTTTACCTGGTTCCATGCCTCCTGCTGTTGTCAGTCACCTCCCCTGCTGCTCCCATTGGCTGTAATCCCAGCCAATGGGAGCAGCAAGGAAAGCCTCTAGGAAAGCAGTGTCCTGTGCACCCAAAGCTGCTTCCTTCCCCTTCAAGCTGGATCCAGCCTGCAAGGCTCGCTCCACTCCCCTGAGAGGGAAGCCAGCACTGGTGCTCCAACCTCATGGGGGGAAGAGGGAGGAAAATGGGCTGGAGCGCCAGCACAGCCTCCCCATTGCAGTAGGAGAGGCAAGTCGCAAGCCTGTGGCCCACCTGCAAGATGACCACACTTTGAGAACCTGTAGCCTAGCCCACAAGCTAAATGTGTAGTGTTCTTCTTCCTAGTCGGTGCATCCCACAAAGACTGGGCAGCATCAGCCTTTGTTCCAGCGAAGCCCAAGCGTGGGATGTATCATCAAAGCCCTGATAAAACTGAGGGGGGCGGGAGAGTGAAGACAGACACAAAAAGGAAGCTGCGTATCCACAAGGAGATGATGTGGCAGACTTGTGGCAAGACGGAATTACATTGGCCGTGATGGGGTGTTGGGGGCTCACAGGAGAAGAACCAGAGGAGGGGAAATTGCCACACATGTATATGCGCCCGGTCCATCTGTCTTCAGGACTTTGAGCCCTTCTGTTTCAGGAATTCTCCTCTTCGTGCAAATGAAAACAAATCTGGGCAAACACAAAATGAACTTTGTTTACCAAGTCCTTCCCCCCCTCCTAGCGCTTGAAGAAACCCGGTGATATAACTCCCAATGTGTCACGCATCTCTCTAGTGCTGGCCTAAGGAACAGGATGAAAACCTACTACTGTTTTACAGCTGATAGTTGCTCAAGGGCTACGTCTAGACTGACATGATTTTCCGCAAATGCTTTTAACAGAAAAGTTTTTCCGTTAAAAGGATTTGCAGAAAAGAGCAGCTAGATTGGCATGGACGCTTTTCTGCAAAAGCACTTTTTGTGGAAAAGCATCCATGCCAATCTAAACGCGGTTCTGCACAAGAAAGCCCCGATCGCCATTTTCGCCATCGGGGCTTTTTTGCACAAAACAGTTTTCAGCTGTCTACACTGGCCCTCTTGCGCAAAAGCATTTGCGCAAGAGGGCTTTTGCCAGAATGGGAGCAGCACAGTATTTGCGCAAGAACACTGACAATCTTACATGAGATCGTCAGTGTTCTTGCGGAAATTCAAGCAGCCAGTGTAGACAGCTGGCAACTTTTTCTGCAAAAGCAGCTGCTTTTGCGGAAAAACTTGCCAGTCTAGACTCAGCCAAGTAGTAAAGGCTCCTGCTTTTGATAGTGAAGATCTGATGTGCCACCTCCACTAGAAGCCCAAGCAGGGGGATTGTTACATTTATTCTACCCTCAATTTAGAAGCTATGACTGTTAGGCCGTGTCCAGACTCAGGGGTTTCTTCGGGAAAAGTAGCCTTTTCCCAAAAAAACTTCCCCTGCGTCCAGACTCAAGCCGCGTTCTTTCGAAATTATTTCGAAAGAACGCGGCTTTTCTTTCGATGGCGGTAAACTTCATTTCACGAGGAAGAACGCCTTCTTTCGAAAGCTCCTCTTTCGAAAGAAGGCGTTCTTCAATGTAAAGAGGCCGTCTTCGAAAGAGAGCATCCAGACTCGCTGGGTGCTCTCTTTCGAAAAAGCGGATTTCTCTTTCGAAAGATCCGCCTGCAGTCTAGACGCGATCTTTCGAAAGAGGCTCTTTCGAAAGATGCTTTCGAAAGAGCCTCTTTCGAAAGAAGCCTGCAGTCTAGCCATAGCCTTATTGCCCAGATTTATTCGGGTGCTAGGAGAGACTGAAATGACCAAATGTCCCAGCATTCTAGGTTCTGACCTCATCCACAGAGGATGGAATGACCCTTTGCAAGCCTGTATCACAGCCAGAGAGAAGATCAGATATTAACCTGGTTGAGACAGCACAACAAACTTTTTGTGCATTAATGGCTCACTCCATTTGAAAGCTCTCTCATCGGTTATTACAGGGAGGTACCATTTAATCCAAAGACTTTACTGATTTTCGGAGGTACCTCGAGACCGTTTTCCCAGCACTCGGGAAGGGGGATGCAGACAAAAGATGAGAAGCTGCTGAATGAGGCTCTCCAAAGAGAAAAGGAATCTGTGTCTTGTCAAAACTGTTCCAAACTCATGTTTGTTCCCTCTTGCTGGTCTGGGAAGAATGTCAAAGCATGCTTTGAACTGGAAATATTTGAAGACCAGCACTCACTAGAGACTAAAACAATGGCAATTCTTTAGCTACTGAGGCTTTCATAAAAGGGCTTTTGACACAGAAACTGCTTAGTTTTTTTTTTCAATATAGGATTGTGCCAGCTGCTCTGTGTGTGCGTGTGTACATGTGTGCGTGCATACATACCCATGCACAATCATGCTAAAAAAGCAGAAGGTATTATACAAACATACAGCGGAACCACTGACATGCAGCCACGGCTGGAGGTAGAGCAGAGAACCCACCAATCACACAGCTGCATAATGGAGGAAGAATACATTTTAGATGAAGAAACCAGGGAAAATCCCAGCTCTTAAGTTTAAAAAAAAAGGGCCGGGGAGGAAAGGAAGGCAGAGAGGCTAAATCCCCTGCAGAATAGAGACAGCCTCATCTTCAAGGACTTATTCAAAAGATCAACACTTGGAAAAATCAGTGGAAATCAATCTCTTTGTGTGGGAAGGCTGAAACAGACACTGCTGGGATTTAAACCAAGGCTCCAGCCGAAACTCAAGGTGCCAGAGTGTCAAACCTGCTAACGGCCAATCAGCCTTCCTTTAGGAGCCACTCAGTTCATATTTTCATCTCCCACTCTCTGTTTTATAGGATATTCACATGCACATTAGGTAAGCGAGGGGAGGTAGCCTGCAGCCAAAGAAACACAAACTGTGATCTTGTCAGCTCTCATCCAAACGAAGCAGGTTGGGTGGTTGAAAGCTGAGAAAATAACAAGGCTGGAGATTAGACGGTGGAAGCTGTGGAAAGGACTCACGAAAACCCTGGATGGCTCAAAACAAACTTCTTCCTCGTCTCTTGCAAGTCAACGGGCAGCCGGGGCCAGTGCGGAAGCAGCGAGCCTAATGGGCTGGCTGCATCACTCTCATTTGCCAAAAGTTTCAGGGTGTAGCCTCATGCAAAGGGCTTTCCAGTGTGAGAAAGGTCGGGGGGGGGGGGGGGGGGGAGGGGAACCAGGCAGCTGGGTTTACATTTCTGTCAGAGACTGTAAAGACCAATCCCCCAGCCCCAGCTAGCTCAAGATTCAGTTAAAAGCATTTCTGGAAAATCATGCCAGTGTAGATGTAGCCACATGGTCTTGCGGTAATGGGAGGCCTTGGACTGGGAGTTCCAAACCTGGGGTGTTATCGGTTCAGGTAGGACGACTTACCTGTGTAAAAGGAGTCGTATAAAAAGTGGAAACTAAGTCAAATGACTCTTCTGCTGTGCACTGCGCTGGTTAGGCCTCAGTCTGGAGTATTGTGTCCAGTTCTGGGTACCACATTTCAGGAAAGATAGGAAGGAATTGGAGAAAGTCCAGAGAAGAGCAACAAAAATGATTGAAGATGTAGAAACATGAGCCCTCACCGACATGGCCACCGACTGAGAAGGAGAAAGACCCTCCCCACATTCCCCTAGCCTAGGGGGGGCCCAGGCTAGTAGATTTTGTGTGCCCCAGCCCCATGGTTGAACGGCTGAGCCCATTACTGGGGGTCAGCTCTGAGCCTCAGGGGCTGGATCCAGGCAAGCGACGGGCCGCATCCTGCCCCTGGGACCTTAGGTTCTCCACTTCTGATCTAGATGGTGCTTGGTCCTGCCATGAGGGCAGGGGACTGGACTTGATGACCTCTCGAGGTCCCTTCCAGTTCTTGTGATTCTGTGAAAGGGGTGAAATCCTCTGATATCAGAGCAAAACTCCTTTTGATTTTAATGGAGCTAGGATTTCTCCCTAGAGCAGGGCTACTCAACATGTGGCCTGCAGCTGGGAGTCAAAACAAAAAAACAGTCAATATAATGGTCTTTTGTTGATATGTGTTTTAGTAGTTAAAATCCTGGACTGTCATTGCATGTGTTTTAGTAGTTAAGATCCTGGACAGTTAAAATGCTGTCATATGGGTGGAAATCGGGTCAATGTTGCATTTTATTAATATCAGCAGAACTGACTTAAATGGGGCCTGTGTGTTGTGTAGTCTTGCCTTAATCTTTGTGTTCAAGCCCATCAGTGTGAAAGAAGCTATTTGCATATATTTGCTTATATATTTATATGTCTATGCAACCATACTTAAGTTGCAGCCCTCGGCATGTGCTGTGTATCATTGTGGCCCCCGGGACTTCCAAAGTTGAGTAGCCCTAGAGCTTTGCTCACACTTGTTTACTCAATTTAAAAGCCTCCAGGCCCAGTCTACCCTGGAGATTAGTAGGGTTGCCAGATACTTTCACAAAAATTCCCAAACATGGCAGAGAAAAAAAATTGGTTGAGCCAAAAAAAAAAAATTCGCTGTCATATGTGAGGCCTTTAAATTCCCATGTTCCCGTGCTCCCTCCACCTCTGCCAGACACGGCAGGGGGAAAATGTCCCTGCTAACCTTGTGTCTGAGAAAAACAGAAAATACCAAACATTTTACATTTCCGGTATTTTCTGGGGGGGTTTTACCGGACAGAAGACGCAATTACCGGACTATCTGAGCGAAAACCAGACACCTGGCAACCCTAGAGATTAGTCCTGATTCTTCCCGAGCTGCATGGAGGTGAGCCCCTTTCGGTGCAGGCAAAGGAAACCACTCTGGTTTAAATAATTCCTTCTCAAAACTGGGGTGGGCTGCACCTCTCCCCACACTGGCTATGCCGAGAGTTTGCACTGGTGGAATTAAGTGGTTGGCCACCAAAGGCTACAGGACAAGCAGATGACTCTTCTGACTGCAGCCCAAGTTTTCCTGGCCTCCGTGTCTTCCCACTGTGCCCCAGTTAAATCCCCTCAGGCTGTCCTAAATACTTATTGGCCCTCCTAGGTGTTCAAAGGTTTGGCCACACTTATCACAACCCCCGCCGGCCACCGTTTGTCCAGGTTGTACGGATTTCACTCCCTTTGTCTTGCCTCTTTGAGTCAGTCCCCACACGCCCTTCATTCCGAGCATGCACAGCACGATAAATTGCCACTGCGCTCCAGTATAAATCAAATCCCTTCCAACACTCCAAAGTAGCATTTTCCACCTCAGGGTGCTAATAGAATCCAGCAGGAGAAAGAAATGTCAGCGAAGGAGCTGCCGCTGGTTTTGAGAGTGCACTGGAGCTGATCCACAACCTGGGGGCACAAGGAGCAACCCTAGGGCAAAGGTTAAAGAGTTCAGGCGCACTTCAGCCTACTTAACTGCAACAGGCCTCTTACACATTGCAAGATGGATGACTCAGGCTGGGGAAGGGGGAGCAAAATTAGGTGAGCGGTGGCGCCACCTGGAGGAGGAGCACGGCGAGCAGCTGTGGAAAAAAAAACGGATGCTACCTATTCGTTATGATTTGGCCTCTACATCAAGTGAGGTCTTTCTGAGCTAGAACAATGGTCAAAAAGAATCAGGGCACGAGCCTTTTCCGGGGCTTTCCGTTGACCCCCCACATTTATACTGCAAAAGTATAGCACAGTGCTTACCTAGATCAGTGTTTCTCAACCAGTGGTACTTGAGAGAAGTCTGGAGGGTACGTCAACACAGCTGAAATTTGGAGAAAACTGAATTTTTGTTTTAAGTTTTACAGCACTTTATTATTTTTGTACTTTTTACACCCAAAAGTTTCATCGCCCGCCCAGCTACAATTAAGTTGTTTCAACAAATGTGTTGCAATGATAGAAAAAAATTGTGCGTGTCTGAAAACTGGAGGTACTGGAGGTACTTATACTTCTTTTAAAAAAAGAGGTACTTTATAAGCAAGGTTGAGAAACACTGACCTAGACAAATAAGTGATTGACGGGGTCATAATGATTACAGCTGCTTGGGGAATGGTTTTTGTGCTTATGGAATTACCAAAAAAATTGAAATGTTTGTTTTCATTGAAATTTTGAAGGGGAGCTGTCAAAAAAGAAAACCCTAAGATCTAAAAAGTTTTGTTAAACAGCCAAATGCCAACTCACCAGCATTTTGGGGATTGGGCACCATTTTTGGTGTTGGTTGCTCTTTTGATGACCTCACTCAGAGTCTCCCTGTGCCTCAGTTTCCCAGTTTGTAAAATGGGGGCAGGAATTCCCTCTTAGGTGTGCTGGGGATATAACTATATTAAAGAGGGGGTGGTGTATGTTACAAATGGGGACATTATACTGTTAGGCTGCATCTAGACTGGCAAGTTTTTCCACAAAAGCAATTGCTTTTGCCAAAAACTTGCCAGCTGTCTACACTGGCCACTTGATTTTGCGCAAAAGCACTGATGTTCTACTGTTCAAAATCAGTGCTTCTTGCGCAAATGCTTTGACGTTCTTGTTGAGCAAAAGCCCTCTTCTGGAAATGTTTTTGCGCAAGAGGATCAGTGTAGACAGCTAAAAACTGTTTTGCGCAAAAAAGCCCTGATGACGAAAATGGCGATCGGGGCTTTCTTGTGCAAAACTGCGTCTAGATTGGCACGGACGCTTTTCCGCAAAAAGTGCTTTTGCGGAAAAGCATCTGTGCCAATCTAGATGCTCTTTTCCGCAAATGCTTTTAACGGAAAAACTTTTCCGTTAAAAGCATTTGCGGAAAATCATGCCAGTCTAGACGTAGCCTTAGAGATGGAGGCCATAGAAACTGCTAGTCAGACCCCATTCCTGCACTTTTGCACAATTTGTGGCCTTCCACGGGGCTGATCGTGGTAAAATTTCCTGGGACCTACTTCAGCATCAACAGGACACTTTTGCCATGGTACAGTGTTCAATCTGAATCTCCATGGACTAAGGATCAGCTCAGCTGGGGAGTTCATCCATAAAGCAAGGAAACCTCACAAGGGATTATAGGAACGGCCACGGGAGGGGGGAGGGCTCTTTTAATGCAGTGTTTTTCAGCCAGTGGTACGAGTACCCTTAGGGATACTTGAGAGAAGTCTGGGGGGTACGTCAAGACAACTGAAATTTGGAGAAAACTGAATTTTTGTTTTAAGTTTTACAGTGCTTTATTATTTTTGTACTTTTTACACCCCAAAATTTCATCGCCCTCCTGGCTACGATTAAGTTGTTTAAAAAAAATGTCTTGCAATGGTAGAAAAAAATTCTGTGTCGGAAAACTTTAGGTACTGGGGGTACTTATAATTTTTTTTTAAACAAGAGGGTAATTATAATTTTTTCAAAGGGAGTACTTTATAATAAAAGGTTGAGAAACACTGCTTTAATGCATCTGTTTGAAAATACAGCTCTGCATGGGTCTGTGAGCCACACAGTGATGCTGGAGACACTGATGTTACAAGCCTCATGGGTCTTTACGCAACCCCTGTTTCTTATTAACTCTTTTTTGTTGTTGCTGTTGTTGGGCTGGGGGTAAGTTTTCCAGATCCCTTGGTGACTGGGGGAGGCGCTGAGAGATCCAAGAGCGCACTCTGGTGGAATGAACTGGCTGAGCTAGAAGAGATGTCCTGGTCAAATACCAGGCTGTAGCTGTGCTGTAAAACTCTGTTCTGGTATCCGCTGCATCCGAGGCAGAAATTCCAGCTGACAATTAAGTGGCCCTTAGACCTAAGAGATGGATGTGTTTGGCTGCATCTACACTGCACCATTATTTCGAGATAACTAGCGATGATTTCAAAATAACAATGTGGGGCTGTGTCTAGAATGGCCAGTTTTTCTGCAAAAGCAGCCACTTTTCCGGAAAAACTTGCCAGCTGTCTACACTGGCTGCTTGAATTTCCTCAGAAGCACTGACGATCTCATGTAAGATTGTCAGTGTTCTTGCGGAAATACTATGCTGCTCCCGTTCAGGCAAAAGTTCTTTTACGCAAAACTTTTGCGCAAAAGGGCCAGTGTAGACCTCTCAGATTTATTTTGTGGTGCTTTTGCGGAAAAGCATCCGTGCCAATCTAGATGCTCTTTTCCAAAAATGCTTTTAACGGAAAACTTTTCCATTAAAAGCATTTCTGGAAAATCATGTCAGTCTAGACGTAGCCTGGATGTCTACACAGCCATTCCGTTATTTCGAAATAATTTTGAAATAACGGACAGATTATTCCAAAATCTGTAAACTTCATTCTACGAAGAATAATGCCTATTCCGAAGTAGCTACTTCAAAATAAGGCGTGTGTAGACACTCCACTGCTGCTATTTCGAAATAGCCCTTCGCCAGGGCCATTCTAATTTATTCCTCCCCAGCGCCTCCTGGGGCTTTACATCGAGACAGCAGTCTATAGTAGAGAAGCCTGCCTCGGACTAATTTTGAGGCTTCCCAGCAGTGTAGATGTGCTATGGTTCCTGGAGCTCCAATGACCCTGTGGTAGAAATCCAGTGAGAGTGGTAGTAGGGTTCAGATGGAGCCTGTCAGAATGTAATACTTAATTACATGAATTAATTGATATTGATCTCAAAATTAGTGCTTTGCCTCAGTAGCTCTCCGAGCACTTTACTAGCACAAAGGGAAAGCCCAGGATAGGATATCTGAAGTGCCATGCATCGGCTGAGAAGCTCATTCAGATGTTTGGAACTGTACCTTCTATAAGGGATAGAAATAAATCATAAGAACTGTAAGCAGGGGCTGAACTGCTGCTAGCTATCAGCCAGCTAAAAGGAGAGAGCTGCCTTGGGGTGGGTGTGCCCACCACAAGGCTGTGTCTAGACTGGCAAGTCTTTCCACAAAATCATCTGCTTTTGCGGAGAAACTTGCCAGCTGTCTACACTGGCCGCTTGAATTTCCTCAAGAACACTGACGATCTCATGTAAGATTGTCAGTGTTCTTGTGGAAATACTGTGCTGCTCCCGTCCGGGCAAAAGCCCTCTCGCTCAAATCATTTGCACAAGAGGGCCAGTGTAGACAGCTGAGATTTGTTTTGCGCAAAAGAGCCCCTATCGCGAAAATGGCGATCGGGACTTTTTTGCACAAAAGCGCGTCTAGATTGGCACGGACGCTTTTCCGCAAAAAGTGCTTTTGCGGAAAAGCGTCCGTGCCAATCTAGATGCTCTTTTCCGAAAATGCTTTTAACGGAAAACTTTTCCGTTAAAAGCATTTCCGGAAAATCATGCCAGTGTAGACGTAGCCCAATTGTTTAGCTGTTCAAGATAATTAACTGTTAAATGTTGATATGTAAATACAGCTCATGCCAGGATGGGGAGGGAATACGAGGTGTGGCTATGTAAATCCCATTCAGCCAGGGCTGATGGAGGATCAGTGTTGGAATGGAATGTGGTGTATTGTAAATAATTTGGGGCTGTTGTGGGGGTTACAAATCATGCTACCCCTAAATGTGGGAACTGTAAAACATGCCACCAGTGCTTGCAGGAGAGACATCACCATCATTGTAAGAAGTCTCCGAGGAACAAAGCCTCCCCCATTCCAGAGTTGATTGAACTGAGTTGGGGGGAAAAGGTTAGAGTTAGCCTGCTTCATATCTGCCAGGTGTGAGCTATAAGATTGGCCCAACCTGCCCCTTTCCCTCTAGCTATGTCTACAGTGGCATGATTTTCTGGAAATGCTTTTAACAGAAAAGTTTTCTGTTAAAAGCATTTTTGGAAAAATGCGTCTAGATTGGCACGGATGCTTTTCTGCAAAAGCACTTTTTGCGGAAAAGCCTCCATGGCCAATCTAGGCGTGTTTTTCTGCAAAAAAGCCCTGATTGCCATTTTTGCTTTTGGAGCTTTTTTGCAGAAAATAGTACTGTGCTGTCTACACTGGCCCTTTTGCGCAAAAGTCTTTCGGAAAAAGACTTTTGCCTGAACGGGAGCAGCATAGTATTTCCGGAAAAGCACTGACAATCTTACATGAGTTCGTCAGTGCTTTTGCGGAAATTCAAGCGGCCAGTGTAAACAGATGGCAAGTTTTTCCGGAAAAGTGGCTGATTTTCTGGAAAAACTTGCCAGTCTAGACACAGCCCCTTTGTTTTAAGGACAGATCTAAAGCAGACTCCAATGGCTGCATCTAGACTGGCATGATTTTTCTCAAATACTTTTAACGGAAAAGTTTTTCTGTTAAAAGTATTTGTGCAAGAAAGCATTTACACTGGCATGTGCTTTTGCACAAAAGCATCCATGCCAGTGTAGACGCTCTCTTACGCAAGAAAGCTCCGATGGTCATTTTAGCCATCGGGCTTTCTTGTGCAAGAAATTAACGTTGCTGTCTACACTGGCCTCTTGCGCAAGAATACTTATCCCTGAGTGGGATCCCTGAGTGGGATCATCAGAGTATTTGTGCAAGAAGCACTGATTTTGTACATTACAACATCAGTGTTCTTGCACAAATACTAGCAGCCAGTGTAGACAGGCGGCAAGATTTTGTGCAAAAGCAGTTGCTTTTGCACAAAATCTTGCCAATGTAGTCATAGCCCATGAGGAGTCTTTTTGCTAGTCCAGTGGAAGCTGGAATCCTTCGCAAGTCCAGGTGGTGGCTAAAGAGTTGAAATCACTAAAGAACTGAAATCACTGGTTTGGCTGGGAGCCAGACCCATTGCAGCCAGTGAAGCGGCGGCAGACGAGGAGTGGTGACCAGTGGCGTGGTGCGGAGAGGTGGCAAGCGAGGAGTGGTGACCAGTGATGTGGTGCGGAGAGGTGGCAAGCGAGGAGTGGTGACCAGTGATGTGGTGCGGAGAGGTGGCAAGCGAGGAGTGGTGACCAGTGATGTGGTGCGGAGCTGCGGCAGGTGAGGAGCGGCGGCAGGCGACCAGTGGTGCGGCGCGGCTGGTAGGAGCAGCAGTAAGCGACCAGCAGAGCGTCCAGTGGCGTGGAATGAGATAGCTGGTGGAGCGTGGCGGAGTGGCCCGTAAGGTGCCCCCTATCTATCCCCCCACCCACATTTCTACCCCGGTTGGGAGGTGAAACCCTGCGGGTGAACTTTTGGACTCTGGGTGGCACTGACCAGGGACAGAGACTTTTGGGGTATCGGACTTTGGGACTTCGGGTGATTCTTGGCTGGGGGCGGGGGGCTTAGCCCATGTTTGGGTTATGAACTCCGTTTGTGATTTTTTTCCAAGTTAATGCCATGTGATTTCTCTCTCTGTTTCATTAAATGTTTCTTTCCTGCACTCAGACTCTGTGCTTGTGAGTGGGGCAGCATTGCCTCTCAGAGGCACCCAGCGGTGTGTGAATTTCCCAGGATACTGCGTGGGGGCTTGAGCCGGTTCTGTGTGAGATGGATCCCAAGATATTGAACCCGACCCTGGTTGCTGCCAGGCCTACCCAGCAGAAGGGTTACAGAACATAAGAACGGCCATACTGGATCAGATCAAAAGTCCATCTAGCCCAGTGTCCTGTCTACCGACAGTGGCCAATGCCAAATGTCCCAGAGGGAGTAAACACAACAGGTAAATATCACGTGATCCCTCTCCTGTCATCCATTTCCATCCTCTGACAGAGGCTAGGGACACCATTCCTACCCATCCTGGCTAATAGCTATCAATGGACCTAACCACCATGGCTGTGTCTACACTGGCATGAATTTCCGGAAATGCTTAAAACGGAATACTATTCCGTTTTCAGTTTTTCCGGAAAAGGAGCATCTACATTGGCAGGCTGCTTTTCCAGAAAAGCCCTTTTTCCGGAAAAGCATCTGTGGCCAATGTAGACGCGCTTTTCCGGAAAAGAGCCCCGATCGCCATTTTCGCGATCGGGGCTTTTTTCCGGAAAAGACTACTGGGCTGTCTACACTGACCCTTTTCCAGAACAGTGTTCCGGAATAAGGACTTATGCCCAAGCGGGAGCAGAATAGTTTTTCCGGAATAGCAGCTGATTTTGTACAGTAGAGCATCGTTGCTTTTCCAGAAATTCAAGGGCCAGTGTAGACAGCTCGCAGCTTATTCCGGAAAAGCGGCTGATTTTCCGGAATAAGTGGCCCAGTGTAGACACAGCCCATGAATTTATCTAGCTCTTTTTTGAAACCTCTTAAAGTCCTGGTCTTCGCAACATCCTCCAGTGAGGAGTTCCACAGGTTGACTGTGCACTGTGTGAGGAAAAACTTCCTTTTGTTTGTTTTAAACCTGCTGCCTGTTAATTTCATTTGGCGACCCCTACTCAAGATGGGACCGCATTGCTCTTGCCAGCGCTATGGTGTTATCAGGGTCCTCCCTCTGTGACCCAACCTGGCAAATGGGGTTCTGTGCTGATGTCTTGTTTATTTTGATTGGGGGAGTGAATGCAGGGGTTTCTCTTTGCAGGGCCTCAGGCTGTGATCCAGGAACTCAGCACGTTGCCTCACTGGGAACTCCAAGCCCCAGGCTCTATAGATGATCCTGGGCCCAAGTTCCAGATTGGCACAGCTTCAATTATCCCCACAAGCCAACAGGTGCCAAAACCCGACCCTTGCCCTCAGAGCTGTCAAAGGAAGAAGGTGCCCTAGTGATACCATTGCACAAGACTCAAGTCGCAGCTTCACTGCCCCTCTTGGGCATGATTTAGCGGGTTGTCAGCAACCTTAGAGGGAGTCCTGGCAGCTGGAGAGACAGGAGGGGCTGAGAGAAGACGCTGGCTCTTGCTGGGTGTGTGCAGGAGTAAAAGGACCAGCCCTCAAACAGCAGGCAGTGACTCTGGCTACATGGCAGGAGGACAATGCAACAAAGCCCTCGACAACAGGCCCAAGCTCCGTCAGTTAGTACTACACAGTGCTGCTGGACACCCTCTCATGTAAGGCATTATTACTGCTTTTACAAATGGGAGAAACTGAGGCACGGCATTAATGGGCTCACAGTCAGGCCAAATCTTTGGCTGAGCTGGCAACAGAACTCCAGTACCAGGCCACTAGCCTAACCATTAGATGTTTTCCTCTCTAAAAACACAGGAGCTGAAGAATCACAATGCCAGCCTGTTCCCCATAGCTCTCTGGAACTGTTCAGTTGTTAGTCCCAATTCAGTACTTCCTGGAGGCCAGATTCTATTGGGCTGGGTGTCATACAGTCCCATCAGGGAGAGTCCTTCGCCAAAGGACTAACAGGCAAACCAGAGGCAGGGTGGGAGGGGAAACCGAGGTGAAGAAAGTTGCACATGGTCATATAGTAGGTCAGTGGCAGGCCTGTCAGAAGGACCCAGGGCTCCTGCCTCCCACTCTGGTGCTGTCTGCCACAGACGACCTGGCCTGCCCCTAAAGAGGTGGCATCACATCTTGAAACAGCCTGCAAGTGGCCACTAAGGCTACATCTACATTGCACCGTGGTTCGAAATAAGATACGCAATTTGAGTTACGCAAATCACGTAGCTTATTTCAATCTTATTTCGAAATAGCTTATGTCATCATTTGCCGCTGTCTACACAGCACCAAGTTTCAAAATAACCCCCTCTTCCGAAACGTCCCTTACTCCTCGTGGAATGAGGTTTACAGGGACGTGGGAATAGCGAGCCCGAAGTAACCGGCTTGCTGTGAAGACACAGGAATAGCTATTTCGGGATACTCTGCTATCTCACAATAGCGTTGTAGTGTAGACATAGCCTAATTGCATGGGCTTCCCATCCCAAAGAAGCAGACATAATTGCCATTGTGCTTCACTGAGCTTTATTAGCTTTCCTGGGGATGTCAGATTTCCCATGTACAAGTGTCCACATGGGATGGATGCAGGATGGATCAGTGCTCTGATTGAGTCTAATAACTGGCGTTTGGAGAGGGCCTTTCCTCCAGAAGGAGCCCAAATTGTGTTCTCATAGGGGGTTAACATGTTAATTCAGAACCCCGGCAGGAGAACAGTGTTTGAGGGAACCCACCAGCCCCTACAGAGCTGCCCTGCTGCCACTCAAGCGTCCCATGTTCTCCAAGGCCTTTCCACGACTCCCCTCACCTCGCCAGCCCCATCCTCCCACAGTTCATGGTGCAGCTCAGCTTCAGGCAGCACCACAAGAGGGGCTCCTGGAAGCCCCAGTACCATGCCAGGAGGCGGTGCAGTGCCAGGGAGAAATGTCACAGCTTGTGTGTCACATTGCAGCATGGCTGCTCCCAATCGAGCGAGGCTAGCGCAAGAGCAGCAGGTCACGTGGCGTTAGACCCAGGCTAGCTCCTTCCCCGCCACACAAAATATGCTTTGCAGTCTCCCCTGTTGAGGACAGCCAGACCTTGGGAAAACAAGGCTATTCCCCCCAAAACCAGCAGCCCCCGAGCCTGGGAGGGTAGACCCAGTGGCATAGCAGCTGCGTGGGCCCATCAGCTCTGCAGTGACATGACCCCCAGTCTCTAAATATCCTGTGAAGCCTTCCTTTTGGTCACTGCCCCAGGGCCCTTCCTCAGTAACCTGTCCACAGAAGTCCTTCATGCTATAGAGAGCACCTCACCTCCCGTCAGCTACAGTCCCTTGGCGGGGGACTTCTGTAGAGGACAAGCATACATGCTGTGGCACTCCTCCTCTGCCATCTTCTTAGCCAACAGCTAGGGTTGCCAGGTGTCTGGTATTGAACCGGACAGTCCATTATTTTCTCCTCCTGTCTGGTAAAAAAATTCAGAAAAAACCAGACACTGGTACTTTCTGATTTTTTTCCTGGTCAGGAGGCGAAAATCCTGGGTTGTCCGGCTCAATACAGAGGCAGCCTAGCAACCCTAGTGCTTACCACGGTGCAGGGAGGCAAGATGGCAGGCGACCGCCGTCAGCCTGTTAGGGCCCAAAAGCCTCGTAACACAGTTTTTAAAAGGGGGTGGGTTGGAGGGGGGGGGTTGCTTAACAAACTTTTTCCTGGCATGTTTTGTTGTTGTTGTTAGGTATTTTTTCTGAAACCATCTGGCAACCCTACCAACAGCAGGAGTTGAACCGGGGAGAGCCACAGCTAAAGGGACAGGTTGCTACAACCTAAGTGGTGGAGGGAACCTTTTGTGGGGTAGGGGCCGCACACAAGTGAGAAACAAAAAAACAAAACAAAACAAAAACCACCCCAAGCTCTCACTGACATAACCCCCCACTGAAGAGAAAGACACTCCCACATTCCCCTTAGATCCTAGAGCCTTAGGGGATACGCCTACACTGCCATCCTTTTCCGGAAATGCTTAAAACGGAACAGTTTTCCGTTATAAGTATTTCCGGAAAAAGCGCGTCGACATTGGCAGGATGCTTTTCTGGAAAAGCACTTTTTCCGGAAAAGCGTCCATGGCCAATCTAGACGCGCTTTTCCGCAAAAAAGCCCCGATCGTCATTTTCGCCATCAGGGCTTTTTTGCGGAAAAGACTACTGTGCTGTCTACACTGGCCCTTTTCCGGAACAGTTTTCCGGAAAAAGGACTTTTGCCCGAACGGGAGCAGCATAGTATTTCCGGAAAAGCGGCTGATTTCTTACAGTAGATCGTCAGTGCTTTTCCAGAAATTCAAGGGGCCAGTGTAGACAGCTGGCAAGTTATTCCGGAAAAGCGGCTGATTTTCCGGAATAAGTGGCCAGTGTAGACACAGCCAGGGAGTCCAGGTGAGTAGATTGTGTGCTCCTGCCCCATGGAGGGACGGCAGGAGCTGGAGCATCAGTGTGGGCTCCCTGAAGTTGGGAAGAGGGCCCCAAGCCTCAGGGGTCAGATCCAGGCAAGCCAGGGGCCACATCTGGCCCCCAGGCCTTAGGTTCCCCACCCCTGCACTATAGGCAACTGCTGTAACAGACTCATCCTTTGCTGATAAGGCCCAACCACAGACATATCATACGCTGGGGGATTACACACAGCTCCAGGGTTTTCCCTCCCAACTGTCTGCAACAATGGAGGAACACCAAAGGCAAGGGTGGTGTATCAGGGGTGTGATTAAGCCGGGGGCCTTCCTAGGTCAGTTTCCTGGTGTCTTTATTGAGCGAGAAGAGAAAAAGAACGAGGGTTTGCTTTCAAATCTAACATGGGAGACCAGGAAGTGTCCGTGCCAGTCAGCGGATGCCTTCTCCGCATCGGCCCGTGCTCAGTAGCCAGCTGGCCCTAGCACCTCAGAGGAGGACGAAGGCCATGATGAGTGAGGACACCAGGAGGCAGCAGCTGGACAGGGTGGAAGGTGGGCGGGCAGATCCCGGGGAGCCATTGCACAGATCCGTGTCACAGCAATGGATCCGCACCCCCGGCAGCTCCTGCTGTTGGCAGTGACGGGACGTGGCACAGCCACTGGTGAGCAGGATCCCCAGCACCACTGTGGAGCAAGCACAGAGTGAAGAGAACACGGTAAAACACGGTGCAAATCTGACCTATGGCGGGTGACCCTCAGGGTGGGTCCTGATTCCAACCTGGCTAGCTCCGATTTTACCCCTCTCCCTCCAGTGAATTTGCCTGGCTCATGCCCTTCCCAGCCAGAGCAGAATCAGCTAGTTCTGCAAAAGCTGCTTCTCAAAAGCTGCCCAAGCCCTGCGGGATTCTCAGTCTTCTGAATGTGGACGTGCACTATTTCCAGAGTCAGGAAACTCATCCTGTATCACTGTTCACAACCACAGCCCTGAGCTGCCCCTCCAGTTACAGGCTGAGGTGATAGGCACTTTTGGAAATGTAAGCAGATCTATGAGCTCGGCAGTGGGCAAACTCGGGTCCAGGGGCCAGATCCGTCCCACCAAGCATTTCTCTCCGGTCCGCCCAGCTGATTTGCAGAGGTGCATACTTACAGCTGTCAGCGTCGGTTCAGCTGCCCCTTCACCCACCTTGCTCTGTCCTGCAGCTGAGCTGCTCCCAGAATTCTCCTGCTAGCTGTGCACCTGGGGGTAGGGGTGCAGGAGAGAGGGGAGCCCTGAAGTCAGGGTGTTCCTCTGCCCCTGTACCCCATCTCTGTAGAGTAGGGGTCAGAGAGAGGAGACACACGGCAGAGCTGCTCCAATCTGAAGCATGTGACTCAGAGGAGTGCAGAATGGGGGTGGGAGGGTTGTGAGGGAGACAACAAAGCAGGACAGATTTTCCTTAAAGAGACAGAGCATGACTTCTGTCGGAAACTTAGCCAGCACGCACATGCTCTGTGTCACTGTTACACACGCCCAGTCTGTGCCACACACACACAATCACTGTCACACACACAGTCTTTGTCCAACACACAGTGCTGCACACACTCCCAACTCTGCGCTACGCACACTCAGTCTGTGTCACAAAGTCTGACTGTCATGCACAAAGTGTCTCTCTTTCTCACTCACACACACTTTCTCTCTCTCTGTAACCCCAGCCCTACCCCTCCCTCTTGAGGCTCTGCCCCTTCTGGGTGACCTGTCACCAGTCTGGGACCACATACCAAAATTTGTTGAAGTAGCCCCCCTGCAAAAATTATTGCCCACCCCTTTATTAGATACTATGCCCAATTAAACATCATCTCTGCAAGCCAGGACCTGGTTCTTTGCAAGGGACTGGCAATTTCTTTACCCAACTGAGAATGGCTTTTGTTGCTCACACCAACTTCAAGGCCCTCATGGGTGGTGGGTGAAGGTGAGGCTGGGGGAAGCAAGCCTCCAGCCCCGCCCCAGCCCTGCCCCTTCTGCCCAAGCTTTGCTTCCATGGGATCCAAGTCTTCCCCCTCCTCCTGCATCCAGTGCATGGCCCAAGTCTCCCCATCCCTGGAGCACAAGGAGGGCAGGCGCTTGGGAGCAACAACACTCCTCCTCCCGTACACCTACAGTAAGTGCTCTGGGGGCGGAGTCTGGGTGGGCCCAGGCTGGCGGTTTGGAAAGGCAATGCCTTCCCCTGAGTCTTATACCCGCCGCCCCTGAAGGCCCCAATCCAAGTCTCACTGCAGTCAATGGAAGCGTCTCTATGGTCTTCAAATGGGTGTTGATCACAGCCCATCTCAACAGCCTTTGGTCACTATGCTCTGACTAACAGGCTGACTTACAGGGCACATGCTTCCCCCCCGATAAGGCTGTAACAAAACAGTAGGCGCCATTTGTTTTTGCTTTTGCACAACAGCATTGCTGATTAGAGGACCACCCCCCAAGCTCCCTCAGACAAGCATTGAGCTCGTGGGACTGGAGGCAGACGTACCGCTTTCTGTTTTAATGCAGAACCGGTGTTTGAAGCCCTGGTGCGAATGAGAGCAGGTCATCACTTCCGGGTTGGTGCAGCCTATGTCAACGTACTTGGCGCCCACGATAATATTGCAGCCGTAGCACTGTAGTCCGGAAGCTAAACAAGACCATTGGAAACATGACTAGATTCTTCCCGGGGCAAATACTTGCGTTCGTTTCAGAGATTCATTAGTACAATATTTGGGATGCCTTTTATTTTGTCACACTGCATTAAGCGATGAGTCACCAACTCAACCCAGTGGGCCAAAGGAATAGCCTCACGCCATTGTAACTACACCTCCTTTTGCCCACTAGAGGTCACTGGGAAACCAGAGATACAAGAGACATCCCAGACAAAGCCTGAACGAGCTAGAAGCCGTTTTGTAAGCTGTAAAAGAAATCTTAGTGCCACCGACTCTTCTGAGCCAACATTTGTGCTCAGACCCTCAAAGTTATTTAGGTGTCTAAATCTCAAGGCATGTAAGAGCTTAAGTACCTTCAAGAATACAGCATTGGTGACTGTAGGTATAATCCACGTACCTAGTGTGGTTCACTGTCTCGGGCAGTGGCACTTAGACCACAGCAACAGATAAAGAAATTTGATTTGTCCTTTTCATATGTGTTCATTTTTTTTAACTGTATTCTTTGGTATATATGGTTGTGACTAT
Organism: Pelodiscus sinensis; assembly: GCF_049634645.1. Classification (NCBI taxonomy): domain Eukaryota; kingdom Metazoa; phylum Chordata; order Testudines; family Trionychidae; genus Pelodiscus; species Pelodiscus sinensis. Next base: position 18,009,456 of record NC_134732.1, on the reverse strand, counting down.
TTTCTTCCACTATTTGATCTGAGGAAGTGGGTCTGGCCCACGAAAGCTCATCATCTAATAAACCATCTTGTTAGTCTTTAAAGTGCTACCTAGTCCTGTATTTTGTTTCAGCTGCACCAGACTAACACGGCTACATTTCAATCACTACTCTACAGCACAGGTTGAGAGGGAAGCTGGTTTTTAGCTCAAAGGGTAGAGGCTCCTATACCAAGCTCAGGAGATCCCAGGTTCAAATCCATCTTGTGGTGTTTACATAGGGCAGGGGTGGGGAACCTGGCCTCAGGGCTCCTCCCTTCCTCCCTCCCTCCCCCCCAGCAGAAATGGTAAGTGTGTGCTGGTACTTCAGCTTCCATGTGGGCTGGAGAACATGGGGCCTATGTCTAGACTGCATCCCTCTGTTGACAGAGGGATTCAAATCAAGCACATCAAAATTGCTTATGAAGCAGGGATTTAAATATCCCACACTTCATAAGCATGGCTGCTGCTTTTTTTCTAAACGCAGTTTTTTCCAGAAAAAAAAGGGCAGTCTAGATGCAGCTCTGTCAAAAATAAACCCTTTTTTGACAGATCCTGTCTTCCTCAAAAAATGAGGATCTGTCGAAAAAGGGTTTCTCTTCAACAGATCCGCGTCTAGACTAGCAGGTTTTTTTCGAAAAAAAAGTCCGTTTTGAAAAAAAGCGGTGGCCATGTTTATGCTAATGAAGCACGGGATATTTAAATCCCTGCTTCATTAGCAATTTCAATGTGCTTGATTTGCATCCCTCTGTGGACAAAGAGGTATAGTTTAGACACACCCAAAATCTACATAGCCTCTGGTATGTAAGAGGAATGTAGGGAGTGAGTGCTTCTCAGTCCGGGGCCATGTCAGTGAGGATTTTGGGGTTCTTGGTTTTTTTGCTTCTCACTTGTGTGCCGTCCATGACTGATTTTTCTGAGAGTCAGCGGTCCCCCACCCAAAAAAGGTTCCCCCATCCCTGCTTTCAGGAATATTTCTGTGTGTTTCACAGAATGAGTTTGGGTTTGATTGTCATCATTGTTATATAGGCCCACAAATGCATCAGGACACTGGAAAGTGAACCACAAAGCGTTCAGTCCAAGACGAGGGCATTGTGCATCCATTCATGCTTCAACAAGAGGTTCTGCTCTGAAAAGCAGGGGTAAAAATGGCACCGTGGGATTCTTCGTTTATTCCTGGGTTTTGAGTTGTGCTTGAATTGTGTTTCCCTGATTCCAGCTCCAACGTGCTGAGCATGCAAGTCAAAGTGGGTGTGTTCCTACATCAGAGCCCTGCAAACACAGCCCGCGATCGGAAAGCCAAACTGCCGTCTTTCCCTTCCACACGTCATCACCAGTAATAAGGGTTCCGCCGGGCCTACTTCTGCCCTCGGTGACACTGGTGGAGCCGGATTGACACCTGGGCAGCCCCATTGCTAGGTAACGGATTGGTCCCTGAGCTGGAGCTCAGATAGCCACTCTGGTGATGACACTGTCCAACCTGGGTCTTTTTGCTGTGTCAGTTGTGCAAGGCTAGCAGGAGTAAAAAGTGACACCAATGCACTTTAGCCACTGAAGTCACATCTCGGTCTCTGAATGCACACAGGGTGCAGAGAAGGTACCACGGTCTCTTTTTAGAGCAGACTTTTCCTCTGTAATCTGGCATTTTTCACCAGGCTGATATCACTACTCTGGGTGGGCGTTATTCTTTACTTGGGCTCTTGTGTTGCCTTCCTCCTGCTAGGACAGCATTTTTGTTAATAAGATGCTATTTCCAAGTAGCAGAGACAATAGATACCCTCTGAAAGGTGCAGTTCAAGTCTCTCTCTCTCTCTCTAGTCCAGGGTCTCCCAACCTATATTCTTGCCAGCAAGTTAAGGGAATGTGGATTGGATAAATGGATGGTAAGATGGATAGAAAGATGGCTAGAAGGCCGGGCCCAGTAGGTAGTGATCAATGGCTTGGTGTCAGGATGGTAGTCGGTTTCTAGCAGAGTGCCCCAAAGTTCGGTTTGAGGACTAGTTTTGTTCAATATCTTTATTAATTACCTAGATGAAGGGATGGATTGCACCCTCAGCGAGTTTGCAGATGACACTAAGCTAGGGGGAGAGGTAGATATGTTTGAGGGCAGAGATAGGGTCCAGAATGACTTAGACAAATGGGAGGATTGGGCCACAAGAAATCGGATGAAGTTCAACAAGGACAAGTATAGAGTCCTGCACTTGGGACGGAAGAATCCCAACCATTTTACAGGCTGGGGATCAACCAGCTAAGTAGCAGTTCTGCAGAAAAGGACCTGGGGGTTACAGTGGAAGAGAAGCTGGATATGAGTCAACAGTGCGCCCTTGTAGCCAAGAAGGCTAATACTAGGTTGCATTAAGAGGAGCATTGCCAGTTGATCCAGAGATGTCATTATTCCCCTTTATTCGGCTCTGGTTAGGCCACATCTGGACTATTGTGTCCAGTTCTGGGCCTACGAGGAGTGGCTGAGGGATTTGGATCTGTTTAGTCTACAGAAGCAAAGACTGAGGGGGGATTTGATAGCAGCTTTAACTTCCTGAAGGGAGGTTCCAAAGAGGATGGAGAGAGGCTGTTCTCAGTAGTGACAGATGGCAGAACAAGGAGCATTGGTCTCAAGTTGTGGTGGGAGAGGTCCAGGTTGGATATTAGGAAAAACTATTTCACTAGGAGAGTAGTGAAGCACTGGAATGGGTTACCTAGGGAAGTAGTGGAGTCTCCATCCCTAGAGGTGTAAGTCTCGGCTTGACAAAGCCCTGGCTGGGTTGATTTAGTTGGGATTGGTTCTGCCTAGAGCAGGGGGCTGGACTTGATGGCCTTCTGAGGTCTCTTCCAGCTCTATGGTTCTATGATTCTATAGGTCGGGACCCAAATAGGGGTTGCCATTACATTTCAAAAGGGTCGCCAGGTGTCTCCCCAAGTGGCTCTGCCCTCTCTCTTCCCCCCATTTTTGAATTGCCTCGGGTCACCAAGTCTTCCTGAATTGTCAAAATGGGTCCCCATCTAGAAAAGGTTGGGAACTGCTGCAAGTCTAGTCAAATAACTCTACTTGGGGCATGTATTTGCCGGATCTGTTTCATGGGTAAACAGAAATCTAGACAAGAAAAATAATGTTGCTTTCATTTGCACATACATCATTGTTATTTGGATGCTTTTTTTTCTCTTAAAGTCCTCTCTTTATTATTTATTCATTTATGTATTTATTTAAATATTTTTACCCCGCCTCTCCATTTAAAATATTCGAGGTGCCCAGGTATTTACATAAGAACGGCCATAATGGGTCAGACCAAAGGTCCATCTAGTCCAGTAACCTGTCTGCTGACAGTGGCCAATGCCAGATGCCCCACAGGGAGTGAACAGAACAAGGAATCATCAAGTGATCCCTCTCCTGTCATCCATTTCCAGTCTCTGACAAACAGCAGCTAGGGACACCATTCCTACCCATCCTGGCTAATAGCCATTGATGGACCTAACCTCTATGAATGTATCTAGTGCTTTTTTGAACCCTCTTAAAGTCCTGGTCTTCACAACATCCTCTGGCAAGGAGTTCCATGGGTTGACTGTGCACTGTGTGAGGAAAAACTTCCTTTTGTTTGTTTTAATTCTGCTGCCTGTTAATTTCATTTTGTGACCCCTAGTCAAGATGGGACCGCATTGCTCTTGCTCTAAACCTGCTACCTATTAATTTCATATGGTGACCACTCGTTCTAGCAAACTTCAAACTGGCAATGAACTATCAGAGGGGGCAGGAAAAGCAATTGTCTGTCACCTCTGGGACAGGGAGTCTCCCCACAGTGTTCCATTGTATCCTGATGGTACAAGGATAGCATGGCTGTGTCTAGACTCGCATGATTTTCCGGAAATGCTTTTAACGGAAAAGTTTTCCGTTAAAAGCATTTTTGGAAAAGAGCGTCTAGATTGGCACGGACGCTTTTCCGCAAAAGCACTTTTTGTGGAAAAGCGCCCGTGCCAATCTAGACGCGCTTTTCCACAAAAAAGCCCCGATTGCCATTTTCACGATCGGGGCTTTTTTGCAGAAAACAAATCTGAGCTGTCTACACTGGCCCTTTTGCGCAAAAGTTTTGCGCAAAAGGACTTTTGCCTGAACGGGAGCAGCATAGTATTTCCACAAGAACACTGACAATCTTACATGAGATCGTCAGTGCTTTTGCGGAAATTCAAGCGGCCAGTGTAGACAGCTGGCAAGTTTTTCTGGAAAAGCGGCTGATTTTAAGAGGAATAAGGGATCTTTTGGAAAAGGCTTTATTGTCCGAAAGATCCCCGTCTAGACTGGTGCTTTTTGCCGGCAAAGCCCCGAGCCAGAAAAAAGCGGCAGCCATGTTCATGCAAATGAAGCGGAGGCGATTTAAATCCCCGCTTCATTTGCAATTGCGCTGTGTCTAATCTGCATCCCTTTTCCGCAAAAGTGGTGCAGTCTAGACACAGCTCATATGTTTTCCTGTTGTCATGTCCTTGGAGAATTGCCTGGATCAGTTCTGGCTCAAGCCAGACACAGACACACACACACACCCCACAGACAGGGACTGCTGCAACAGGCAGCCGGTCCACGAGGGGAACTGGTTTTTAAACTAGCTCCCCTGATGCACCAGCTCCCACCTGGCACCCTACACTGCTGCCTCTGCTACAGAGGCAGAGGTCCCCACAAATGAGATGGGTTCTGGAGGGGCTTAGGGGAGCACACATTTGCCTGGGCAGCATAGGGTGGTGTGTTCAAGTCCCACCCCAGCCAATTTTTTAGAGATGTGGTTTTATAATCTTCAGCAACACACTAATGAAATATTTTTAAAGCACATTTTAAACTAAGGCCCTATCGACTCACCCAGTAAGCCCAGAAACTGACAGTATAAACCTGGGGTTGGCAGATGCCTTGCTAAATGGCTTAATTGCCATCTGAATGGGACTTTCACAGGTTTGATGTTCTGCTAATAGTTCTGCCAGGCTTTTTCACTTTGAAATTAATCCTCTCCCGAGGAAGCAGAGCCACAGAACAGGGAGAGGAAGAGGCAGATGGATGGACATTAAGACCCAGCGGTGCCCCAAATTTTCCGGTGTCCTACACAGCTGTGTGTGCTTTTAAGGAGTCTAGGACAGCAACATGGCCTCCCTCTGACCTGGAAGACCCCTTGGTGGGCGGGTCCAGCCTCACCCAGCCCTGCCCACAGGAAGCAGGAAGGCTGAACCAGGGGTATAAGAGCTCAGAGCTCATTTGGAGCCCAGCAACGGAACAGGCCAGACACTCGGCTCTGGCTCAGGCCTGGGCAGACTAGTCCAGTCATCAGGGCCCAGCGGGGGTCCTGGAGGCCTCGACGAGTCTTCGGGTCATGGCAGTGGTCTCAATGGCCTGAGCCAGTCGTCAGGGGCTGGCAGGGGTCCCTGCAGTCCTCCCATCGGGTGCAGCATAGCTGGGCTATTCACTGCAGGAGCTGAGCCTGAGCATCTGGCCTGTTAGGCCACCGGGCTCCAACTGAGCGCTGAGCTCTTATACCCCTGGTTCCACCTTCCTGCTTCCTGTGGGCGGGGCTGGATGAGTCTGGTCCCGCCCACCAAGGGCTCTTAGAGGGCCCTTCTTCTTCTGGGTCAGAGGGAGGCCATATTGCTGACCTAGACTCCTTACAGTGCTGCATATGGGTAAGGATGACTCTTGAGTAATTCCTTGTCTACAGCAGCCTTGGCCATCCCAATTATTCCACTGCTCCCTCTGCAGCTCTGCAGTGCTGGAGACCTGCTAGTGCTGCCACATCCCGCCTACAGCCCTCCAAATAATAATATTTCATCCTTCTGTAAGTTCTCTCAGCTTCTGATCTCAAAGCATTTCACTAAATAGATAGGGAAATTAAGGCACAGAAGAGTTTTTCCAGAAGGGTCAGGAACAAAATCCAGAATTCCTGGATCATGCTAGAGTGACCCATGTGCTTCTTTTTACATCACATGTGATTATATTCCTTCAGTTTCTGAAACTGCCGCGACTCAGCAATGGCTAGGTAGACCCTTGGCGGAAATGCCCTTAAGTGCCCTCCAAACATAAATCACATTTTAGCAGCAAGGAGGTTAAAAAAGCAACTTCAAACAACCAGCTGGCACATTTATAACCTTACCGATTGGCAGCACTTACCCACTGGAAGAATGAAAGCCACCGTCGTCAGAGAGAGAATCCCATAGGCAACGCCAAGGCTGTATCTTAACAGCATGGGGATCAATTCCAGGGATCCGCTCTATGTTAAAAACAAAACAAATCGAATGTGTGTGCGAAGTGTAGACAGGCCAGCTAACCCTTGCAGCCATGCACGCCCGCTACAATTTCCAGGCATAGGGATCATTCCGCCTTACATGCCAATCATCTTTGTTATTAATTCAGAACCATGGAAACCTTCTTTAGAATAACATAATGAAACAGACAGACAGAAAAAGGCAGTCCATACGGATAAGATCTTCTTTCAGTCGTCCCCTAAATCTCCCAATCGCTGCCGTGTTGGGGTTTTTTGTTTTCCTCCTGAGAAATTCCCCTGATTCTTTCGCTGCTTGAACAGACGTGTGTGTGTGTATGTGTAACCCTCGGTTATTTCTGTCCTATTTCCTCTATCCACGATCGTTACCCATTAATACTACCACACAGCAGCTCTTGGAGAGAAATTCTCCCTAATCAAGATTTAGTTCTAAATCCACTTGGAAATCCTCTAATTCGGTTGGATTAGACAGAAGGTTTGAGAGGTTTTTCCCCTTTCTTTCTTTTTCCTCTTTCAGCTTTTTCATCTGGGAGAACTGACTTTCTATGCCATATTGTGCTATTTAAAGAGGCCAAGAATAATTGTATTAAAGAGAAATGGACTGACTAAATTTAAATCCCAAATGAATATTTTAGTACAAAAAACACCCCCCCGGGGTGATGATGGTGTCAGAGGAAAATCTGAGGCAGGCAGAAATGGGTTTGTGATTTTTTTTAATCATTCGCTTAAAAGAAAGCAGTTTATTTTTTAAGCTAGAGAGAGGCCTGAAGTAAAATTCCATATCTGAACAGTACCTTGCTGAACATTAGGAAAGAAAGATGGTCTAGTGATTAAGACGCTGTCATAGGAGATCAGAGTTCAGTTCCCTGCCCTGTTACTAATATCGTGGGTGCCCTTGATGAAATTATGGAGTCTCTCTGCCTCTGTTTACAATGTGGATAATAGCTCTGCCCTGCCCTGCCTCATAGGTTTGTTGTGAAGTAATAATATTACCTCGTTCTTATAAAACAGTTTTCATCCTAACATCTCAAAGCACTCTACAAAAAGGCACAGTACAATTATCCCCATTTTACAGATGGGAAAACTGAGGCAAAAACAGGCAAGTGGCTTAAAATCAAAGCATCATAGAACCATAGAAGATGAGGGTTGGAAGACACCACTGGAGGTCATCCAGTTCAACCCCCACTGCTCAAAACAGGACCAACCCCAACTATATCATCCCAGTCATGGCTTTGTCAAGCCAGGGTTTCAAAATCTCTAGGGATGGCGATTCTACCACCTCCCTAGGGAACCCATCCCAGCGCTTCCCCACCCTCCTATGAAAATAGTGTTTCCTAATAGCCAACCTAGACCTCCTCCACTGCAACTTGAGACCATTGCTCCTTGTCCTGCCATCTGTCGCTACTGAGAACAGTCTCTCTCCATCCTCTTTGGAACCCCCCTTCAGGAAGTTGAAGGCTGCTATCAAATCCCCCCTCACTCTTCTCTTCTGTGGACCAAATAAACCCACTTCTCCCACTCTCTCCTCTTACGTCATGAGCATCCCCAACAAGCCAGGTGTAAAGCCAGGAATGGAATCGAAAGTGCACTGCAATACTTGTCACCATCAGACTACATAGATACTCACTAGAAGTGCTTATTGGCCACACACCAAGGCATTTGGAAGTGCAATTCAGAGAGCTTCGGATCCTTCCTTCCCATTTGCTTTAATAGGATTTGGGCATCTAAATACATTAGGCTGCTTTGAAAATCTTAGCCAAAATCTAGATCTGAATTTTGCAACTGCTCCCTTTCTTTACAACAGCATGAACCAATCCCTGAACCCGACATCCCTTGTCCCCCAGGCTTGGAGGGCTCGGGCCCCAATCCTGAAACAAACTCCACCTCAGCCAGTTCTTTTGCCCCCTGGACTTCGAATTGGTTTTGCATGGGCACAGGTGGCTCTACCTACTATTCAGCTGCACCAGTCTCAAAAATCATGGAAGCCTTAGCCCAGGGATGGGGAACCTTTTTTGGGTCACAGGCCACTGATCCACAGAAAAATCAGTCGGGGACTGCACACAAGTGAGAAGCAAAAAAACAAAACAGAACAACAAGCCCTCACTGATGTGGCCCCTGACTGAGGAGAAAGACACTCCCCAACACTCCCCTCACACACCAGAGCCTGGGCGGGGGGGAGCTAGTAGATGTTGTGCACCCCAGCACTGTGGGGGAGTAGCAGGGGGGCTGGAGCATCAGCACGGGCTCCCCAATGCTGAGGGGGGAGCCCTGAGCCTCAGGGGCTGGATGCAGGGAAACCAGGGTTCACATCCAGCTCTCAGGCCTTAGGTTCTCCATCCCATCAGCCTGATCCAAATTAGCACTTTCATTAGTGCTCCCATTAAACAATAGGGCTGTGTCTAGACTGGCCAGTTTTTCCGGAAAATCAGCCGCTTTTCCGGAAAAACTTGCCAGCTGTCTACACTGGCTACTTGAATTTCCGCAAAAGCACTGACTTCCTGCTGTAAGAAATCAGTGCTTCTTGCAGAAATACTATTCTGCTCCCGTTCAGGCAAAAGTCCCTTTTGCTCAAAGTGTTTGCGCAAGAGGGCCAGTGTAGACAGCTCAGATTTGTTTTCCGCAAAAAAGCCCCGATCGCGAAAATGGCGATCGGGGCTTTTTTGTGGAAAAGTGCGTCTAGATTGGCACGGACACTTTTCCGCCAAAAGTGCTTTTGCAGAAAAGCATCTGTGCCAATCTAGACGCTCTGTTCCAAAAATGCTTTTAACGGAAAACTTTTCCGTTAAAAGCATTTCCGGACAATCATGCCAATCTAGCCTAGCTGGTTGGGAAACAATTTTTCAGATGTGTGAAAAATGTCGAGATTCTGGAGGGAAACGTGATCCAACAGATCCAAGTTGTAACAAGAGGTACAAGGAAGGAGAAGAAAGATGCACGAGCACAGTGGATGTATTAAAAACAAAAGGGCACACATGGGAGAAGAGCCCAGGGCTGATTTCAAACCATTGTGACATGCCATTGACCTCAGTTGAGATAGGGCTGATTTATACCTGCCTGAGATTAGAATCAGGCCAACCAGCTGGGAACGTGGAGGGAGGATCTCGGGTGGCAGGAAAGAAGCATTTGGAAGAGGCAGCAGGAATTCAGTCTGTGTCCACATGGCTGGAATGTTAGCTGCAATTGAACCCTTCCGGCAAATAGCTCTCTTAATAAAGAGTCGGTTTAGCGTCACAAACATGAAGCCCTTTCGTGTTATTACCCAGCACTTGGCATGTGAAACAAGGCCTGGGCTGCTCACGATGTGTGTCAGTAACATCCAAATCAGGCCCACGGACATGAATGGGGTTCTTGCTGATTTGCACCCATGTAAGCTCACGAGGCGGACTAGGGGCACAGGCTCAGAGCAGGACTGAGATGCAGTCTGCTAGAGCAAAGACGAGGGCACTCTTGTCTTCTACTGGATTCAGAATTTGCAATTGCTGCTGGCAATGCCCCAGCAGAAGGACCCTGTTGGCCAGATCCACACCCTACCCCTGCTGCGCTCAGCCGGCCACATCTTCTCCGTTCTTGGCCACCTCATCATTGTTGTCCCAGACACCCCACGTCCAGAGCCCAAGCTCTCGATGCAGCTAATTGGACTAAAAGAGCTAATGCTCACTGAGAAGAGAGGACAACCGCATGTATGGGATTAAAAAATTAAAATGGCAAAATAAGCTGCTTAGCAAACACGGCCGTCAATCTCTCATTAGCTGGGCCGGAGAAAGCAGTTTCTCCAGGTCACACCCTCTCACCCAGCGTCTGACTCATGCTGCGGGGGTCACAAGGAACAAACAGGAGAGGAAAGTGCTGGCAGCCTGAGGAAATCTCTCCACGTTTAAAGGGACGATGAGGGGGCAACAGAAGCAGAGAAGTAGATTCTTTGATCATTGTTCCTTTCATTCCAGACCGTGCCCAGGCCGGCACGTGAATAAAGCGTCCCACGCGGCAGGAGAAGTGGGCTGGGTTGGAGAAGATGTTTTCTCTGACCACCATAGCACTTCTGTAGCCCTTTTTTACTCCATGGTGTCAAAATGCTTTTCAAGGTGGAGTACGGCTAGCCACGTTTTCCAGATGGGGAAACTGAGGCACTGGGCAGTTAAACAACTTGCCCAAGTCCACTCAGTCAGTCAGTGGCAACATTGGGAACAGCACTCAGATTGCCCAGTTCTGATCACATGTCACCTGCTTGGTAAGTACATTACGCATCCTCCTTTAGCAGCTGGTCCATCCAGGATAATAGCCTACTATTGCTACCTAATAATGGAATTTACTCCTTTAACTCAAGCGGTAGCTTGTCAGTGCTTCGAAGCTGAAAAATCCCAGGTTCAAAGCTCAGTGGGGATTCACAAGGGAGCCAGCTCAGGTTCAGATTGTATCGTCCCGTGCCCTGCACACGGCCCCAGCAACACGGCTCCAGCCATTGGAGCAGCCACCGCTTGCCATGCGGCTTCGGCCCTTGTCCCATCTGGGCGTTCCTGACATGTGACTCTGGCCTTGGTCCCAGCCAGGGCCACCTGCCACGTGAATCTGGCTGGGGTCACCAGAGCATCGGCCGCCGCCTGCCACGCAGCCCTAGCTCTTCAGCCTGGGGAAGGGCTGAAGTTAAGGCCACATGGTGCCTGCCCTGTTGCTCCTGCAGCATGGCAGCTGCCTGGCACACAGCCCTGCCCTGGGGCAGCTGAGCTGCCACTGCAGGGCTCAGCTGAGGAGGTGGGCGGGCTTCAAATTCTCAGTGCGTACCTGCACAGGTGCACACCTTAGCGGGAACACAGGTCCACAGCCACAAAAGTAACCAGACTCCTCCTTTCCTGTGATATCAATGGAACAAGACTCTTCCCTGGCAGGAGAAGGGCTGTCTGACTACTTGCTGTCTGTTTCTCCAAAAGCAATGACCGATTATGCTATGGATTTGTCCTTGGGAAATCTCCCCCCTAATTAGGATGTATGCTGGACTAGCAGCTGGAAATTGAGCCTTATCACCTTGTGAACCCATTCAGTAGCAAGTGTGGTCATTACTATTTCACTTGGAGGCTACACCCACTTGTCTAAGTCAAGTGCGAACACTCAGGGTGGCCAATTAATGTGGAGGCAAAGGAGCAGCGCCGGGGGGAGTGGCCCCAATAATGCAGTCATGTATCCAAATCATGAAACGACCCCCTGTGCCTTGCCTCAGAACAATATGAGTATAAAAAATGTCTACCACCGTGAAGACCAGAAGCCTGGGGGGAAGAGATCAAGTGGCTATTTGGGATTCAATACACACAGACATCATTCCTAGGATTCAACAGGCAGGGAAATTAAAGACTATGGCTGCACTACCAAGTTTGGTCAATGAAACATTTGTTGACATCCAAAAGCCGCCAAACAAACATCACCGGGGGCGTTCACATTCGCTCCCTCTGTCGATAGATTACGTCCACAGTAAGGCACCATGATCAACAGTGTGAGCCAGAGGTGAGCTCCCCTATTTCTTCACCAACACCTTGATTGCTAACTGGGGTGCTCCCTCATGACCCCTCC